>NC_091239.1:20514771-20607271 GCF_040958095.1 Procambarus clarkii
AAGATGTATGATGTCAGGTGAAGATGTATGATGCGTTTCATACTGTTTCTTCAGGCATCACCTGATGCGTTTCTTCAGGCATCACCTTCAGGCATTGAAGATGTATGATTAACGTTTCTGTCGATGTCAGAAGATCACCTTCTGAAGATGTATTTAATATACGAAAGTACTTAAGGAAATTTCCTGTTTCATTTTTCCTCCGTGGTCTGACATTTGTCATATATATATATATATATATATATATATATATATATATATATATATATATATATATATATAACTGAAAACTCACACCCCAGAAGTGACTCGAACCCATACTCCCAGGAGCAACGCAACTGGTATGTACAAGACGCCTTAATCCACTTGACCATCACGACCGGACAAAATGAGATGATAGCCGAGGCTATTTGAACCACCCCACCGCCGGCACTCGGATAGTAATCTTGGGCATAGCATTTTACCAAATCACCTCATTCTTTGGGGCACACGTGAGGAACACAAATGCGTACAAGCCTGAATGGTCCCCAGGACAATATGCAACTGAAAACTCACACCCCAGAAGTGACTCGAACCCATACTCCCAGGAGCAACGCAACTGGTATGTACAAGACGCCTTAATCCACTTGACCATCACGACCGGACAAAATGAGATGATAGCCGAGGCTATTTGAACCACCCCACCGCCGGCACTCGGATAGTAATCTTGGGCATAGCATTTTACCAAATCACCTCATTCTTTGGGGCACACGTGAGGAACACAAATGCGAACAAGCCTGAATGGTCCCCAGGACAATATGCAACTGAAAACTCACACCCCAGAAGTGACTCGAACCCATACTCCCAGGAGCAACGCAACTGGTATGTACAAGACGCCTTAATCCACTTGACCATCACGACCGGACAAAATGAGATGATAGCCGAGGCTATTTGAACCACCCCACCGCCGGCACTCGGATAGTAATCTTGGGCATAGCATTTTACCAAATCACCTCATTCTTTGGGGCACACGTGAGGAACACAAATGCGAACAAGCCTGAATGGTCCCCAGGACAATATGCAACTGAAAACTCACACCCCAGAAGTGACTCGAACCCATACTCCCAGGAGCAACGCAACTGGTATGTACAAGACGCCTTAATCCACTTGACCATCACGACCGGACAAAATGAGATGATAGCCGAGGCTATTTGAACCACCCCACCGCCGGCACTCGGATAGTAATCTTGGGCATAGCATTTTACCAAATCACCTCATTCTTTGGGGCACACGTGAGGAACACAAATGCAAACAAGCCTGAATGGTCCCCAGGACAATATGCAACTGAAAACTCACACCCCAGAAGTGACTCGAACCCATACTCCCAGGAGCAACGCAACTGGTATGTACAAGACGCCTTAATCCACTTGACCATCACGACCGGACAAAATGGGTTCGAGTCACTTCTGGGGTGTGAGTTTTCAGTTGCATATTGTCCTGGGGACCATTCAGGCTTGTTCGCATTTGTGTTCCTCACGTGTGCCCCAAAGAATGAGGTGATTTGGTAAAATGCTATGCCCAAGATTACTATCCGAGTGCCGGCGGTGGGGTGGTTCAAATAGCCTCGGCTATCATCTCATTTTGTCCGGTCGTGATGGTCAAGTGGATTAAGGCGTCTTGTACATACCAGTTGCGTTGCTCCTGGGAGTATGGGTTCGAGTCACTTCTGGGGTGTGAGTTTTCAGTTGCATATTGTCCTGGGGACCATTCAGGCTTGTTCGCATTTGTGTTCCTCACGTGTGCCCCAAAGAATGAGGTGATTTGGTAAAATGCTATGCCCAAGATTACTATCCGAGTGCCGGCGGTGGGGTGGTTCAAATAGCCTCGGCTATCATCTCATTTTGTCCGGTCGTGATGGTCAAGTGGATTAAGGCGTCTTGTACATACCAGTTGCGTTGCTCCTGGGAGTATGGGTTCGAGTCACTTCTGGGGTGTGAGTTTTCAGTTGCATATTGTCCTGGGGACCATTCAGGCTTGTTCGCATTTGTGTTCCTCACGTGTGCCCCAAAGAATGAGGTGATTTGGTAAAATGCTATGCCCAAGATTACTATCCGAGTGCCGGCGGTGGGGTGGTTCAAATAGCCTCGGCTATCATCTCATTTTGTCCGGTCGTGATGGTCAAGTGGATTAAGGCGTCTTGTACATACCAGTTGCGTTGCTCCTGGGAGTATGGGTTCGAGTCACTTCTGGGGTGTGAGTTTTCAGTTGCATATTGTCCTGGGGACCATTCAGGCTTGTTTGCATTTGTGTTCCTCACGTGTGCCCCAAAGAATGAGGTGATTTGGTAAAATGCTATGCCCAAGATTACTATCCGAGTGCCGGCGGTGGGGTGGTTCAAATAGCCTCGGCTATCATCTCATTTTGTCCGGTCGTGATGGTCAAGTGGATTAAGGCGTCTTGTACATACCAGTTGCGTTGCTCCTGGGAGTATGGGTTCGAGTCACTTCTGGGGTGTGAGTTTTCAGTTGCATATTGTCCTGGGGACCATTCAGGCTTGTTCGGATTTGTGTTCCTCACGTGTGCCCCAAAGAATGAGGTGATTTGGTAAAATGCTATGCCCAAGATTACTATCCGAGTGCCGGCGGTGGGGTGGTTCAAATAGCCTCGGCTATCATCTCATTTTGTCCGGTCGTGATGGTCAAGTGGATTAAGGCGTCTTGTACATACCAGTTGCGTTGCTCCTGGGAGTATGAGTTCGAGTCACTTCTGGGGTGTGAGTTTTCAGTTGCATATTGTCCTGGGGACCATTCAGGCTTGTTCGCATTTGTGTTCCTCACGTGTGCCCCAAAGAATGAGGTGATTTGGTAAAATGCTATGCCCAAGATTACTATCCGAGTACCGGCGGTGGGGTGGTTCAAATAGCCTCGGCTATCATCTCATTTTGTCCGGTCGTGATGGTCAAGTGGATTAAGGCTTCTTGTACATACCAGTTGCGTTGCTCCTGGGAGTATGGGTTCGAGTCACTTCTGGGGTGTGAGTTTTCAGTTGCGTATTGTCCTGGGGACCATTCAGGCTTGTTCGCATTTGTGTTCCTCACGTGTGCCCCAAAGAATGAGGTGATTTGGTAAAATGCTATGCCCAAGATTACTATCCGAGTGCCGGCGGTGGGGTGGTTCAAATAGCCTCGGCTATCATCTCATTTTGTCCGGTCGTGATGGTCAAGTGGATTAAGGCGTCTTGTACATACCAGTTGCGTTGCTCCTGGGAGTATGGGTTCGAGTCACTTCTGGGGTGTGAGTTTTCAGTTGCATATTGTCCTGGGGACCATTCAGGCTTGTTTGCATTTGTGTTCCTCACGTGTGCCCCAAAGAATGAGGTGATTTGGTAAAATGCTATGCCCAAGATTACTATCCGAGTGCCGGCGGTGGGGTGGTTCAAATAGCCTCGGCTATCATCTCATTTTGTCCGGTCGTGATGGTCAAGTGGATTAAGGCGTCTTGTACATACCAGTTGCGTTGCTCCTGGGAGTATGGGTTCGAGTCACTTCTGGGGTGTGAGTTTTCAGTTGCATATTGTCCTGGGGACCATTCAGGCTTGTTCGGATTTGTGTTCCTCACGTGTGCCCCAAAGAATGAGGTGATTTGGTAAAATGCTATGCCCAAGATTACTATCCGAGTGCCGGCGGTGGGGTGGTTCAAATAGCCTCGGCTATCATCTCATTTTGTCCGGTCGTGATGGTCAAGTGGATTAAGGCGTCTTGTACATACCAGTTGCGTTGCTCCTGGGAGTATGGGTTCGAGTCACTTCTGGGGTGTGAGTTTTCAGTTGCATATTGTCCTGGGGACCATTCAGGCTTGTTCGTATATATATATATATATATATATATATATATATATATATATATATATATATATATATATATTTGAGTGTGTGTATAAATCCCTTTTTTCATTAATAGGCATAGGTATACGCAACATTGTGCTGGAATAAAAAACTGGCTACAAGTTTATCTAATATCCGCACCTCACAGGCTTCACGAAAAAATTAACAAGTAATGAATAGCTTGACAATGTAGAGTTGAAGACCACAAAGGAAAATTAAATCAGGAAATTACTTAAGCACTTCCTTGTTAATCAACACATCAACGGGCTCACCATAGCCCGTACTACTTGGAACTTTGTTCCAGGTAGCGAATCTTTAACAACAACAACAACCAAAGAATATTATGACGTGTTGATTATCACGAAAGTGCTTAAGTTCCTGTTGGATTTTTCCTTTGTTCAACAAGCGGCAATATAAAATAGAGAACTGGCGATTGTTTTTCACTTATAGTGTAATAAACTCACGGACCTTCCCACCCGCTGAAGCCGTAAATGCCAAGACATTACTTCCGTTTAAAATTAAGCCGGAAAAATCCTCAGGTTTATCGAGGATGGGGGAGGCCTTTGAGCAACCGCCGACTTCCTGTCCCGTCGAGGCCATCAGAGATGGTCGCCCTCAGGCAAATTCATGTAAAACATGTATGTGTGCGTACTAAATATTTTGATTTATTATTTGCAGAATTTAGGATGCAGGATTTAGCTGTTTGCTCTTGGACCCCGCCTTTCTAAGCATCGGTTGTCTAATGTACCGACTCTCGACCTCTTTTTCTCTATCATATCTAAACAACATATATTTTTATCTAACACACACATCCCCAGGATGCAGCCTGTAGCAGCTTTCTAACTTCCAGATTCCAATTTACTGCTAGGTGAATAAGGCATTAGTGTGTGTGTATGTGCACCTAGTTGTGCTTGCGGGGGTTGAGCTCTTGCTCTTTAGTCCCGCCTCTCAACTGTCAATCATCTGATGTACAGGTTCCTTAGCCAACTGGGCTCTGTCATATCTACACTTGAAGCTGAGTATGAAGTCACCCTCCACCACATCACTGCCTAATGCATTCCATTTGCCTACTTCTCTGACACTGAAAAATTCTTTCTAACGTCTCTATGGCTCATTTGGGCACTTAGTTTCCACCTTTGTCCCCTAGTGCGTGTGCCCCCATGTGTTAAATAGTCTGTATTTATCAATTCCTAATAAATGAACTAAACTTTATCAATTCCTCTGAGAATCTTGTATGTAGTGATCATGTCCCCTCTAACTCTTCTGTCTTCCAGTGACGTGAGGTTTAATTCCCGTAGTCTCTCCTCGTAATTAATTATATTTGTCAATTTAGCTTCATTAAGAATAATTTTGCGGTTAGTAGGATCTCTTTAACTGAAAGATTTGTTGTTCTTTACTGTTTCTATAGAAACTGTAATTACCCTTTTCTGAGGTTGGAAGAAAACGTGCTCAGATTGGGGACTTGTTTATTTTATAATGGTAAATAATAAATTATTATATAATAAATTAATAAATAATAAATTAAGTATTATTATTATATAATAAATAATAATAATAACAAATAGTATAATGATAAGCAATTATTTTTAATGAATCAAATAGCTAATTAGGATGAATGATAAATAATTATTGACTAATGCATAACAATAAAGTATTAAGGAATAATTATAATGAATAATCTTTATAATGATAAAGTAGAAATCAATTACAATTAATAACTACATCTATAGGTAGTAAATGAACGTTGCATTAATTTAATTTCAGTAATTACAATTCATGGGAATATTTCTTAGCTATCTGCAGGCTTATCACTTTGGGGGTTCCGGGGGAGCACCTCCAATCCCGCGAGGGCCAGCGGCGCGGAACCCCCAACCCCGAAGGGCGAACGCGGCGGCTGGCCGCTGTAACTAGGAATGTGTGTCGATCTCATGGGTGCAGTAGTCTGCCCTCGGGCTCCATCCCTTTTCCTTGTTCATCAACGGTGTACCTTGTGTGCCTTCCGTAGTCGGTTCTGGAAGTATTAAGGCAGTAAGGGTGGGCAGAAACGGGCATGCAGTGTGAACGTGACGGGCAAGGAACCTACCCCTTAAGGGTACTGCTGGAATTAGTTTATAAGAGGAGGGGGACATTTCCGGAAGCGAACTGGGCAAGTGTCATTAATGGATAAAGCCAGGGTGATACCCTGCGGAAAACTCTGAAAAGGAACACTGGCACAGGGGATAGGAGTGACTAGAGGGGAAAGTCAGAGAAAAAGATCTTCCAGGAAACTAGTCTGTAGCGAAGTAAGGTCACTACCAAACCGAGCAGAACTTTAGCAGGAAAAACCCAGACAAGTAAAAAAGGTTGGGGGGGGGGGACCAGTAACCGTATCTGGGTCAAGGGCAGAAGTTAATCCAGGGGGAGGGATCTAGCAAGTAATAATTCATTTCAAAATAATCCAATAGAATAATATAAAACAATAGAACAGCCCAACATAATCAATATTTATATGACCACTATGTATATAATATCAAATCAATATATATATATATATATATATATATATATATATATATATATATATATATATATATATATATATATATAAATATATATATATATAATATAAATATATATATATAAATTTATATATATATATAAAACCATAAATCAAATATAAGAAACAGGTCTTAAGGCGTAACTGCAACATGCTTGCGTCCAGAGTGACACGAATTATAAGGATGGTAACCGAGTCCGTGACAGTGATCTCCATCGTATGTTGGCCTCCGAAAGCATGTTAGAGCTGAATAGTTAGCCTAAGAAACTGCCTTAAGAGGCGTAAATGAGTTTAGTCTGAGTGTCAATGAGCATTCTGCGAGCAGCAGTACCCCAAGAACTTCAAGATCTGGGGATCTGAGGCAAAGTGAAATGGACACCAGGAAGGCTAGGGATTCGTAAATGTAAAATAATTAACGTAATTAATATTGTAAAATAACAGAAATAAGCACGAAAATAGTAAACCAACTCCCAGACTCATAATAAATTAATACGGACGAGATGGGAATAATAAAATGAATGACAGTACTATAAATTAGTATAGCAACTAATGGATATATACATTGTGACGGTGTTCCCCCCCTTATATTTCTCCCACGCCTGCTGTAAGAGTCATGTCCACTTTACCCGAGCGTTCTCTACGTCGCAGGCATCAGTTTGATATATGTGGGAGGATGTAGTGTTCACGGAGTGCCGAGAAATTTATCAAAGAAGAGTATTTTGGCCTGTGGTTTAGGCCCTTTAGGAAGCCAATATGGCACTGGCTCTTCTGTTTTGCCGCCAAAACTATGTGACGTCAGTGACACCGGATTGGTCACCGACAGCGATGTGGCACAGGGAGCCAATGAAAACCTCCCATGGCGAATGTGACGTCACGAAGGAAAGGGGGTCCGGTCAGAGCGCCACGGCGGCGCCATCAGTCTGACACGACACGTCAAGGTGGTTGGACGTGCGAAGATTGGTCCTGTCAGTTTGACAGTTGTTTCCCGCTCCCGTGGATTTTACGCGTCACCCGAAGTCTGCCAGTACTCTGTGAGGTCTTCCTTCGTTCATGTGTTGGACCAGAGAGGGAATCGACGGGATATTGAGCAACAAGCGCTCCAGGACAGGTACTGTGCAAGAAGAAGTGAAGTCTGTGCAGTGACGTATGCGACGTCTGAGGCAGTTCACCCTTTTGTGACGGCGTACTGGCTGGACTGAGCCACCGGGAAGCAGTGGAAGAAGGAAACTATTCGGGAATCCGAACGACTGCAGCCGAGACGTAGGCGGGCAGCCGGAGCTGGGAGGAGAAGTTGACGGCCGGGAGACCGACTCCAACCCTACAAGAAGTCGAGGAGGAGCACAGACCTGCAGTGAAAAGGCACGGAGACGACGCGCTTATGGTGGGACGTTGATTGAGTTCCTGGAGGACACGACAGTGTGTGTGTGGGGGCGTTCCCTACACGAGGCAGGAGCCAGGACCAGGAGCTACAACTCAACTCTCATCGGAGGATAGGTGGAAGTAGGTGATTCTAGTTTCCCTCCCAATTCCCCTTTAGTCAGCTATATTATTTAGCCTGAGTATTTTGCATGTCGTGAGCAAGGCTCACCTATGTCACAGTAAGGCACCAGTGTGCAGAGTGGTACTATAAAGAGTACTCACGATATTTATGATTATTATTGGTGTATGCAGGCACCCGGAGTAATTGATGAATTTACTGTGTTGAGAATGTCTTTCATGAGACTTTAATGTGATCATATAGTGAGAGAATATATATATATATAATTATGCCAGTATTTGGGAGTTAGGCTATGTGCCCAGTAACCATGTTATTATCATTATAAATGTCTATGACTCATCCATATACATATATATGTCTATGCTCGTGTATTGAATAATCATTCATGTGTGCAGTGATTAATTGTGTTATCGCCCACGGAAGGAATTACTGAGAACTCCAGTGATATATACTTGCATACGTTATCATTAAATGAAGGGCAGTGTGTAATACCATGACGGTGAATTATTGTCACCTTTAATATAGAAATGTTTGATTGCGCCCAAGATCAGTGTAGCGAAGTATTTACGTGCTATTGTCGCAAATATTGTGTGTTCGAACTTCTAGTGATCTTTAAGAACTTAAAGAAACAGAGCGCGTGACGCCAGGGAAACAAGCAATAAACATTCGCGCGGGGGGGGGGGGGGGGGGTCGCCCAGCTGATTTTGACAGTCACGTGAGGGGGAGCATTGCCAGCTTGGTGAGTTCATATTATATGTGGGAACGAGCGTCTCCCGCCTGAAACAGCTGTTTGCTTATTGATATAATCTTGTGATGTCTTTGAATGAGTTTTAAGTAAAATACAAAGTACATTGGTGTTTATGTCATCCCCTCCATATTTCTTGTGGCTATATAATACCTGAAGGCAGAGAGCGATAGAAGTAAATACCTGCCTGATATCAGACATATTGAGTGTGTTCTTGCCACTGTTACCACAATTCAACAAAACCACTGACGTGTTACTGGACACCGAAAACACCAGTTGGCGACCTTGTGGTTAGTAATAGAGCCCATGACGGGGCGGGCACACAATAGTTAAGTGAACAAGTTGTGTTCCCACTCCTTCTCGATCAGAGGCCGGTTGCGATTGACTGGGATACTCTCCTGGCGTACAGTGGCGCCGCGAGGATAGAGTGAAGACCCGCAGGGCTACGGTGAGTGACCTTGAGCATAACTGTTTCTCGCCGAGAAACCCCGACATTGGCGACCTCGCCAGGATCACGATCAAGATAAAGGTTGCAGTTGTGGTACTTTGCGGTGGTATTAGGTATCAGGTACAGGTTATTACTCATAGCACAAGATGGAGGATGATAAAGGTTCAAGGTTCATTGACACTAGAGATGAGCAGGTGCTGGAGGAGTGCACCAAGGCACAGTTACAGTCAATAGCAGACCATTTTGGGATAAAGCTGAGATCTTCCAGAGTGGGAGAGAGAAGACTGGAGATCATGGCACAGCTCAGGGCACGAGACGAAGCTTTGGGGGAGGAACGGCCACAAACACCTGCCAGTATGGGAGAACACCTGAGCATTGGTGGGAGCAGCAGGGGATCCAGCGGCAGCAGGCACAGCATTAAACTGGAGATAATGAAGATGCAGCTGGAAGCACAGCAGCGCAAGGAAGAGCGAGAGGCACAGCAGCGCAAAGAAGAGTGAGAAGCAGAGGCACAGCAGCGCAAAGAAGAGCGAGAAACAGAAGCACAGCTGAAGCGTGAGGAGCAAGAAGCGCAGCTGAAGCGTGAGGAGCGAGAAGCACAGCTGAAGCGTGAGGAGCGAGAAGCACAGCTGCACAGGGAAGAACAAGAGCGAGAAGCACAGCTGCGCAGGGAAGAACAAGAGCGAGAAGCACAGCTAAGACGAGAGGAGCACGAGCGAGAAGCTAGGCTGAAACAGCACGAGATAGAAGCTAACAAGGATGTGGAGCTGAAGCGAGCTGAGCTAGGACTAGCTCCGCCTGCTCCGCCACAGCCGGAAGACCGCCGAGTGAGGGAGCGAGATCTGCCGGTTTTTATACCAAATGAAGCTGAAGGTTTCTTCGACCACTTCGAGAGGGTCGCCACCTTGAAGAGGTGGCCGAGGGCGGAGTGGGCGGAGCTGGTTCAGGGTAGGCTCACCGGTGAGGCTCGTGAAGCCTACAATATGCTCGACCTCCAAGAGCGCACCAACTACGATGCTGTAAAGAGAGCTGTGCTCCATTCTTTCAAGCTCATGCCGGAATGTTACAGGAAGAGATTCAGGGAATGTACCCGTTCGCCAGGAAAGTCTTATGCGGAGACGGCGAGGGACATGGAGAGAAAGTTCCTTAAGTGGCTGGAGTCTGAAGGAGCGAGATCGGCTGAGGAGGTCAAGAGGCTTATGGTCATGGAGAAGTTTATGTCCGTGCTCTCTCCTGAGATCAGGGTGAGAGTAAAGGAGGCGGACATAAAAGACCTGAGGGCTGCAGCCGACAGAGCCGACATGCTGGAAGAAGCCTTACACCCACGCAGAGAGGGACAGCACCGACCGCCCGTACACTCCGGAAATGGTAGAAATTATAGGAGGACGGACGGATGGAGGACAGGAGCGAGTTCTCCCAAGTCCCACCTCTCGGGTGGCGACAACAGAGGCTCGAAGAGTGCTGTGGAACCGGTAAAGAAGTACCAAGCTGAGAGCTCAGGAGCTGTTGCTGCGACGAAGGAGTCGACGGATGGTACGAGGAAGACACACGGAACGACGGCCTCTGGAGGCGGTGCCAGGGCGAGCAGTGGTGGATGGTCTCCGACAAGGAAGATCCGCTGCTACAACTGCGGATTATTCGGACACGTCGTGCGGGAATGCAAACGCCCTAAACAGCGGGGGAACGTTGCTTTCGTGAGGGTCGAGGACCAGACGGCCGAGAGGGTGCGGGATGAACCCGTACTGAGTGGGGAGAAAAGAGTTCACCCATTCGTGTGTGAGGGAACCGTAAGGATGGGGGACGCAGACCCCATCCCGGTGAAGATATTAAGAGACACTGGGGCCGATTTTACCCTGGTGAGCGAAACCCTGTTCCCCGAGGGTTACGAGAGTACCAGTGTGGGGGTGGCAAGTGTGACCACTGTGGGAGGCCCAGTGAGGATGCCCCTACACCAGGTGACTCTGAATTCTGATTATGGCTGCCAGACCCTTGTGGTGGGGGTCTGTGCATCAATGCCCAAGATGGAGGCACAGGTCATCTTGGGAAATGACGCATGTGGAGGATATGTCCTTCCGAATCTCGTGAAAGGCGAGGAGTGCCTAGAGCACTATAAGGAGATGGGCAGAGTGTTAGACGCCTGTGGGGACGAGAAAGGAATCGCCACGGTGGCGTTCCCGGTTTGTGCTGTGATGCCGAGACAGCGCGAAGGACACGGAGGGTGTGGATCTGATGGGGCTGAGGAGACGTCCGACAGCCTGGGAATCGATCACCTCTTCATGGGACCCGGAGAACGAGCGGAGGGCGAAGGCAGCCCGAATGGTGAGTTGCAGGTGACCCTCACCAGTTCTCTAGGGGTAGACCGCACTCGTCTTAGAGAGTTGCAGCAGATGGAGTTCCCCGAATTAATTCGTGAGGCCAAAGGAGGACGTGTTGGTCCTGAGAGGGCCACTCATTTTTACATATAGGACGGCATGCTGATGAGACAGTGGAGGCCTGTGAGGATGGAGGCCGGAGAAGAGTCTCTAAGTACGAGGCACCAGGTAGTGTTGCCGGCCCAGTGCAGAGCGGCAGTGTTGGACCTATCGCACTCCGTGGACTCTGCAGGTCACCTGGGGGTGACCAAGACGCTGCGAAGGATCAGGGATCATTTCTACTGGCCAGGTATGGACGCCGATGTGAGGCGTTATTGTAAGACGTGCTTACCGTGCCAGAGGGCAGGGAAGAGCCAATCCGCGATGCCGAAGGCCCCGTTGGTCCCTGTTCCGGCGTTTGGGCCTGCATTCGAGCGTCTGTTGGTCGACGGGGTGGGTCTGTTGCCAAGGACGAAACGAGGGAATACCTACCTGATGACGATCATGTGTGCGTCCACCAGATTTCCAGAAGCCGTCCCGATGCGACGTTTGACGTCGAAAGGAGTAGCCGGGCAACTACAACGATTTTTCTCTTGGGTGGGGATGCCCAGAGAAATTCAGACAGACTGTGGAAGTATATTCCAGTCTAAGTGGTTCCGACAGACGGTGACAGGTTAAGGAGTGATTCAGATTCGGTCGTCGCCCTACCGACCACAGTCGCAAGGGGCGATCGAAAGGTTTCACTCCACCTTGAAGACCGTTCTGAGAGTGTTCTGCGCAGAACAGGGGGCTGAGTGGGATGAGGCAGTATACCCCGCGTTGTTTGCCATACATAACGCGGTGGTAGAATCGTTAGGTTTCTCACCTTTCCAGCTGGTGTATGGACACGAGGTGCGAAGTCCTCTGTCCATGCTGAAGGAACAATGGACACCAGGAGTGACCGTGGGAACGGTCAATGAATACGTTCAAAAGTTCAAGGAGCGTCTCACTCTAGCAAAGGAACTAGCTGGGAAACATCTGAAGGAGGCGCAGCGTAAGATGTCGGAGTGGTACGACAAAAGAGCTACGCCGAGGGAGTTCCAGGTTGGGTCCCAGGTGATGGTATTGCTGCCGGGTAAAAGTAGGGTGACCGAGTCGCGGTTCGAGGGACCATACCAGGTGCTACGGCGGTTGGGTCCTGTATCGTATGAAATCGGGAAGCCGGATAGACCCCGCAAGAAACAGGTGTGTCATGTAGACCGCCTGAAGCCTTTCTTCCCTGTGGAAGGAGGAGCCGCCGTGCAGGACGGGACGGTGACCCGAGACCCCCAGCAGAAGACGATTTTGTGCATGCAGGTGGACCAGGAACTTCCAGAGGAGGAAGGAAAGTGGTCCAGGGCGGACGGCACCCGTCTCACCAACACTGAGAGTCTAGGCAAAGATCGAGGACAAGCTACTACACCTGTAAGGGCAACAGAGCGCGGACCTGACGAACCTACTGAGGGAGAATGCCTCTCTCTTTACCGACGTGCCCCGACGACACAAGAGTGTAACGCACGAGGTGGAGGTGAGGGACGCCAGGCCCGTCAAGCAGAGCGCGTATAGGGTGAGCCCGGAGAAGCGAGAGCTGATGAGGAAGGAGGTGGAGTATCTCCTTGAGAACGACCTTGCGGAGCCCAGTAAAAGTGAGTGGAGTTCCCCATGCTTGTTGGTGAAGAAAAGCGATGGTACCTTCCGCTTTTGTACAGACTACAGGTGGGTGAACTCCATTACAGTGGCAGATTCTCACCCCATGCCAAGAGTGAGCGATTGCATCGACCAGGTGGGCAGGGCAAGGTACGTATCCAAGGTCGATCTGCTCAAGGGGTACTACCAGATCTCTTTGACTCCTGAAGCCAGGAAAATCTCAGCTTTCGCAATCTCCTGACGGGCTGTACCAATACAAGGTGTTACTCTTTGGAATGAAAAACAGCGGTAGCTGTTTCCAGCGCATGATGAATGAGTTGCTAAGGGGTGCCGAAGGCTGCACAGTATACATCGATGACATCGTCGTGTACGCCGACGATTGGAAGACGCACCTGGAGAGACTCAAGGAATTGTTTAGAAGGCTAGAGGAGGCTAACTTGACTGTAAATTTAGCCAAGAGCGAGTTTGGGAAGGCCCACTTAGAGTACCTTGGCTTCGTCATCGGCCAAGGTGAAGTAACCCCTGTAGATCACAAAGTGTCAGCCATTAAGGAATACCCCGTGCCCAGAACGCGTAAAGAGTTGTTAAGGTATCTCGGGATGATAGGGTACTATCGTGGGTTCTGCAGGAATTTTTCCACGGTAGCGCATCCCCTGACCGAGCTACTCTCCAAGAATGTGCGATGGAGATGGGGAGAGGCCTGCCAAGAGTCTTTTGAGAAGACCAAGAAACTGTTGATGGAGGCCCCGGTATTAATATCCCCAGATTTCTCAGCCAGATTCATCCTGTACGTAGACGCCAGCGACGTTGGGATAGGGGCCATGTTGGCTCAAGAGAGGAGTGAGATACATAGGCCGGTAGCTTTCTTCTCTAAGAAGTTTGTGAAATACCAGCGGGCCTATAGTACCGTTGAGAAAGAGGCATTGGCGCTAAATATGGCCCTGAAGCACTTCGATGTGTACGTGGGAGGAGGGGCGAGACCTGTTCTGGTGTTCAAAGATCACAACCCTTTCACCTTTTTGTACAAAATGAGGAACTCCAACCAACGTCTGACGAGGTGGGCGTTGCTACTGCAAGAGTACCAGGCTGGACATCAAGCACATCAGGGGAAAGGACAATTAACGTGGTTGCAGATGCCCTGTCCCGTAGACACTAACCAGACATGACTCTTATTTTAAGGGGAGGGGTATGTGACGGTGTTCCCCCCCTTATATTTCTCCCACGCCTGCTGTAAGAGTCATGTCCACTTTACCTGAGCGTTCTCTACATCGCAGGCATCAGTTTGATATATGTGGGAGGATGTAGTGTTCTCCGAGTGCCGAGAAATTTATCAAAGAAGAGTATTTTGGCCTGTGGTTTAGGCCCTTTAGGAAGCCAATATGGCGCTGGCTCTTCTGTTTTGCCGCCAAAACTATGTGACGTCAGTGACACCGGATTGGTCACCGACAGCGATGTGGCACAGGGAGCCAATGAAAACCTCCCATGGCGAATGTGACGTCACGAAGGAAAGGGGGTCCGGTCAGAGCGCCACGGCGGCGCCATCAGTCTGACACGACACGTCAAGGTGGTTGGACGTGCGAAGATTGGTCCTGTCAGTTTGACAGTTGTTTCCCGCTCCCGTGGACTTTACGCGTCACCCGAAGTCTGCCAGTACTCTGTGAGGTCTTCCTTCGTTCATGTGTTGGACCAGAGAGGGAATCGACGGGATATTGAGCAACAAGTGCTCCAGGACAGGTACTGTGCAAGAAGAAGTGAAGTCTGTGCAGTGACGTATGCGACGTCTGAGGCAGTTCACCCTTTTGTGACGGCGTACTGGCTGGACTGAGCCACCGGGAAGCAGTGGAAGAAGGAAACTATTCGGGAATCCGAACGACTGCAGCCGAGACGTAGGCGGGCAGCCGTAGCTGGGAGGAGAAGTTGACGGCCGGGAGACCGACTCCAACCCTACAAGAAGTCGAGGAGGAGCACGGACCTGCAGTGAAAAGGCACGCGACGCGCTTATGATGGGACGTTGATTGAGTTCCTGGAGGATACGACAGTGTGTGTGTGGGGGCGTTAACTACACGAGGCAGGAGCCAGGACCAGGAGCTACAACTCAACTCTCATCGGAGGATAGGTGGAAGTAGGTGATTCTAGTTTCCCTCCCAATTCCCCTTTAGTCAGCTATATTATTTTGCCTGAGTATTTTGTATGTCGTGAGCAAGGCTCACCTATGTCACAGTAAGGCACCAGTGTGCAGAGTGGTACTATAAAGAGTACTCACGATATTTATGATTATTATTGGTGTATGCAGGCACCCGGAGTAATTGATGAATTTACTGTGTTGAGAATGTCTTTCATGAGACTTTAATGTGATCATATAGTGAGAGAATATATATATATAATTATGCCAGTATTTGGGAGTTAGGCTATGTGCCCAGTAACCATGTTATTATCATTATAAATGTCTATGACTCATCCATATACATATATATGTCTATGCTCGTGTATTGAATAATCATTCATGTGTGCAGTGATTAATTGTGTTATCGCCCACGGAAGGAATTACTGAGAACTCCAGTGATATATACTTGCATTCGTTATCATTAAATGAAGGGCAGTGTGTAATACCATGACGGTGAATTACTGTCACCTTTAATATAGAAATGTTTGATTGCGCCCAAGATCAGTGTAGCAAAGTATTTACGTGCTATTGTCGCAAATATTGTGTGTTCGAACTTCTAGTGATCTTTGAGAACTTAAAGAAACAGAGCGCGTGACGCCAGGGAAACAAGCAATAAACATTCGCGCGGGGGGAGTCGCCCAGCTGATTTTGACAGTGACGTGAGGGGGAGCATTGCCAGCTTGGCGAGTTCATATTATATGTGGGAACGAGCGTCTCCCACCTGAAACAGCTGTTTGCTAATTGATATAATCTTGTGATGTCTTTGAATGAGTTTTAAGTAAAATACAAAGTACATTGGTGTTTATGTCATCCCCTCCATATTTCTTGTGCCTATATAATACCTGAAAGCAGAGAGCGATAGAAGTAAATACCTGCCTGATATCAGACATATTGAGTGTGTTCTTGCCACTGTTACCACAATTCAACAAAACCACTGACGTGTTACTGGACACCGAAAATCACCAGTTGGCGACCTTGTGGTTAGTAATAGAGCCCATGACGGGGCGGGCACACAATAGTTAAGTGAACAAGTTGTGTTCCCACTCCTTCTCGATCAGAGGCCGGTTGGGATTGACTGGGATACTCTCCTGGCATACAGTGGCGCCGCGAGGATAGAGTGAAGACCCGCAGGGCTACGGTGAGTGACCTTGAGCATAACTGTTGCTCGCCGAGAAACCCCGACAACATACACATACATATATATATATACATATATATATATACTAATATATTTTGGTAGCAGTCTTTCCTGTAGACATATATTATTAAATATGACCGAAAAAGTAAGATTAATAATTCTAACACGAATTTTCTCGATCTTTCTTACGTTTCTTTTCACTGTTGATGGTAATTCAAAAATCAGTTCTCCAAAATTCATTTTTATTTCTAGTCTGACGCGACACTTGAGCGCGTTTCGTAAAACTTATTAAATTTTCAAAGTCTTTAGTTTACACACACACACACAACTTTAACTGAATAGAGCTTAAACATCTTCGAGTTTTTTATACCTTCATTTGGGTGAAGCGACATGTTACAATAGTTTTGGATGAGGTGAAAATAAACTTTTAACACAAGACAGAACACGAATCGATGTAATACAAACAGGTATTAAAGGTTGGTAACTGCAGAAGGCCGATTTTTATTGGCCCATATTTCTTGATGCTTCTATATTGGAGTTATATATCGTGCTTCTACCCACGTCTTGAAGTGGGTAGAATATAGTTGTGCATTAATTGGCTGTTGATTGCTGGTGTTGACTTCTTGATGTGTAGTGCCTCGCAGACGTCAAGCCGCCTGCTATCGCTGTATCTATCGATGATTTCTGTGTTGTTTGTTAAGATTTCTCTGGTGATGGTTTGGTTGTGGGAAGAGACTATATGTTCCTTAATGGAACCCTGTTGCTTATGCATCGTTAAACGCCTGGAAAGAGATGTTGTTGTCTTGCCTATATACTGAGTTTTTTGAGGCTTACAGTCCCCAAGAGGGCATTTGAAGGCATAGACGACGTTGGTCTCTTTTAAAGCGTTCTGCTTTGTGTCTGGAGAGTTTCTCATGAGTAGGCTGACCGTTTTTTGGGTTGTATAGTAAATTGTCAGTTGTATCTTCTGATTTTTGTCTGTAGGGATAACGTTTCTACTAGCAATATCTTTCAGGACCCTTTCCTCCGTTTTATGGGCTGTGGAAAAGAAGTTCCTGTAAAATAGTCTAATAGGGGGTATAGGTGTTGTGTTAGCTGTCTCTTCAGAGGTTGCATAGCGTTTCACTTTCCTTCTTATGATGTCTTCCACGAAACCATTGGAGAAGCCGTTGTTGACTAGGACCTGCCTTACCCTACAGAGTTCTTCGTCGACTTGCTTCCATTCTGAGCTATGGCTGAGAGCACGGTCGAATAAGCGTTAACAACACTCCTCTTGTACCTGTCTGGGCAGTCACTGTTGGCATTCAGGCACATTCCTATGTTTGTTTCCTTAGTGTAGACTGCAGTGTGGAAAACTCCGCTCCTTTCCATGACTGTTACATCTAGAAAGGGCAGCTTCCCATCCTTCTCCATCTCGTAAGTGAAACGCAACACAGAATTCTGCTCAAATGCCTCCTTCAGCTCCTGCAGATGTCTGACATCAGGTACCTGTGTAAATATGTCGTCAACATACCTGCAGTATATGGCCGGTTTCAAGTTCATGTCGACTAAGACTTTTTGCTCGATGGTACCCATGTAGAAGTTTGCAAACAGGACACCTAGGGGAGAACCCATGGCGACCCCATCTACTTGCTTATACATGTGTCCATCCGGGCTCAAGAAGGGTGCCTCTTTAGTACAAGCTTGGAGTAGTTTCCTTAAAATGTTTTCTGGTATGTCAAGAGGAGTACAGGCCGGATCACGATACACTCTGTCGGCTATCATCCCGATTGTTTTATCCACAGGTACGTTGGTAAACAGTGATTCTACGTCCAACGAGGCTCTTATCCCTGTGGCCCGTGTTTCCTGCAGTAAGTCAACAAATTCCTTTGGAGACTTCAGGCTGAAGGCGCAAGGGAAATAAGGAGTCAGCAAGCCGTTGAGTCATTTCGCCAGTCTGTACGTGGGTGTGGGTATCTGGCTGATGATTGGCTGAAGTGGGTTTCCAGGCTTGTGTGTATTGACATTTCCATACGCATATCCAGGTTTATATTCCCCAATAATCTTTGGCAGGTGGAGTCCGGATTTCTTGGCGTTCACAGTTTCGATCAATTTGTTGATCAGTTTGTTCGCGTCAGACTAGAAATAAAAATGAATTTTGGAGAATTGATTTTTGAATTACCATCAACAGTGAAAAGAAACGTAAGAAAGATCGAGAAAATTCGTGTTAGAATTATTAATCTTACTTTTTCGGTCATATTTAATAATATATGTCTACAGGAAAGACTGCTACCAAAATATACTAATATTAAAACACACGACCCAGCAGCAAGGAATCAAGCCTTCACGATAAAATATCGCCAAGATCTGATTCGTGATCAGATATACAAGGCAGAAAATGAAATCAAAGACAACAAAACGCAACTACTTCATGCTACAAACGAATGGAGAAACAGCAACATCGACGAAAGTCTCCGTACTCGCATTGAACAACACCTCGACATCCTCACAGACCGACCTCACCTCAGCACTGAAACAAGGATAATCAAGAAACTAACAACGTTATATGGAAGACCTATGGCAACTCCACGACCAAGAGATGGCTTCCTGAACCTTGCAGGAATCACTGTTTACCAACGTACCTGTAGATGAAACAATCAAGAAATATGGGCCAATAAAAATCGGCCTTCATACTAAATCGGCGCTCACCCAGGCAGGGAGGAGCTGTTCGCAAGATGCAACTGTCTGATGGCTCCCAGCTTGACTATGTAAACAGATTCAAATACCTTGGCCTTGAGGTGCCACTGTATGGTCCTGTTGTATTCAGACTCTGTCGTCAGTTTAAAGAGAGGCTCCGAGCTCTCAAGGCTGTTGCAGATTATCACTCAGGCTATGGTGCCAATGTCAGAATTGTCAAAATGATGTACTTTACATACATCAGATCTTTATTGGATTATGCTGCACCTCTGCTTGTTTTGATGCCTGAAAGAAAGCTTGGAGGGCTTGAAAAATTGCAGAACGAAGCCTTGAGTATAATCCTTGCGTGCCCTCGTACCACAAAGATACTTAATATGAGAAAGTAACTTAATATTCCGAGCGTTGTTGGTCGTGTTACTGAAATTAACTGTCAAATTGGTATAAAATGCTTAGGCTAACTCATCCTAATCCTTGCACAGAAGCCCTCCAGAATTTCTTTATTGAAGATCAGCATTGTTCCAAATGGATAACAAAAACTGGAACTCAACTCAGAATGTATGGGGTTCATGATTTGTACAAGAGAAACAACAACGGCATTTTCCTGCACCGTGGGAGGTTACACCCTTTCCAGTTTTAATCCCTCCCTTTCCACCCAAGAAGCAAATTAGAGATCAGCCCAAGCTTCGTCTTGAGGCAAAGCTCAACGCCTTAAGCCATATTGATGCTCTGTCCACAGAGCATTCTCTCTCTCAAATTATATACACTGATGGTTCCCTACACCGCACCACGGGTGCAGCTGGAAGTGCAGTTGTCCTGACAATGGGCGATGGCCTCTACTTTGAGTGGGGAGTCCGTATAAACAACTGGGCCTCTACCCTTCAGACTGAACTATTTGCCTTGATCCTTGCACTGAAATGTGTACAAGTCTCAAAACTTGATACATTAATTGTAAGTGACTCCTTATCATCCTTAAATGCTCTCAACTCTTTAAGACATAACTGTAACATGCTCGTGTCCGAAGCTAGACACAAATACAACATAATTATTAAGGATGGTAACAGAGTCCATTTCATGTGGTCTCCATCTCATGTTGGGCTCCGAATGCATGATAGAGCTGATAAGTTAGCCAAAGAATCTGCCTTTAAAGGAGCCGTTGAGTGTAACCTTGGATTGTCAATGAGCAATCTGAGAGCAGCAGTACACCGAGAACTTCAACAAGATCTTGTAGATCTGAGGCAAAGTGAAATTGACACCAGTAATTCCATCTATCATCATACTATCATGCAAGAGGAGCCACACATCTATGGATCATCCAATAAAATCAGCAGACTTCTAGATGTTACTACTGCTCGGTTTAGACTCGGTTACAAGTATCTCTGGGAATTCTCATTATCTGCTGATGTAGACCTGACCAAATGTAAACTGTGTCAACAAAATTATTCGCACACCCTCCGTCACTATGTGATGGAGTGCGAAAAGATACGTGAATTTAGAGACAATTCTATAACCAATGTTCCAGCGATGTGTCAATATTTCATTCAAAATGATCTGCTACCAGAAATTTTAGCCAAATATCCCCAGTTTGCTAAATGTAGGTAGTAACTAAGTGATTGTAACCTATCCACCGCTGCCCACTGGATGGGGGGCGGTGTGCAGGACAAACATATAAATTTTGACACTAGCTCTCCACATATGTCAGTTGCTTAATTTAGAACCTGTACTTGAGGTCGATCTCGAACCCATTGTTGATGTGATGACTTATATTGAATTTTGTAACTAGCTCATCAAGATTGTAACTTGCTTAGCTAAATGAATTGTGGGGTTCAGTCCCTGAGCCCATTATGTGCCTCTGTAACCCTTTCCACTACCGCCCACAAGATGGGTGCATAATAAATGAACTAAACTAACTAACTGCAAGTTACCGACCTTTAATACCTGTTTGTATTACATCGTTTCGTGTTCTGTCTTGTGTTAAAAGTTTATTTTCACCTCATATAAAACTGTTGTAACATATCACTTCACCCAAATGCAGGTATAAAATCGAAGCTGTTTTAAACTCTGTTCAGTTATAGTTGTGTGTGTGTAAACTAAAGTCTTTGAAAATGTAATAAGTTTTACGAAACGCGCTCAAGTGTCGCGTCAGACTAGAAATAAAAATGAATTTTGGAGAATTGATTTTTGAATTACCATCAACAGTGAAAAGAAACGTAAGAAAGATCGAGAAAATTCGTGTTAGAATTATTAATCTTACTTTTTCGGTCATATTTAATAATATATACATATATACACATACATATACACACACACACACATACATTCACAAGCAATAAATAGTACCTTACAAATATAACGACGTTTTCACTAAGAAAATGTAAAAGAGAGACATAAGCACTAGAAGGATAGGGAAAAGCACAAAATACTCCTTCCAAAGTACTAGGTCGCAGGACCATTAGCCCGCTAACACGGCGGGCCCGCCCAGCTAAGGGCTCCACAGGGGTCCCAGCTTAGGGCTCCACAGGGGTCCCGGGCGTAACGGACTGGCCCAGCTAATGGGCCTAGTACGGGGCCGACCGACAAGTAAAGCAGAGGGAGGGTAGAAGTAAGGCGACTAATACCCGGACCTAATAATAAAGAACTTAAATAAGTAGTAGTATGATACAGTAGGAACTGTATAAATAGATAAATAAGTAAATGTCCCACACTGGGGAGGAGGAAGTAAGCAGGGAAACCCTAACCTTAACAAACCAACAATAACGTAGCATGCACAACACGAACACTAGTGGTCAACAAGGGCAAAATAAGGGCTTAACAAACAACAGTTGCCAAATGTAAACTGTAAAATCCTGCCTCTGAACATCAGCAGCTGGAACACCTGCAGCTGGACATTGGCAACTGGTGCTTCAACATCTGCGAAAGATAAATAAATAGTGGCAACTGGCCACCAGGGAAAACTTCGGTTATAAGTAGAAGTCCAACTGCAAGACAATTAGGGACCATATAGAACCTGGGAGCCAACAAGGGAATGGAGAGTATCTTCGGCCGCCCGAAGATACAAAATTAGCGGCAACGGGCCAGGGGGAAAACTGCAGCAGTAAGGGAAGTGCGACTGCAAAAGAGATCATGCTCAAAATAATGCTGGAATATAACTCTTTAGAGAAAACGGGATTAATGCATGAAGCTGAAATAAATTACAATCAAATACAATAAACTGAAAGGAGTGCTAATAGGCACAACGTCGGCTGGAACGCTTCTGCAGGAACTTCGGGGGCTGGCGCGTCGGCAGCTGGACCCTTGGGAGCTGGAACGCAGTAGGATGGGCATTATCAGTTGTGACCGCTTCAACTGGAACATCAGGAACAACTTCAGCCGTAGCATGGGAGCTGGTCCAACAACCGCTGGAACGCCAGCAGCTGGACCATGTTCCACCTGAACAGCAGCAAGCTGGGACAGCAACAGCTGTACCCACAGCAGCTAGAACACCGACTGCCGGGAATGTCAGCAGCCGGAACACCAACAGCTGCAGCAGCTGGACACCAAAATTGAGCAACAACGTAGGAAGAGAGTGGCGGCTCGGACACTAGGGCAGACGGCTGGACCAGCTGCAACAGACCCAACCGAGCATCGGCCGCTAGAACACAGTGACACGTCGCAGGAAGAACGTCGGCCGGACATCAACCCCTGAACGAAGGCAGCTAAGACGTCGGTGGCTGTGAAAACCTTCCGGGCTACACCGGGCAGACAAAACGTCTGGATAAACCAGCGGCCTGGAAGGCCGCATATTTATATGACCAATATAAATAAGATACCTGAATAACATCGCCGGCTTAACTCATCACAGGAAGAACGTCGGCTGGACATGAACCCCCGAACGCAGACAGCGAAGACGGCAGCGGCTATGACAACCTTCCTGGCTACATTGGGCAGACAAAACGTCTGGATAAACCAGCGGCCTGGGAAACAGCAGTATCTTCCGGGCTACACCGAGCAGACAACACGTCGGATAACCAGCGGCCTGGGAGGCCACAGACATCCGTGCTACACCGGGCAGACAACATGTCTGGATAAACCAGCAGCCGGGAGGCTGCAGATTCTTTCGGGCTACACCGGGCAGACAAAACGACTGGAAACGTTTACTGGTACTGGTAAATGAAACTGGTACTGTCTAGCTGTCAGTACTTAATAACTTAATGACAAAGTCAAGAAAATAAGTATAAAGGTAAAACGGTAAGTAAAATGACATGCACTTAGGCAATGCATAACTAGCAATAAATTGCTGATGGAACTAATCATAATACGAGTCCAAGATAAACTTAAAGGGAGAGGCATGAGGCCCGAAGACAGCGTCTAGGACATCCTAGCTGACTTTACTTAACTTAAATAAATAAATAAATAAATAAATAAATAAATAAATAAAGGTGAAGCATAAGTTAAACAAACATAATTGTAAACCAGTAAAGTAAAAACATGCAGCAAGAGCGATGTAAAATGCGGGAAATTTGCTGAGGAAACTAAACGAGCTAGGGGTCGGTCTGGGAGGTGAAAAGGTATCAGCGCTGGCGTTCGCCGACGACCTGGTTGTGGCAGCGGAAACGGCTGCCGGATTACAGACACTCATACCCTGGAAACACAAACCGAAACTGTCTCTATTTTCCGCTTGTTACAACTTGTAATAAAGTTGTTACATCTTGGCTTAACGTGTTTATGACGTATTAGAACGTTGTTACAACTTGCTATATTGGTTGTTATAACTGGTTAGGAAGTGTTAAAACTTGTTCGAACGTTGTACCAACGTCGTAGTTTCGGTGTGTGTTTGGCGGGTAACCAGTATTTGCCGCACGCTGCGCGGCTCTGGTCTCAAAGTAAACGCTGCGAAATGCCGGACGCTGAGCATAGCGATCGATGCGCATCGAAAGACATGGCATGTCCCCACCAGGAAGGCATACTACGTCGGAGACGATGCGATTGGTACTATGAGTGTGGCGGACGAGTACAAGTACTTAGGGATACTGATCGGAGCCGGGGGCAGACGCTTATCCTATGGTTCCCTGTTTGAGGACGGCCTGACCAATATCACCAAGGCGCCGCTCAAACCCCAACAGAGGCTATACCTACTAAAGCACCACCTAATCCCCAAGATGAACCACCGCCTTGTCCTCGGACACGTGGCTAAAACGGAGTTAGCGAGGCTGGACCGGCGGCTGCGACACGCCACTCATGGCTGGCTGCGGCTGCGACACGCCACTCGTGGCTGGCTGCGGCTGCCCCATGACACTCCTAACGCCTTTATCCACGCCGACGTAAAGGACGGTGGACTAGGGATACCCGACTTTGCCACAGCAATCCGGTTACAAAAGAACAAGCGGCTCGGGGCGCTAGCAGGATCAGCGGACCCAGTGGTGGTGGCAGCGGCTCTCCTACCCGCGTTCCAAGCGAGAATGCGTCGATGGGTAGACCCGACCACGGCCACTGGAACGCCTTCCAGCAGGACGACCGAGTGCGCTAGAAGATGGAAGGCAAAACTGTACAGCATGGTCGACGGCGCCGGCCTCGCTTCCTCTTGTGAGGTCCCATCCTGTCACAAGTGGGTTGCGTCCGGCACCCGTTTGCTAAGCGGAGGAGATTTTGCTCACGCCATCCAAATCAGGGCAAACGCTGTAGCCACGCCGTCTCGGGCGGCCAGGGGTAGACCCGAGGCTTCTGGTCTCTGTGATGCTTGTCAAAAGCTAGGAACCCTGGGCCACATATCCCAGGCTGGCCATAAGACACACGGGACTCGGGTGAAACGTCACGACGACATCACCCGGTTCGTAGCTGGCCGCCTGCGGCAAAGAGGCTTTGAGGTGGAGCGCGAAGTCCGTATACCAGATGGAGGGACCTTCTGCAAACCAGACATCATAGCTTGCAAAGGTGATGAGGCCTTCATATTAGACACCCAGGTCTCAGCTGATAACTTCCCACTCTCCCGTCCACATCAGAGCAAGTGCGACAAATACGGCACCCCCGAGATCCTGCAGAAGGTCCGGGAGTATACCGGAAAGCATACAGCATCCGCCTCCTCAATAACCCTTAATTGGAGGGGTGGATGGTACAAGGAGAGTGCGCGTGGTCTACAAGGTATGGGTCTCACCAAGAGCGACCTCGAGATTTGCTTCGTGAAGGCCCTGACCTGGACATATTCTATATACAGAATATGGTCCAAGGCCACGTCAAGGGGCAGGCCTCCCTAGCCCCGGGATCACTGTGCACAGGGTGCATAAGGGTCAATATAGTCACGCTTAGGTGAACCGCAGCCAAGATAGCTGGTAGCCAACTATCTAAGCAGTTTCGTCATCTGGAATACCACTTCTCCTAATGGCGTCTCACAAGAGGGTGGATGACCTGGCCGGAGCCCAAGAGTAGGTAAGGCGGCGACCGGAGGGACCCCATGCGCATATACATACAATACCTAAAGCCACTAATACTCATAGCATTTCGGGCAAGGTGTGGGGGGAAAAAAACAGACTAAAACTTAATAGTAATCGGGATTAGGTATAAATTGTGTTGAAAGAAGGAATAAAAAATACAAAAAGGGGGTTAACATAGCATAAATCAGCAATTGCACATGTTGGTGAACAGCGTTGTTTAAAAAATAGCAAGACATGGGTTGACATTTAGAAGGTACGTTAGGTTACATGGAGTTAATTAGGCAGTACTTGGTTTAACTCTTAAACTGGTTGAGAGAGGTACAGCCTTTGACATGATTCGGGAGGTCATTCCACATTCTGGGTCCCTTGATTTGTAGAGCACTTCTAGTTTGGTTACACACAGCCAAATTGAGTAACAGGAAGAGGTCTTGGACACAAATTTGTTCCATGCTAAATGCTAAATGTTCCATGCTAAATGTTCTGCCCGAAACGCTTTGCGTAATAGTGGCTTTAGGCATTGTATGTACTAGCTCTATCTATAAAGCCAACAAACTTTGTAAATCTCTTTATGTATGTACCTTACCTAAATAAAGATTATTATTATTATTATTATGTAGAGGAATCAGCTGAGTATTCCTCAAATAAAATAAGTTGCCTCAGCTTATAAGGTAAATAAAATAAGCATTTCTCAAATAAGTAGCTGCCTCACCTCACTGCCTTACTGCTACATAGCCTTCCCGGCATGGTGCCTTCTTTTGATAATTACTTGTTCCACACCCAAATTGTATAACAGGAAGAGGTCTTGGACCCCTACTTCCCTCTCTCTTTTTTAATAATCTATATAGTCATAATTATAGCTTTAAGTATTCAATGAATAAAGTTTTTGACATTTTTACCCTTTTCCTTACCTAACATCATTTGTGCAGCATATTTTTATTTTATGTCTCACCCAGATTTAATTTCAAAATAAAACCAAACTAAATAAATTAGAAATGGGTATGTATAGCTAAGGTACACCCTTACTACTAGGTGAACAGGGGCATTTGGTGATAGTAAATGATCCCATCAGGCAGGGCTCATCACCTTCTCTCATATTTCATGTTCACCAGTGTTTATTTACTTAATAACTACTGGTATAATATCTTGCTATTATAAAACTAATTCTACTATCATCAAACACATATTTACTTCAAGTTTCAAGCAGAGAATGCATATATAACTAACACGAAGGATTCCTCTTCACTAGATTCACCAGCTATAATATTTTGGTCATGTTCCAATATCATAAATCGATTCCAGTGTTATGTAGTAGAGAAAAAATGACTTATATCCAGTTTACGTAAAGCTACGAGTGGTCGAAACCACACTTAAATCCCAGAATGAACTTACGAAGGTTTTTCCACTTAGGGTAGTTAATTGAATACGGACGTAGCCGCCACGAAGGCGCTAAGAGGAAAAACGTTCTTAGCTAAGAGGAAAAACCTTCGTAAGTACCTTCCTGAATCCGGCCCCCTAGATTCACTAGCTATAATATTTTGGTCATGTTCCAATATCATAAATCGATCCCAGTGTTATGTAGTAGAGAAAAAATGACTTATATCCAGTTTACGTAAAGCTACGAGTGGTCGAAACCACACTTAAATCCTGGAATGAACTTACGAAGGTTTTTCCACTTAGGGTAGTTAATTGAATACGGACGTAGCCGCCACGAAGGCGCTAAGACGGAAAACGCTCTTAGCTAAGAGGAAAAACCTTCGTAAGTACCTTCCTGAATCCGGCCCCTGGACACAGCAGCTAGCATAACCTAGCTGACTTTACCTATCCACTTAAAGGACTGGGGCCGGATTCAGGAAGGTACTTACGAAGGTTTTTCCTCTTAGCTAAGAGCGTTTTCCGTCTTAACGCCTTCGTGGCGGCTACGTCCGTATTCAATTAACTACCCTAAGTGGAAAAATCTTCGTAAGTTCATTTCGGGATTTAAGTGTGGTTTCGACCACTCGTAGCTTTACGTAAACTGGATATAAGTCATTTTTTCTCTACTACATAACACTGGGATCGATTTATGATATTGGAACATGACCAAAATATTATAGCTGGCGAATCTAGTGAAGAGTAGTCCTTCGTGTTAGTTATATATGCATTCTCTGCTTGAAACTTGAAGTAAATATGTGTTTGATGATAGTAGAATTAGTTTTATAATAGCAAGATATTATACCAGTAGTTATTAAGTAAATAAACACTGGTGAACATGAAAAATGAGAGAAGGTGATGAGACCTGCTTGATGTGATCATTTACTATCACCAAATGCCCCTGTTCACCTAGTAATAAGTAAGGGTGTACCTTAGCTATACATATACAGTTTTAATTTATTTTGTTTGGTTTTATTTTGAAATTAAATGTGGGTGAGACATAAAAGAAAAACATCCTGAACAAATCTGAACAAATTGCAGTCTCCGTGGTGTAGTGGTAAGACACTCGCCTGGCGTTCCGCGAGCGCTATGTCATGGGTTCGTATCCTGGCCGGGGAGGATTTACTGGGTGCAATTCCTTAACTGTAGCCTCTGTTTAACGCAACAGTAAAATGTGTACTTGGATGAAAAAACGATTCTTCGCGGCGGGGATCGTATTCCAGGGACCTGCCCGAAACGCTACGCGTACTATAGTGGCTGTACAAGAATGTAACAACTCTTGTATATATCTCAAAAAAAAAAAAAAAAAATGATGTTAGGTTAGGGTAAAAACTACAAAAACTTTGGTCATTGAATACTTAGGCCTCTAATTATGGCCTGTTAAAAAAAAAAGAGAGGGATGGGGACTGAATAGGGACAAGGGGCTGATGGAAGAAAGGTGGCAGGATAAATAGACAATCATGGGCACCACACTGTACACCCCCAAATATGTATGTACAGTATGTGTGTGTATATATATATTTCATCTTACAGGCTGTATTACAATATGCTTTATTTTTCCTAGGTACCCAATACTGTATAGTGTTCCTGGACACGCATCCAAAAAAATACCAATTTTAACTGTTAAAAACATTTGAAATGTTATTGCTTATTGCTTTACGTAATGAGCTAGCTTTAAGGAGAGAAAGATCTTTAAAGATCGTCTAAATCCATTAGATGTAAGTGATAAAAAATTGTTAAGGTACTATCGTTTTCCACGTCATATGATCTTAAGACTTTGTGAAGACCTTAAAGATGATATTGAAAGAATAACTAGAAGAGGTCAAGCCATTCCTGCCCATACATCATTGTTAGTAGCTCTGAGATTTTATGCAAGTGGAAGTTTCCAAAGTGTTATTGGAGATTCAACTGGTCTCAGTCAATCGAGTGTATCAAGAATAGTAACTGGAGTGACGGAAGCTCTCTACAGAAAAGGACTAGCAGAAATAAAAATGCCAACAGAGATGAATGAAATTATACAAACTAAGTTAAAATTTAATAATATCAGTAGGTTTCCCATTGTAATTGGAGCAATCGATTGTACCCATGTCCCCATTAAAGCTCCAAAAGTTGAAGAAAACATATATGTAAATAGAAAACAATAATTCAATATAAGTCATCACATCAACAATGGGTTCGAGATCGACCTCAAGTACAGGTTCTAAATTAAGCAACTGACATATGTGGAGAGCTAGTGTCAAAATTTATATGTTTGTCCTGCACACCGCCCCCCATCCAGTGGGCAGCGGTGGATAGGTTACAATCACTTAGTTACTACCTACAGTTAGCAAACTGGGGATATTTGGCTAAAATTTCTGGTAGCAGATCATTTTGAATGAAATATTGACACATCGCTGGAACATTGGTTATAGAATTGTCTCTAAATTCACGTATCTTTTCGCACTCCATCACATAGTGACGGAGGGTGTGCGAATAATTTTGTTGACACAGTTTACATTTGGTCAGGTCTACATCAGCAGATAATGAGAATTCCCAGAGATACTTGTAACCGAGTCTAAGCCGAGCAGTAGTAACATCTAGAAGTCTGCTGATTTTATTGGATGATCCATAGATGTGTGGCTCCTCTTGCATGATAGTATCATTCTTTGAACATTCAAGTTGTGTCAAATCCTGATAATGTAATCATGGATTTCTGTGCAAGATACCCTGGAAGCACTCATGATGCTTTCATATGGGCTAACAGCAGACTCCATGACAGATTTGAAGCAGGAGAATTTGGCATTTCCTATTTGCTAGGTAAGATATGCATTTTATATATATGACCTTCATTTATAGTACAGTAGGTTGCCTATTTGTTATTTATCGAGTCACAACAAATACACTGTACACTCTATAAATAAAAGTTGTTTAATATTGAATGGTAACAGCTTATTGTATTATGAATAGTATAAAGAAATTTATTCATGTTGATTTTATATTAAAGAAATTAAAGTGTGTTTTAGCCCTGATATGGAGAATGAGAGTGAGAATTTTGAATGGAAATCAGCAGAAATGTGTTTAAACTGGTGTTTATATACATCATGTGTCATGGGTGTACCAGAGATTACAAGTGGATGATTAAGTTAAATATGGAAGGAAGTGGATTACATTTTGGTTGTTTTGACATGTCAGTTATATGCCTCTGAACATTAAATGAGAATGATGTATGTAATGCAAGAGATATTCATATGACAGAGGAAGGTAACCAACCACTTCAGATGCTAGAATCAAATAGTGTGTGAAAGACAGTGTGGGTTTAGGATTATTGAGTGATTTTTAAAGATGTATGCACATTTTATAAATTAAATATCTATGCAGGTGACAGTGGCTATCCCTTGCAACACAACTTACTTACACCCTTCACAAACCCTGAAAACCCTCCAGAAGAGCTGTATAACAGGAGCCATGCAAGAACAAGAGTGGTAATCGAGAAAACTTTTGGCGTGTTAAAATCTCGGTTTAGGTGTCTCCACAGGTCTGGTGGTAGTCTTCAATATGAACCAGATAAATGTGCAAAGATTTCAGTTGCATGTATGTTGTTGCACAATTATTGCATTGAGCAAAGAATACCTCTTGAAGAGATCATTGATGATGACTTTATAATGAATGAAAATGTTGAAGGTGGAGCACATGAAAATGGGCACACACAAAGAAGGGAAGTAGTAAGGAATTTTTTCTCATAAATTTTTATTTCAAATCATACTTATATAACAAAGAAAACATGTAATTGAAAACACTACATAATGGAACTTTTGTATAAAAATACAAGTACAGTAACTCAAGAATTTATCAATAACGGAAATCAAAAACATTTATAATTGGATTCATAGATTTATTTGTAAGTTATCCTATCAATTTTTACCTATTAAATTCAATAGCACATACTGTATATGTAAGTGAAACATAAATATACAAACAAACTGTTACAAACATGTACCTGCTGATTTGGAAATATTATTTATGCTGCTATACTTTATATGGAAAGTCATATGCAGATACCTGAGGAGAAATATATGCATCTGACAAAAGACCAAAAATTTGTGTGAAAAATATATCAATAAATATTTATTCATAGACACTAAGAAATGTGGTACATAATATGGCTGGGTAAATTTTTGGTTTGTAAAATAACAGTGTTTGTTAGCCAATGCTGTGTATACACAGCATTGGCCTTAAAATTGAATTATTTTAATTATAAAATAAAGTTGCTTTCAATACAGTGCAGTGTTTAATATACCTTACATGTAAGGGAAAAATTTAATATAATTTTGTTTAAATGATATACACAAAACAATGATATAGGCCATCAATATGTTGCCCTTAGACCAATTTGAGGTGAAACATATATTAGGGATGTGATAAAATAATTATATCTTTGCCATTAATCTTTTTGCCAATAAATGGTCACTGCTTGATCGCAAGCGGGGATATTTCTGATGGGGGAGAAAGAAACATTTGCGCAGCGCGTCCCGCGGCGTTGCGCGGGCAGTCTGGGGCCGTATAAATACGGGCGCTCAGAGGGGCTCTGCCCTCACTCCGCCTGCCCCCGCCACTGCCCTCGCAAAGTTTAATATAAATATAAATAAATAAATATATGTTTATTCAGGTAAGGTACATACATACAAGTGATGTTACATTAATGGATTGATATATAGATAGAGCTAGTACATACAATGCCGAAAGCCACTATTACGCAATGCATTTCGGGCAAGAAAAACATTAATATCTAGAACTTAATACTAATTGAGCATAAAGAATAAAAAGTGTTGAAAACAAATACAAATAAAGATAAAAAAAAGGGGGAACATGACTGAAAAAGCAGCACAAATACAATAGGTTGACAAACAGTGTTGATTAAAAAAAATAATAATAATAAAATAACAGACATGGGTTGACAATAAAGGAGTGAGGTGGGTTACAGGGAATTTATTAGGTAGTGTTTAGTTTTTATCTTAAACTGGTTGAGAGAGGTACAGTCTTTAACATGGTTGGGAAGGTCATTCCACATTCTGGGTCCCTTGATTTGTAGAGCATTTCTAGTTTGATTAAGTCGTACTCTAGGAATATCAAAACTGTATTTATTCCTGGTGTGGTGCTCATGGGTTCTGTTACAACCTTCAATGAAGCTTTTGAGGTCAGGATTGGCATTACAGTTCAGCGTTTTATATATGTATAATACACAAGAGAGAATGTGCAGAGACTTAATATCTAACATATTCAGAGATTTGAGTAAGGGTACCGAGTGATGTCTGGGGCCAGAGTTGGATATTGTCCTAATAGCAGCTTTGTGTTGGGTAATAAGAGGACGTAAATGATTTTGGGTAGTAGAACCCCAAGCACAAATACCATAGTTGAGGTATGGATAGATGAGGGAGTAATAGAGAGTAACCAGGGCAGGTCGGGGTACATAATATCTGATCTTAGAAAGAATGCCAACAGTTTTTGAAACTTTTTTTGATATATTTAGAATGTGACCCTGGAAATTCAGCTTGTGGTCGATGAGAACGCCAAGGAATTTGCCATCTAATTTGTTACAAATTTGGGTATTGTTTATTTTGAGATTTATCTGATTAGAGGATTTATTGCCAAACAGAATATAAAACGTTTTGTCAATGTTAAGGGTGAGTTTGTTGGCAGTTAGCCAAAGATGGACTTTCTCTAGCTCAGTATTTACTGTGGCATTTAGAGCAAGGGGGTCAGGACTGGAGTAAACTTTAAACATTTATAAACTTTATATATTTACTTACTTTATATATTTGAAACTTTATATATTTACATGTTCTGCAGAATTTAATCTTCAATAAATTTAAAGCCCCATACTGCCAGTATCTTTCTCCCCCTGATCAGAAAAAATATTTCTTATTCTGGTGTTTTTTTCATATTGTCACTACTTTGAACTCTCAACAATTAAACCTAGCAATTGATAAACATTCTTTAATACAAAAAACATGTAAATATTTACACCAAACATAAGTTGACTATATGAGGTAGATTGGTTATTAAATTACACTATATACTATGCAAGTCATAGCAAAATTAATGATATGAATAATTGCTACATTTTAATGTTTCAATATTGTTCTTATTTACAATTGTTATTACAAAATATTATAATTTCTTAAACTATTTTTAGAGATTATAATTAGAAAGATTTAAATAAATTTCATAGTGCCTGATTATTTTTCTTGACTGAAGATTTAAGATCCTGAAATTTCTTGCGAACATCGGCTTGTTGTCTTGAGCAGAGACCAACACCACTTACAGCAACAGCTACTTGGCTCCAGGCACAGTAGTTTATCTTGGGTAGTGACTTGTCTTGATAGCTTCCCAAAAATTATGCGTTCTCTCTTCTTAACCTCATCAACGAGAACTGTCAGCTCCTCTTCACTGAAGTTTGCTTTCCTTTTTATCCCAGACATTTTCTTTGTCTTATTTATTTATGAATACTAAGAGGATGTAGTATATGTTTGTTTTGGTTCTTGATAGTAGGTGTATAGTTTGCGTGAAGTGTCTATTCTCTCGATGACTGCACGAGTACAAATGTTGGGAGACGCGTTAATGTTGAGAATGACTAGGTTTCAAAAGTGTTTGATGTCTTGTACTGTAGATAAAGTGAATAAACAGAGGAGTGTTAGAGGGAGACGCCGCACTGTAGGACGGGGTGGTTTTGTGCTGGCGTCAGCTAATCCTTGGTGCTGCGGCCAGACACTTGTCTTCTGTGTTTGCCTGTTGGTTGCGCCAACTATGAATGTGGCACAGGTCAAATGTGGCCACTTTGTTGGTCACTGGAGATATTTAGCCAGTGCTTTGATTATTGGATAATTTTCATGTAACGAGATGTCACCTAGTAATATACACGATGGTAAAGGTTATTTTAAGTGCGCTATTTTTTTTGTTTTATTTACTCTGGCACTACAATGTCGAAACCAGTGAAGGAGATAGTGTTTGATTGTTTCAGGCACATGACTGGATGCACAGATCATTTCTTCTTCTTGATAGTAGGTAGAGTTTGCAACAGATGATTTTTCTGACAACAATACCACGAGGAACCACAATGTTTACATAACACAGCTGATATTGCATTAGCGTGATTGGTCAGGTTAGAAATGTAACAGTCACTCTGATTGGCCAAACGAAACACAGTAGTGACCTCTGTCGGCACGTAAGTGAACAAGACCCAAAACCTAAATATCTTCCTAAGTGGACCTTATTGAATCGCACCTAAGCATCTTCTTAGGGCGCACTTAGGAACCTTCGTAGCAAACCAACTTACGAAGAAATACACAGAGCTTCCTGAATCTAGGTCCTGGTCAAGTCGTCTACTGCAATTTCGGATACCGGGCTAGAAACAACTTCGTCCTTACCAACTCCGCAGCGGCGTCCTTACCAACTCCGGATTATGACTATTTTTTTTTTTGTTTTTCTTTTTTTTGAGATATATACAAGAGTTGTTACATTCTTGTACAGCCACTAGTACGCGTAGCGTTTCGGGCAGGTCCCTGGAATACGATCCCCTGCCGCGAAGAATCGTTTTTTCATCCAAGTACACATTTTACTGTTGCGTTAAACAGAGGCTACAGTTAAGGAATTGCGCCCAGTAAATCCTCCCCGGCCAGGATACGAACCCATGACAGCGCTCGCGGAACGCCAGGCGAGTGTCTTACCACTACACCACGGAGACTGTGGTAACTATATGCCTGTTGAGTAGAAGATTTTAATTGTTAATAGCATTATATTGTCGTTTTAATATGGAACACGTACACATATGCGAAACGTCTAAAGCTGGTGTCCGAAGTGATAAAAATATTAGTGTGCGATGTTGTCAATGTACGGAGTGTCTTGTATCCCGGGATGGATGGATAGCATATCTGCCTCAGCGTGTTTACCTGCCGTAAAACCCACAGAAGTCTTCCGCCCACAGGCAACTATTATCTGCAAAGCTTTGTTGTCTCCCCGTCACGAGAACGCCCCAAATTAACAAGCATGGTAGACAACAGTGCTTAATTATCCTACCCAGCAGCAGTATTGTGTCTGCAGGAGATGCCCCAAGTCAGAAGACAACTCCAGCAGTACACAAGAAGATATAATCTTCACACACCTGTGGAGCAGTGGGGGTCCTGGGACACTGTGGCACAGTGATAAGTTCAGTGGGTGTACTGTGGCACTGGTAATTTCAATACAGTTGGGTCATTACCGAAAAGTCAGTAGTTGGCCTAGAGGAACCTCAATTAGCTTTACAGTCTTCCTGTCCTAGATTTTGTAAAACTGTAATGTGAACCATAAGATCACCTAGGCTTAATTATCCTACCATCTCCAAGAGATGCTCTATGTCCCAAGACAGTTCCAAAGTCATTAGAAGTAGATAACCTTCACACAAGCTCTGTGAATCATAAATATGACAGAACCTCAAGAGTGTCCAGAATGTGGGAAAAGAATCAGTCTTGGAAATATGAAGAGACACATGATGGTGCATACAGAGGATAAGCCTCATGAGTGTCTAGAGTGTGGGAAAAGATTCAGAAGGCTTGGACAAGTACAGGAGCACATGGGTGTGCATACAGCAGATAGACTTCATGAGTGTCCAGAGTGTGGGAAAAGATTCAACCGTCATAGAAATATGAAGAGTCACATGATGGTACATACAGAGGATAAGCCTCATGAGTGTCCAGAGTGTGGGAAAAGATTCAGATGGCTTGGACTAGTGAAGGTGCACATGGTTGTTCATACAAAAGATAAACATCATGAGTGTCCAGAGTGTGGGAAGAGATTCCGTAAAGCTGGAAGTATGAAGGTTCACAGGATGGGACACACTGGCCAGAAACCTTTTGAATGTGCAGAGTGTGGGGAAAGGTTCAGAAGACGTTGTGAAATAATTGGTCACTTGTTAAAGCATACAGGTGATTATCCTTACAAGTGTCCTGTGTGTAGAAAAGGATTTCAGGTACCCAGTCAGATGAAAAGTCACTTCATATCAGTGCATACAGGTGATCATCCTCACAAGTGTCCTGTGTGTGGAAAAGGATTTAAGCATCATAGTAAAATGAGAAGTCACTTCATATCATTACATCCAAGTGATCATCCTCACATGTGTCCTGTGTGTGGAAAAGGATTTAAGCATCATAGTAAAATGAGAAATCACTTTATATCCTTACATCCAGGTGATAAACCTGAATTGGCTTAGTGTTTTGTCTTGTGGGAAAACGTCTTGCAGCCAAATTAGTTTTAAAAGTCACCAGGTGATGTGTATGTTGGATAAATCTTATGAATGCCATTCATTTATATAGTTCAGTATTGTATCAGAAAATATTAAGACATTAATTTCCCACTAATCCAATATATTGTTTGGAATCTGTGAGCTTCATCTTAATAATACCATAATATGGAGCTGGATGTCCTACAAAGGTATTTTTGTTTACGTAGTTTTGTGTGAAAAATATGTTTGGCAACACAAGGCACACCTCTGTAGCATGGGGTATTTAAATTATATTTTAATCATATGTTATTGAGCAAAAGTCATATGCAAACAAGACCAAGACCAAGGTGTTTGCTAGACCAAGCAAGCACCTCGAAAGCTGCAATAATAGACTCAAAATTATATTTGTACAACCTAAAACAGTTTAGTTTTTTTCCATATTTTTTAATACTTTATATTTAGGACCATTTATGAGATATATTTAATTTAAAGTATAATTAGAACCTTTTGTTGCTCAAATAATGACATTTTATTTTTAATAACAATTTTATTAAACATTTGTGCAAGGAGTAGATAAACAATTTGAGATGTACTCAATTTGCATTCATTGTATGGACAGGAATATATAAAGTGGTTTTTGTCCAGGAATTAGAAACTTAATAATATTTGTTATTAAACATTTAAATTTGTTTTATTGTTTTTCTTTCAAAAAATTTGCATTACTACAGTGGAACCTTAGTATTCGAATCACTCCCAATTAATACTTTTCGGCATTTGGATCCTGTTCATGTTCGGTATTCGTCCGTTTTGTATTCGTACAAAAGTGTGTGTCCCTGTTTCGTCATAGCTCTCGTTCAGTGCACAACTCAATACACTTGTCTTTTGGATATTTTGGATATTCTCAGTGTAAAGTCACCATATCACCTAAGAAAGTTAGATGAGCCAAGAAATTTTTTTTGAAATACAATAGGGATGAAGAAAGACCTCATAGCTAAATAGAAAGACCTCATAGCTAAGTGGTGCTCGTGTGTCTGGTCTTGTTACCGAGTTTGGTATGCCTAAATAGATGATATCTACAATACTTAAAATTAAAGAGACCATCAAATTAGCTGATGTTGCAAAAATAGTGAAAGTAGTTACGAAACAGAGATCTCACACTGTTACGTCCCTATTGGGTCGCAACTGGGTTCTTCTCTGATGTTATTAGAGTTTGGGTATCCGGCCCCAAGTTAGTAGTGGCTTTCAAGGGGTGTGTTCCGTAACGCAAGTAAATGAAAGGGGAAGGGATACAATTACACGGCTTTATATATATGTATAATCACCACCACCATAAATAAATATATAAACAGTCACACGGGGGTTATAAACACTATAATGTACAGAATGGTCTTCCTCTGAAGACACGGGATGCTCCTCGGTGCTCACAATGAGTAGCCCTGGTTCTCTTCTTTGTGGCCCACGATGAATCCTTTGATTCTCTCGGCGAATCTACCCTGGCCACAGGCCACCCAAATTACAGTCCCACTGGGTGCAGCGTCGTGGAGGCCTTCAACCACAAATCCAGCCTGTAGCTGCAGGTTCCAATCAGCTCCGCTGTGTAGGCCACTCTACGATCGATACTAGGGTTGCGAGCCCTAGGCAGGAGCCTCGTGTGATTCCACAGATCACTCTCCTCTCTGCACCACAGTGGCCAGTCTCTGCCACCAGCCAGCCCCCAGATAAGACGATTCCTGGTACTGTCACGTCACAGGCAGGCTAACACACTCAACAGTGTTCGTCCGGGGGTGACTCACAGCTTCTGTAGCAAACACGTGGAGAGACTATGGCTGCCTTGGGTAGACTGCCCCATCGTCCGATACAGCCGTCCCAGGTCGACTCTGTAATCAGACACGTCATCAGTCCTAGGGACGCTCTAGGGCACCTCACTTGCAGACTTAGACACAAACGTCCACCTATCCACTCCATAGATGGCGTTGCTGTCTAAGTGCCACCTCACCAGAGGTCAGCAGCTGCTATGTTACGAGCTGACTAAGACGGGAATCCAGCCCCTGTGGCCGGTATATCCCGTCCTCACTAGATGGCGTCGTCCATTTGGAGAGGGTTTCGGGAGCAGACTGGCAGATGGCGTTGTCGTCACTGCTCCGTGCTATGACGCTGGGCTCGGGGTCCGTAACACACACAATTGAAGAGATTGAGAAATTGTTATTGATTTGGATAAATGAATGATAGTTGGCTGGTGATAGGGTATCTAAGGTCATCATTTGTGAGAATGCAAAACAGCTGCCTGGTGATCTTTTGCAGAAAACCCCTTGAACGAGTGCTAATATTAATGTGTTCGAAGCCAGTCATTGGTGGGTTTGAGAAATTGAAATTAAAATGAGAGGTGGCATTCACAGTGTAGAAAGGCACGGGGAAGCTGCCAGTTCTAACAAGGATGCTGCCGAGAATTTTTTATATTGAGTTTAGAGAATATGTAGAGGCTGAGGGTTTTATTCCCCAACAAGTGTTCTTCTGTGATAGACAGGCTTCTTCTTGAAAATGATGCCAAAGAGGACTGATATCACTCAAGAGGAGAAGTCATTGCCTGAACACAAGCCAATGAAGGATAGACTAACTCTTTTGTTGTTTGGAACTGCAAGTGGGGATTTTAAAGTAAAAACCTTTGCTTGTTTACAACTCTGAGAACCCAAGGGTGTTTAAGAGAAACAATAATGTTCTAAAAAGATAGTTGCAAGTTATGTGGAGGGCTAACAGGAAAGCTTGGATAATCAGGCAATTTTCTGTGCCTTTTTATTTTTCGGCTTTAAATATTTAAAGCCAAAAAATTAATTAAAGCCGAATTTGATTAATTCTTCGGCTCCCTGAAGCTATTCAAACTGATATATGCTATATTAGTTTGGGGTCATAAGTCCCAGGAGTTCTTATGCCTTCTGAGAACCCACTAGCTAGAACCTGGTTCCCTCAGAGAGGCACAGGGAGCAATGGCATATGAGCATTTTACATTTAAAGTAATTGGCGAATCAAAACAGACCACTGTCTGGTTAACCTGTGCAATCTACATCCAAAAAAAAAAAAAATAGCACTGCTAAAAAGAAAAACAAACAAGCAACCCATTGTGCTACTAGCACTTCTGCTTGTTAGCATTACCCTCCCCCCCCTTCCATAGGGGGGGGGGGCAAAGGGGAGACAGCAGTCCACCACTCCAGTTCTTTGATAGATGTGTTGGCAGTCGCTCAGCCACCTCTGACCTCACGTTCCTGTTCTAGATTTTGCCCTGTGTGGCTGTACCAGCAGTTTGTGTGGGTGTTGGCCAGGTGCCTTATTCTTGTATGTGGAGCTGCATGCGCCTAGGGTGAACTTACTAAAGTACTAGGTAAGTAAACCTAGTACTTACTAGGGACTCTGTAAGTACTCCCCTTGCATTTAAGGGTTATCTTCCCTAGGCATTCGGGAATTACTCCCTGCTAGAGGACGTCATCTCTTGAAGTAGTTTTCGCCCTTGGGGTACGTCGTGGGGTCTTGGGCTTTCTGTCTTGAACCGGGTGGGGGAGTGTTATTGACTAGGTGTGGGCGCACTGCGACTGAAATAGTTTATCTTTCGACAATGCAGTAGCCAATGCTTCTCTCTGGCTGCCAGTCTGCTTATGGAGTTTTTTTTAGAGGGGTTTTTAGTTTCCGTTTCTTGTGTTTTTGTCTTTTGTGGACAGTGGAGGTCTGCCTAGCTTCTGATTAGGCTAACTTAGGTGGTGTTGGTAGTCCTTCCTCCTCTGTTGCCCCTGAGGGTTCATGGCTGCTACTGGTAGTTGGTTTGCCTGTTACTAATACGAGCTTAGGATTCTATGATTTACCATCAGCAATTCTACCAGCTTAACTGGCCCCCATGTGCCTGGGCTTCCCGTAGGGCTCATTTACCCTACGGACCCTGGAAAATACCTGTGGGCTCGGTGGTACCATTGATACTTCTTCCAAGTCCATTCTAGCCTTGTGTGTGTGAGAGAGAGAGAGAGAGAGAGAGAGAGAGCCTTCGGAGAGAGAGCCCCCCCCCCCAACCCCTGCTAGGCCGTTTACTGCTTAGTTTTCGGCTGCTCTTTGTGTGCTCGGGTGTTCTGTCTCCCTTGTTCACCTTAGGGTAAAAGCCAGTTTTGCACTGGTGGGGCGCAGGGTACCGTGCAGCTTGTCTTTACCAATTATGGCAGCCGGCTCTGTTCCGCTTGGGTACGCTGTCCTCTTGCGGGGTTTTCTTTTTCTTTTTGTTTATATACCTGGTGGAGGGGTCTGCCTTCGTTCTTGCCCCCTTGTGTCCCTTGTGTTCTGAGTATTTTCTGGTGGTACACCCTTCTAGGTCCCCGTGAGTGTACATGTCCCAGGGGTTCAGCTCTTAGAAAGTTGTTTGGTAGCTTTGGGCGCCAGTTAGCAGTACCCTGCCTGGGATTACCTGAGCGCGAGTCCTCTTTTAGTAAACGCTCGGGACCCTGGAAAACCCCTGGGGGCGCGTGGGTCCGATGGATGTGACCCCAGAGTCCCCCCTCACTTCCATCGAGTTTGAGGGTTGCTCTCACCCTTTGTCTCTGGGTGGCTCTCTGTTTTGCCTCTGTCTGCTGCCTGTGGGGTCGGTGACACCTTCGACCCGGAGTCCTGCGAGTTTTGTTGCTCGTTGTGGCTCGGTTACCCAGTTGTGCTGACTAAGCGGGTGTGGGCAGCAGAGGCGTTGCACTTTGAGCCTTGGTGGTGGCAATGCTCTCATGGTTTACTCCCCGGGAGCCCTGGGGCTGCCCCGTTTTGGTTCGTGTTGGGACTTGGGGATGTTGGTTGCTTCGGTTCCTTCCACACCCCCTTGTCTTTCCCCTGGATCCCCCCCCCCTCCCTGCCTGCATCCGGTTCCTTACCGTCTGTAGGATCGGGGCGGGGTTTGATGGTGTTGAGACTCAGGGCAGTCTCTGGGAATTCCCCTTCCAGGGTAGTGACGGGGGCATTGAGCCTGTTCCTCCAGCCATGTTGTAAGAGTCTGCCAGTGGGCTCCCTTCCTTGATGTTTTTGCGGCTGCCCCGGTTTTCTGGTGCGGCCGGGGTTTTTGGGGGACGGCTCAGCCCCGGGGCCTGTCGTGTCGGTTCCCGGGGCTGATTTGGGGGGGCCCTTGGCCCTGTAGGACTCCGTGGGTTTTTTTTTCTCCCCCTCTAGGCGGGGCTTGTGGTTACGCGGAGTGGGGTTTTTCCTCCCCACTCGCCGTATGTGCTGTTGAGCGGCGGCCCCTTCCCGGGCTCGGTTCCTTGGCCTTTGAGTCGGTTGGTTCCGTCCTGTGGGTGGATGCTTCTCCCCCCCCCCCCCCCCATTTTTGGAACGGTGTCTAAGTCATGTTTCCCCATTCTTGGGGTTCTACGTGACTTCTGGTCTCGGGTGTGCCTGCACCTTTGTGTGCCTTCGGGAGCTAGTGTTGGCTTCTGTGTTCTCGAGGGTTCGGGAAGGTTTTCGCTACTTCCCGCATTATTGGAACGTCTGTCGGCTCCTCGTCCGGGTTGCCGTTTTGGGCTACTTGTAGCCAGGTTGGGCTACTTGTGGCCCTGTTGGGCTACTTTTGGGCCAGTTTGGGTACTTGTGGGCCGGTTGGGCTACTTGTAGCCCTGTTGGGCTACTTGTAGCCCTGTTGGACTACTTGTAGCCCTGTTGGACTACTTGTAGCCCTGTTGGGCTACTTGTGGCCCGGTTGGGTACCTTTTTGGGCTCTGTCTTCGCTTTGTTGGCCGGTTTTGTTGTTCCTGCTTCCTCTTTTGGCTACTTTTCTAGTGCGGTAGTCCTGGTTGGCGCCTTCCTGCAGAGCGGGTTGTGCGGTTCGGCCAGCATGTCATGCGCCATGGAGTTTGTTTTGGTTTGGGCGATGTGTTTCAGTGCTGGTGTTTTGCGCCCTTTTTTTTTCTCAGGTGCTTCGCCTCTCGCTCTTCTCCCTTGCTGCGGTATGTGCCCCTTCGCTCCAGGGGTGTCCTGGTTTCCAGCTGTGGGGAGGGCACCGAGGTTTTCCGTGTCATGGGTGTGGGCCGCCTCCTTCGCCTCTACCCTGCTCTCCTGCGGGTCCGCCTCTGGCGTCTTCACCTGGCGGTGCTCCCAGGATCTTCTGGGCACTGGTTGAGTCGTGTCACGTTCGGCCTCCGTTCGACAGGTGAGTTTCTGCGGTCTGGCGTCTTTTGGCCGGGCGCTGGATGCGGAGATGTTTATATACCTGTCTTTATTTAGGTATATATTTATACCACTGAGACTGTTCGCACACCAGTGACTGTCCTTTTTTTCAACCCTTCCAGTCCCACTCTAGCATGTCCAACCCATGCTAGAGTCATTCAGGGGACCCACCTTTTTTCGAGTTATGACGTGTGTGGGTTGTGGTGCTGGTTATGTACTCACCTGGTAGAGCTCTCCTGGTTGTGCTTGCAGAGTTGGTCCTCTGGCTCTTGGGTCCCGCCTATCTGGAAGAACGTGCGGGATAGTACCAGTGGAGTGCAGTGGTGCTATAAGCACAATCGGGGAACACTGTATAACCATCAGAGGTCTGCGGTTGCTACACGACCTACTTGCGAGCATACACTATATTGCTGGTACGTCCGTGGACTTCCAGGGCACACTAGCCTGTTTTCAACTCGAAGTTCCGGCCCATCGTGGTTGTGAGGGGTATGTGAGCCTGCGGGCCGCTCCAAGCAGCTGCCTGGTGGGCCACCCTCTGGCCAGTCTAGCCTAGCCTCGGGCCGGGCTTGGGGTGTAAATAAGCTTCCAGTACCCCATCCAGCAGGTGTCGAGCGGGGTTCTCCGCCGTCGGTCGCCTGGTGTGCTGGTTTCTGGGCCTGCTGGGTTCTGTTGTGTCTCCGTTGGCCCTGTCTGGGGTCTGCCTGCTCCGTTCTCTGCCTTTGCAGCAGAGTTGCTATTTAAATGTTGCATGTTGCGGTGGTGCCTGTTGCTGCTGCTGCACGTGTGCATTGGTACCGTGTTTCGCGGTGGCGTGTCCTTGTTCCTGTGTCCGGTTGTGGTATGGCACTTTGCGGCTGTTTTGTGCCTAGGGTTTGCGTATGGGGGTTTGCTTGTTGTTTTTCGTGGTCTTCGGGTCCCTGGCTTGGCCCTCTCATGTGCGTGGGGTTTTTCTGTCCCTGCCTGCTTGTCCACCCCTGGTTGTTTTCCCGTTTTTTTTTTTTGTGCTTCGGCTCTTTCATCCTGCCTCTCCCCAGTCGTTTTCCTGGCATCTCCTTTGGTAGGTTTCCACCGCTTTGTTTCCTTGTGCTTTCCCTTGTTCCTCCTCTGCCGCAGGGGGTGTTCAACGTGTGTTCCTTGGCTTCTTGGGCGTTTTTTCGGCCTGTGTCCTGTGGTGTGCTTCTTTGTCTCGGTCTGTTGCAATTGCTCGTACCCCTTGGTTCGGGTACTGCTCTGGCCACAACCCTTCCGCCTTCTTTGGTTTCCTACCTAGCCCTGCTGGTTGGTTTTTCAGGGTCTTGCGATGTTTCGTGTCATACCCATCGTTTTTGAACTCCTGGCGGGCTTGCTTGCTTTGGAGAGTTTTCTGTTCGACAGACGTTCCATCTCCTTGTGCCGTTTGGGTTTCGGTGGTCGCGCCCGAGATCTTCCCGCGGCTCCGCCTTTTTCTGGGCTCGGAGGGGCCTTGTCAGGGCTGCTTACGTTCTGCCTCGCAGTCTCGCCTCCGGGTGGTGGTCGGGTGGCTTCATGATAGGTGTCCCACCTGCGTACTTCTCTTGGCAGCAGTATGGGGTATTTTAGCGGTCCTTCCTTTTCCTGTCCCTTCTTAGGTGGCTGCTCTAGTTAGCGTCGGCTTGGTTTTCTGGTGGGGGTTGGGGGCCGTCGTCCTGCCGCATACTGACGCCTCTTTCGTGCGGTGCTGGCGAAGCCGCTTCGGTTTGCTTTCGGTCTTGGTGTTCCTTTTGCACCGTTAGTAAGCTGTCTCGTGCATCGTTTCTCCTCCGGCCTGTTCGTGTGCTGCTTGCACCGTCCTGGTCTCGGGTCAGCGTGCTCTGTCTTCTCCTCGGTTGGTAGGGCCCCTTCGGTTCCGGTTTGTTTTTTTGTTGGCTCTTTTTCCTTTTGGAGATTGCCTCTGGGGGTCGGGTCGCTGAGTTTTCTTGCTCCTTCGGGATTAGCTTTTTAGTTGTTCGGTGGCAGCAGTCTCCATCTTTTCTGGCGCGGGGTGGGGCTGCTGCGTTCTGGAGGGGTCCATGTTTTGTTGGTGTTTGATTGGTCGGGCCGGGGGTGTGTCATGTTTTGTGTTCAATGGCGGCCCTCCACTGTTGTTTGCGTGCCACGGCATCTGTGTCTGGAGTGCGTTTTGCGTTGATCCGGTTCGCGGGTGATGGTGTCCTGGGTTGTCAGCTGTGTTCTTGCGGCTCAGTTGCCTGTGTTCTTCCCTCATGCCCGTGGCGTTCGTGGCTTCGCTGCTCTCGCTGCCGTCTGAGCGATGTGTTCTTGCGGTCATTTGGGCATGGTTCTTTGGTGTTCATACAGGGGCCTTCCTGCTCGTTCTTGTGTTGTTCCCAGGACTTTAGGGGCTATGGCGCCTTGGGTTGGCGTTTTGCTGCCGGTTGTCTCGCTTCCGTGGGGGGGGTGCATGGTGTCCGCCTCCCGGTTCCGTCCCTTTGACCTTCCTCTGTGGGTAGTTAACTCCGGGGAGCCGATGGGGCTCCCCCCAGAAAACCAGCGTTGAATGTAATGAAACGCCATTTTCTGGGTGAGACCCGGAGGCTCCCTGGCAACCCTCCCTCCCTCCGGTCGGCGGTTTTTGCGTGTTTTGACATCCAGCCTCAGAATTGATGGGTGGATAACCGGTGTGGGAGGTCTGGGGCTCCCCCTTCCCCCTCCCGGGGAGGGGGGAGCTGCGCAGACAGCGGTGCGGTGACGTGTGACGTCATACTAGTTTGCTTGTTTTCTGTTGGGGAGTTTTATCCACTAGTTCGGCTTTAGGTAGCAATTTTAACCAGAATAGGGGTTTGTTTTGGAATGCTTACCTTTCTGGATGCTTGACCCCGTCGATGGCAGACATAGAATGCTTCCAACCACATGGGGGTTTCTATAGGCCATTGCTCCCCTTGCCTCTCTGAGGGGTTCCAGGTTCTGGCCGTGGTCCCCGGTAGGCCTTAGAACTCCATACACATGATTAATGCCAAAGTCTGACATTAGCATATCAGCCTGGTAAAGCTCCGGGGAGCCTCCGGGTCTCACCCAGAAAATGGCGTTTCATTACATTCAACACTGGTTTTTTGGGTGGCTCCACCTCTTCCAGCAGATCGTGCCAGTGACTTTCCTTGCTGGTTCACGTTACTCCTTCGCTCTACGCGTCTGGTCTTTTTAACATGTGTGTATTGCCATTTATAAGGTGATCAGGTGGCTTCTTTGATGGTGTCCCACCTGCAGTCTTCTTGCCAGTAACAGTATAAAGTTTCTTGGCAGTCTTTACGTCTCTTTCTTTCTCTTTGAAAGGCTCGTATTTCTCAGGTTGTCCACAGTGTTCTTAAGTCCAGCCAGCCTGCGGTCTACCCCCATGCTAATGGTGTTCGGATGTATGCGGCTCTCGCAGTGATTTTTAGGGACATGTCTTGGGTAGACATTCTGGCATAGGGGTTTTGGAGGTCGAACAGGGTCCTAGCCACCAGGTTTCAGGTGAACTTTCCCGTTCTTTCCGGCCGTGTGTAACTTTGGGGCGCCTGTCTGTTTCTTCTTCGTCTTGAGATCTGCGGTGCTGCCACGTCCCAGTTACGTCCTTCTTTTTACTTTAGGTAGGTAGCTTCAGGGAGCCAACAGGGGCTTCCATCAGAAAACTAGCATTGAATGTAATCAAATGCCATTTTCTGTGTGAGCCCTGGAGGCTCCCTGACACCTCGCTCCCTTCGGTTGGCGGTTTTTCATTGTTCAAGAACTGGAGTGCTGGGCTGCTGGCTCCCCAGGTTTTGGCTCGTGGTTCTTGGTAGGCATAACAACTGTGACTGATGACCCGAAATTAATATAGCACATATCAGTTCGGATAGCTTCAAGGAACCTCCGGGGCTCACCCGGAAAATGGCATGTCATTACTTTCAATGTTGGCTTTTTAGTTGTTAATGATGTGTTTGGTCCTAATGTCAAGGAATACTTCGAAAGGAATCAATTGCCTCTGAAGGCCCTTATTTCAAAGGTGCTTTAACCCTTAAAGTGCGCATCACTTCATATGAAGTGTAAATCGTTTTACCAGTCAACTGCGCTTCACTTCATATGAAGTGTATGGGTACCGCGCACGATTTGAATGGCCCGCGGTGTAGCTGGGGGTCCCATACGCTGCCCAGGGGCTCTAGTAAACAGCGGCCATTTTGAAAAAAAATCCAGCTCATGCTCCGATGGCATGGGAGGCCTCAGTTTAGCGAGAGTCACCATGGCGAGCGCACGGTCAAACGCCTCACGAGCACGCATCACTCAGTCCCTCACCCCAGAGCAAATAGCCCACGAATTATTCTCTGAAGGTGAAGAAAGTGTGTTTGATGATTCAGACAACGATGAGGATTATACACAGTTGTTGGGAGATAGTAGCAGCAGCAGTGAAAGTGAAAATGACCGCCATGCCATGGCGAGGCCTATACGCTCTCCCATGCCTCCTCGCCCATTTTCTACTCCAATTCTACCACGACCTCACAGTTCCTGTGGATATTTTCTGTTTGAGGGTGACGAGTTAGAGGGAGGTGACTCCTTTTCTGGGTTTAGTGACTCAGATCAAAGTTTTATTGAGCCTGTGGCTGGTACCAGTGGTGTAACTGGGCGAGAAATTGTCGCGTCAGCAGCATCTCGCCCAGCCAAGCGCCACCGCATGGCACCAAATGCACCCACCTCACGTGCACCCACCTCACGTGCACGTAGCCGCCGTGCTTCTCGCAGACGGTATTCAGCTCCTGGTCGCCGGTATGCATCGCTTCCTCGCCGTCTTTCCTCTGCATCTCGCAGGACGCCTGGTGTACTTGAGTGGAGTGATGGTGACGATTTTATTCCTAATATTCCTCACTTTGACGATAAAGATGTAGGGATTACAAACCTTTTCCCTAATCAAGGTGAGGACATGGCTGAGATGGAATATTTTACAGCATTCTATGATGAACCACTCATGGAATACATTGTACACCAAACGAACCTGCATGCTGCTTACCTGATTGAGAGGGAAATCACAGAATTTTCACGACTGCAGCGTTGGAAAAATACCACAGTGGCGGAAATGTATGTGTTTTTGGCACTCTGTTTGTTGATGAAGCACTGTCACAAACATGCAATAAATGACTATTGGAGCAAGGACAAGACAATACCAACACCTTTATTCGGGAAATATATGTCACGAGACAGGTTTCAGATACTCCTCAGGTGTCTACATTTTGGAAGTGTTCAGGACCGAACACCTGATGATAGACTGTGGCGAGTGAGGCACTACATGAACGATGTTATTGGAAAATTCAGAGATTTTTACGTACCAGCACAGAAGCTGGTGGTTGATGAATCTCTCATACTTTTCAAGGGACGTGTTCCATTCAAACAGTACATTCCCTCAAAACGAAACCGATTTGGCCTGAAATTTTTTGTTCTTTGTGATTGTGAGACAGGATACGTGTCATAAACCCATTGTTGCAGCATGCTGGTACTCCACGCCTCGCTCACACTGAAGGCTTCCTAGCACACAAACTTAAGTATTTGCCACCTGGTGTGAAGCGTGCAATAGCCCAACGTGATTGCTTGGTGTGTAAAACAACGACACGTAGAGACAAGAAACGGAAGCTTGTGCAAACATGGTGTGAAACGTGTGGTATCCCATTATGTGCTGTCGACTGCTTCAATGACTACCACAGTCTAGAAATCTTCTAAGTGTGCTTCAAAGTGTGTATAGCGTGTGCGAGTGTGTAAATATGTAAACATATAAGCCGAACATATAATATAATAGACTGTAATGACATATTATATTGCCGTAATTGAAAACATTTGTGTGCGCCTGTGTATACTCAAATATGCAACAATTATTGATACAAAATATGTTCAAACAGTATTTGAAACACAATTAGTGAAAAAAAATTAGATAAAATGCGCTTAGACATTGTAAATAAATAGCGCGAAAATATATTTGTGGCAACTCTGGCTGTTTGAGGACCGCGCGCAACATCTCCCGGGCGTGTACTGCATGAGCGACCATGCAGATTGTGACGTCATCGCAGAGCTTCTCGGCACTATTGCAACAAAAGTAAGTACAATAGAATTTTTTTTTTATTTTTCCCGTGATCAGTGAACAGAACTTAACAGATTAGCAAAAAAAAAAAATTTTTTTTTTTTTCAAAATGACATGCGCCTGTGTGGATAGCAGGATATTAGACCTCGAGCATGTTAAGGGTTAAGCCCTAAGCTGCTCTGGGCTATTTGGCCTTCAACATCCACAGGTGCAAAAAAAAAAAAAAATTATTTCGTCTAATAAGAGTAACATTTGTGTTCCCTGATCAAGGAGAAAATAATAAAAAGAATCGTAGGTGGCATATTGAGGCCGCAATAGGGTGGGGAAGTCTGGCAAAAAAGAGGCGTTGACAGAGCAGGTAAAATAAATAAAAATAAATAAATGTTTATTCAGGTAAGGTACATACATACAAGAGATTTTACAAAAATTGATAGATTTATAGATAGAGATAGTACATACAATGCCTAAAGCCACTATTACGCGAAGCATTTCGGGCAGGAAGATCCAGATCCATCCAGGTGCTGGATGCAATCAGCTCTGCCCGAGCTGTCAGGCGTGAGTGCCACAAAGATGATATTACCTAATTATTTCAATGTCTGATTTATTTTTTCTCATTTTTTTTTTGCAGTAATATTATTCAATATTGTGTGTAGTGTGATATATTTATATTATAAAATGTGTGAATCATACTGAAAAAATCATACACTATACTGAAAAGTATTGTGTTCATATTAGTGATTCAATTATTATGTTTATAAAACAATAAACAAATAGTTTTGCTGTTATTACGCTATATATATATATATATATATATATATATATATATATATATATATATATATATAAATATATATATATATATATATATATACTGTATATATATATTAGTATATTTTGGTAGCAGTCTTTCCTGTAGACATATATTATTAAATATGACCGAAAAAGTAAGATTAATAATTCTAACACGAATTTTCTCAATCTTTCGTACATTTCTTTTCACTGTGGGAGGTAAATCAAAAATCAATTCTCCAAAATTCATTTTTATTTCTAGTCTGACGCGACACGAGCGCGTTTCGTAAAACTTATTACATTTTCAAAGACTTTAGTTTACAAATACACAACTGAATAGAACTTACGCATCTCCGATTTTATATCTACATTTGAGTGAGGTGGATGGGGTGAGGTGGCATTAATAGGGTATTAATTTCATCAACACAAGACAGAACAAGAGGTGGTATTAATAGGGTATTAATTTCATCAACACAAGACAGAACACGAAGCAATGGGTATTGAATAGAAGTGTTTGTAGAAAGCCTATTGGTCCATATTTCTTGATGCTTCTATATTGGAGCGGAGTCTTGAGGTGGGTAGAATATAGTTGTGTATCAATTGGCTGTTGATTGCTGGTGTTGACTTCTTGATGTGTAGTGCCTCGCAAACGTCAAGCCGCCTGCTATCGCTGTATCTATCGCTGTATCTATCGATAGATATAGCGATAGCAGGCGGCTTGACGTTTGCGAGGCACTACACATCAAGAAGTCAACACCAGCAATCAACAGCCAATTAATACACAACTATATTCTACCCACCTCAAGACTCCGCTCCAATATAGAAGCATCAAGAAATATGGACCAATAGCCTTTCTACAAACACTTCTATTCAATACCCATTGTTTCGTGTTCTGTCTTGTGTTGATGAAATTAATACCCTATTAATACCACCTCTTGTTCTGTCTTGTGTTGATGAAATTAATACCCTATTAATGCCACCTCACCCCATCCACCTCACTCAAATGTAGATATAAAATCGGAGATGCGTAAGTTCTATTCAGTTATGTATTTGTAAACTAAAGTCTTTGAAAATGTAATAAGTTTTACGAAACGTGCTCGTGTCGCGTCAGACTAGAAATAAAAATGAATTTTGGAGAATTGATTTTTGATTTACCTCCAACAGTGAAAAGAAATGTACGAAAGATTGAGAAAATTCGTGTTAGAATTATTAATCTTACTTTTTCGGTCATATTTAATAATATATGTATATATATATATATATATATATATATATATATATATATATATATATATATATATATATATATATATATATATATATATATATATATATATGTCGTACCTAATAGCCAGAACGCACTTCTCAGCCAACTATGCATGGCCAAATTTGCCTAATAAGCCAAGTTTTCATGAATTAATGTTTTTCGACTACCTAACCTACCTAACCTAACCTAACCTAACTTTTTCTGCTACCTAACCTAACCGATAGAGATAGGTTAGGTTAGGTAGGGTTGGTATATCTGTAAATCCATCAATCTCTGTAAAATCTCTTGTATGTATGTACCTTACCTAAATAAACATTTATTAAATAAATAAATAAATATGTTTATTCAGGTAAGGTACAAACATACATACAAGTGATGTTACATTAATGGATTGATATATAGATAGAGCTAGTACATACAATGCCTAAAGCCACTATTACGCAATGCGTTTCGGGCAAGAAAAACATTAATATCTAGAACTTAATACTAATTGAGCATAAAGAATAAAAAGTGTTGAGAACAAATACAAATAAAGATAAAAAAAAGGGGGAACATGACTGAAAAAGCAGCATAAATACAATAGGTTAACAAACAGTGTTGATTAAACAAAAAAAATTTACAGACATGGGTTGACAATAGAGGAGTGAGGTAGGTTACAGGGAATTTATTAGGTAGTGTTTAGTTTTTATCTTAAACTGGTTGAGAGAGGTACAGTCTTTAACATGGTTGGGAAGGTCATTCCACATTCTGGGTCCCTTGATTTGTAGAGCATTTCTAGTTTGATTAAGTCGTTATTATTATTATTATTATTATTATTATTATGATTATTATTATTATTATTATTATTATCTTAGAAAGAATGCCAACAGTTTTTTAAACTTTTTTGATATATTTAGAATGTGTCCCTGGAAATTCAGCTTGCGGTCAATGAGAACGCCAAGGAATTTGCCATCTACTTTAAATAAATAAATAAATAAATGTTTATTTAGGTAAGGTACATACATACAAGAAATTTTTACAAAGATTGGTTGACTTATAGGTAGAGCTAGTACATACAATGCCTAAAGCCACTATTACGCACAGCGTTTCGGGCATGAAAAACTTAAATGACAAGCTTAATACTAATAACTTAATACTTAATACTAAATTTGTAACTTTGTTACAAATTTGGGTATTGTTAATCCTGAGATTTATTTGATTTGAGGATTTATTGCCAAACAAAATATAGAAAGTTTTGACAATATTGAGGGTGAGTTTGTTGGCAGTTAGCCAGTGATGGACTTTATTTAGCTTAGTATTCACTGTGATATTTAGAGCAAGGGGGTCAGGACTGGAATATATGAAGGTCGTATCGTCAGCAAATAAAATTGGTTTGAGATGTTGGGAGGCATTTGGAAGGTCATTAATGTAGATGAGAAAGAGGAGAGGGCCAAGTATGCTGCCCTGGGGAACACCAATGTTGATGGGTAGGGTGGGAGACATTGAATTATTCACAAAAACATACTGGAGCCTGTCAGTAAGGTAAGACTTAATGTACTGCAGGGAGTGACCTCTGACTCCATAATGATGTAATTTAGGAAGAAGGTTTTGGTAATTAACAGTGTGAAAAGCCTTACACAGGTCTACAAATAACCCAACAGGGAACTCATTTTTATCAAGAGCTGTATGTATCAAGTTAATCATACTAATAAGGGCATCGTTAGTGCTTTTTTTGGGTCTGAAGCCATATTGACAAGAGCTAAGTATATTGAGTTTGGCTAGATAAGAGTAAAGCTGCTTATAGATTAGATTTTCAAATATTTTTGACAAGTTTGGCAGAATTGATATAGGTTTGAAGTTGTTAACATCAGTGGGATCACCTCATTTGTGGACAGGGGTCACTCGCTTTTTTTTTAGAATATCTGGAAAAGTTTGGAGTTCAAGTGACTTGTTGAAGAACAATGCAATGGCAGGAGCTAAAAATCTGGAGGCTTTTTTGTAAATAAGAGTTGGTATCTCCTCAAGGGCACTAGACTTGGTTTTAAGGGAAAGGATTATGTCAGTAACATCAGTGGAATTAGTAGGCATTAGGTACAGAGACTGTGGATAGTTTCCTGTAAGATAGTCCTGAATATTAGTACTGGACGATGGAATATCATTTGCAAGGGATGACCCAATGGAAGAGAAGAGCCTATTGAACTCAAGAGCAGTGTCAGAGGCTGAATGCAGACCATCATTATTTGATAGGAGTATTGGTTTGTTATTTATAATCTTCTTTGATCCCAATATTTGAGAAATTGTGCTCCATGTTTTCTTAATATTCCCCTTTGTGTGGGTAAATTTGTCTTTGTAGTATTTAATTTTGGCTCTCCTAATTATTTTAGGTAGCAATGATGAGTAATTCTTTGAGAATTCTTTGGAGACGATTCCTAACCTATACTTCTTCTCAAGGTCATGTTTTTTATTAATGGATTTAAGTATCCCCTTTGTAAGCCAAGGATTGTTTAGCCTTTTAATTGTGACTTGTTTCGTTAGCATAGGACAATGGGTGATATAAAGTCTGAGAGTTTTTTGAAGAAATGATTCACTGCTAGGTTGATGTCCCCTATGTTACCTGATTCAGATTCCCAGTTGATATTAGCAGCAGCAGCTATAAAATTGCCTATAGCAGTGTCATTGTGCAGCCTAAAGCTTATCTCCCTTGCCTCTAGAGGTGTTTTGTTAATGTTGGCTAGGAGAAATGTGGGGTAATGGTCTGTAGTGCTATCGAGGATTATCCCTGAAGTAAGTGGAGAGGTTATATTGGTCCAGATGTGATCAAGAGCCGTGGCAGTACTCTCAGTGATTCTAGTAGGTTTAGTGATTAAGGGTATGAGGAAGCAGGAATTCATACAGTTGAGGAAACTAGCAGCAGGAGAGTTATCAGGCTCGCAGAGGTCAACGTTAAAGTCACCAGAAATAATTAAGTGTTTTTTGTTCTGTCGGTTCTCTAGTATAAGATTTTCTGACCAGGGGGAAAAAGACATAGGCCGAATGGGCTTAAATTTTTTATTAGTATATTGAATTCTGCAGAACATGTAAATAATATAAGTAGGAATTAACAAATGTAACATGTCCATGTCTGAGGACTAATTAACTTAAAATGTACCCCCGTAGTAGTAAACATAGCCTAGACATGGCAAACACGTTCTGCAGAAACCTAATGGCAGATGAAATATAATTAGAACTAGGTATAACAGTCAGGACACAAAGGGGAAATAAAGTGTATAGACACAACACTTAACGGAGCCCTACCAAGACATAATGGGAAATCCTAGAATTAACAGGCGGGCAGAAATAACCTAGTGACTGGGGAAAACTGATATGACAAATGGGAGAAGTTTTTCCCAGGGCGTGAGGCCGGCCGCCAAGAAATAAGAAGTGTTTCCTGACTCTTACTAGCACCTAGACTGGGCAAAGGATTAGCTGCGGACAGCAGGACACTTGGGGACTGGCGCTGCACCCTCACCGCAGGCCAGCTGGCCGGAACCCCCCTCGAAGGGCGAGGCCCGCTGGCCGCAAGGAGGCCTCAGAGTGGCAGAGCAGCAACGTCCCGGACGTAGTCAGCTGGGGGTTCCAGCTGGTTGCTGGACCCGCCATTATCTCCGATGGCGAGCCCGTCAAGAGAGCCGAGTGGCCCTGTCAATTCTAAAGGTAAGAGGGCGTAGTCGGCTGAAGGCGAGCCTAGCTCTGCGAGGGCGGCGCGAATTAATCGCCCTGAAGAAGTGTTGCCTGTTCACTGGGGCACGGGCCGGGTAGAACTTGCCGGGGGGCGCTCGCTGGGCTAGGGTATGCGTGCGTCCTGCGCTGTGTTTGTAGGATCCGAAGAGTGTTGATTCCTGACCATGTAAGCGATACCTGGTCCAGTCGGAGCGTGCGTCGATTTTTTGTCGCGTAGATCACCTCCCCCTGGCTGAAAGATATAAGGCAGTAAGGGTGGGCAGAAGCGGCATGCAGTGTTATCGTGACAGGCAAGAGCACAGACGAGAGGTAAACCCTAGCTGAATCGATACGGAGACGAAAAACGGGGGGAGGGGGCCCAGCAGCAGGAATTAAGAGATTCTTTAATTAACAATCCTGGATGAATAAGAGTTTTCCGAATAACTATACTGTAGCAATGAAGGAGGCTAACAATTCTAAGAATCTTCCAGCAAACGGAAGGAGGAAGTACCTTTGCTAGGAGCAAAGGTGGGAGAAAGCCAGTAGGAGAACAGCAAGGAAGCACAAAGCAACTATAAACAGGGATAATACGAAACACTATAAATCTTGATAATATAAACAATACATATACCAAGAACGGGTATATACAACAAAGCAATATATACATAAACAATAAATTGGAATAAGAACCAATTCTTAAAGCCAAATCTATAACATGCTTGTGTCCTAAGTGGATGTAAAATGTGAGCGGGGAACATTACCCTTGGTCTCCATCCCATCTCTGCCTCCAGACGGGTGATAGAGCTGAATAGAAGCCAAGGAGTCTGCCTTAAGTGGCCGCTGAGTGTAGTCTTGTGTTGTGAATGAGCGTATGCAAGCCGCAGCTAGTACGCCGTGAACTTCGGCTACATATAATAATAATAATAATAATTTTTATTTAGGTAAGGTACATACATAAAGAGATTTTACAAAGTTTGTTGCTTTTATAGATAGAGCTAGTACATACAATGCCTAAAGCCACTATTACGCAAAGCGTTTCGGGCAGGAAAACATCTTTTAGAAGACATCTTTTAGAACAGGAGCAAAGTGAAATCGACGGCAGGGAACTGGCATCCAGTAACTGTAATAAGGATAATATTAAGAATACAATGTCGTAAATAATCGTACAATGTAAGAATACAATGTAATATTGTAAATAACCGATGACGGCAAGTGCCGCTGAATGGAAGAAAGTAAGAAAGCAACGCCTAACCATAATAACAATTTATATTCTTAATAAAATAATACTAGAATGACAGTAACGATACGGAATAATATTAATAATACCATATAGCCCAGCAAATAAGGGAAGATAATAGTATTAACGTAGGCCCTATGGGCGGCTGCATCCCGGCGCCGCTGCGAGCGTTGTAACGGTGATAAGAGAAATATCCGGCTCGCGTTCTCTTCCTCGCCGCAGTAGGGTGAGGAAGGTGGGGAGGGGGGGGGGTCCGGCTTGTCGTGGCTGCGAAAAAGGGAACATAAGAAGCCGACGTTGTGCGCCAAGCGGGCAGAGCACAGGGGAAGGAATAGCAGTTGGAGGTAAGGGCTCCTAACCTAATGATAGATGAGGTTAAATTAAATAGAATACTATTACGTAGTAAGAAACAACAATGGCGAAGGAACAAGAAGAGTAAATTAGCCCAGAAGGCCGGATGGCCAAAGAACGTTAGCGACCGTATGGCCAACAACATGCTGGCTGACTGCTGGCCAACAACATGCTGGCCGACATCATGCTAACTGACTGGCTTATGCTTGCCGTATGGAAGGCCGAATGGCCAGTTTTTGCATGACACCGTGCGCGAGGCCATGCTAAACTTCTCTGTAGCATTCCAAATGTATCTTAATGTACTGCCGAAACGATGAAGAATGGGTGGTCAAATATAATGCACAATATTTAGAATATATAATGAGGGAAACGAGTGTAATAGGACGAAATAACCAGAGGAAAAAATTGGGGGGGGACCTAACCCGAATGCACTGCAACTAGCGTACCCTAGCTGAAATTAACTTAATGGCGCAGAGGCAAAGCAATAGATTAATACAAATCCTAATTGAAAGTCCCTTAATATAACAAATTGAACGTGAAACTTAAGCAAAGTGTAAATTGCGGGAAAAATTTGCCGTGTTAAATTCAAATCATAATTGCAAGTCCAACAATAACAAATTTTTAGGCATGAGGCGACAGCAATGCTATAAATTGCGGAAGTAATACAACTCATAACTGAAAGTCTAGCAATCATAAGATATATTTTAAAATTGTTCACAAATAATATAAATTATAAATCACCAAAACGGCGACCGCACGACGCCAGGGCGTCAAAGCTTAAGGTAGAGATAACCGAGACAGCGAGTAGCCACTTGCTCAGCCTAACTGGCCTTACCTAACAACTTAAACAAAGTCGAGCGAACAAGCATAAAATTCCACCGGGAAGTAAAACCTGCAGCTGGTGTTGGGAGGGCATCAATTGAATTAAACTGTGATAGGGTAAATGTAAACATTTAGGCCGTAAATGATAAACCACATAACGTAACCAGGAGAAACAACAAATATGCCGCAAGGCTACCCGTAATAACAGTAATAATTTACAGAGGAAACTAAACATAAATGCAGGGCCAGGACCTTAAAGCAGGAGACAAGGGCCCGTAACACCGCGACTAGCACATCCTAACTGACTTTACTTAATAACTTAAGGCAAAGCAAAAGTTAAACAAACATACTGTAAACACAGTAAAAGACACATGCTACAAAACAAAGCATCCTGAGCGGGAATAAAGTGAGTAGGCTAGTGGAAAATGCGAAGCCAGGGAAACTGAAGCAAGAGGCAAGAGGCCTGTGACACGGCAACTAGCACAACCTAGCTGGCTTAGTTAATAACTCAAGTACAATAAGCACGGGTTTTATAAGTTAAAGAATTATGCATGTGGGTAGTACCTGGACCTTAAACCCACATTAACGTAGCGTGTATAACACAAACACCAATAGTCAAAATTGTGCAAAATAATGGATTAACTTAACAACCGTTGCCGAATGTTGAACTGCAAAATCCTGCCATCAGCGGCTGGAACATCGGAGCTGGGCACCTGCAGCTGGACATCGACAGCTGGAGCATCAACATCTGATAAAGGGAGGAAAATAGCAGCAACTGGCCACCAGGGAAGACGTTAGTGGTAAGTAGAGGGCCAGCTGCAAGACAATTTAGGCTAAAGACTGGAATATAACTGTCCTAGAAAATAACGGGAACAATTCATGAAGCTGGGAAAGCGAGAATTACAAAACTGAAAAGAGTGATAAATTGATGGGCCCAACGTCGGGTGGAACGCTTCAGCTGGAGGTTCATGACTGAAGCATCGGCTGCCGGGAAGCCTAACATGGAACTGGGGTGTTAGCAGCTGAAACTAGCTGAGTCTGTGAGGGCGCCCGCTGCAACAGCTACGGCCGAGCCACCAGCTGGCCCATCCTCTGCAGGAACAACACCGGCTGGGACGACGTCGTTGGAAAAGCCTAACAATGTAATATTGACTTGAGAATCGACTTGACAATCGACTTGAGAATGGTCCAGGACGGACCGAAACGTTGTCGTCTCTTCAATTTCTAGTGTGTGGTCTGGTCAACATACTTCAGCCACGTTATTGTGACTCATCGCCTGAACAATGTAATAAATTATATTATATGAATAATCGTAAATAAATGGTGTAAATAATAAAATTATAAACCAATTATAACTATAATTAATTATAACTAATTATAAATAATTATAAATTGCAAAACAAAGTATGCTCAAAATAAAGCTGGACTATAACTCGTTAGAGAAACGGGATTAACACTTGGAGCCGAGGTAAATACAACCAAATACAATAACGAAAAGGAGTGAAAAAGACACGTCAGTTGGAACGCTTCAGCTGGAACTTCGCGACCAGCGGCCTAGGAGACTAGGCCGCTGTGACATCCGGGCTACACCGGGCAGACAACACGTCTGGATAAACCAGCGGCCTGGGAGGCCGCAGTGACATCCGGGCTACACCGGGCAGACAACACGTCTGGATAAGCCAGCGGCCTGGGAGGCCGCCTATTTATATGACCAAATAAATATAAAACTGAAAACATCGCCGGCTTAACTCGTCACAGGAAGGACGTCGGCTGGGAAGCCGCAGTACCTTCCGACTAAATTGAGGAATAAACTGAAAGTCTTTAATACACGTCGTGACTGAAAGACACCATAGTATAACCTAACTAGCTCATCCTAGCTGACTTAACTTAAACTCAATGACAGAATCGGCAGTTACACAAACATAATTGCGGCACAAAAGCTAAATAAAACGTGGAGCAAACGCAATGCATAAATTGCAGTAACAAATTGCTGAGGGTAATTGACTCATAAATCAAGTGCAGGAATAATCTAAAGCCGGAGGCTTGCTCAATGCTAAATTGGGGAATAACTTTAGTCTTAATACCCGTCATGACTGGAAGACTAAGGATATAACAAGTTATTTAAGTAAGCGTTTAGTTAATGATGGAGGAACGTAAATCACCAAAACAGGAGCGGGCTCCCGTTCACTAAATTGCCATGAAAATACGAATTCTTTTACGAAAATAGATTTTTTTTTTTAAGGCAAGAGGTGTAAGCAATGCTATAAATTTCCTAAATTTGCCGCGTAATGAAACTAATCAAGCTGAAAGTCTAAATAAAGGAATGTAATAAAATTGAACAGAATTAAATAATAAATGACCACAATAATTAGAATTAAATCCATCACTCTTTGTAAAATCTCTTGTATGTATGTACCTTACCTAAATAAACATTTGATTTGATTTGATTTGAAGTCGCTCAAGCGGCAGACCGCACGGCCAGGCATTAGGCTGGACGCTGAAAACTTGGGATGGGGAAGGGGGCCGCATAACCGGGCACTCCAGGCAGACCAACATCTGGTACACGCAACCGAGGAAAAACACGGGAGTACTGTGCTACAGCGTACGAACGAAACGTGGTGGAATTGACGTACCGGGCTACACCGGCCAGACGAAAACGTCTGGGTACGAACGTGCCGGCTATACCAGCCGGACGAAACGTCTGGGAACAAATGTACCGGGCTACACCGGCCAGACGAAAACGTCTGGGTACGAATGTGCCGGCTATACCAGCCGGACAAAACGTCTGGGAACAAATGTACTGGGCTACACCAGACAGACGACAACGTCTGGGACAAACGACAACGTCTGGGTACGAACGTGCGGGCTAAACCGGCCCGACGAGACGTCTGGAGACAAACATACCTGCAGGTATGTTACCATACCTACCATACAAACATACCTGCATACCTGATGAACGCAAAACACGCCTGAGCGCGCCCTGGCTCACCTAGACACCCCCAAACAGAACAGGGGACCATAGAACAGAACGGACCATAGAACGGTGGATAGCCTGGACCAAAACAGCAGGGGACGGGGAGGCACTCGGCTAAGCCCAACCTGACGTCGAGGTAGCCCCTAGGCAAAGAAGCCTCAGGGCCTGCCGACAGGGACACCGCCGCCAGGCGTGGACGTCTCCAGCCCGTGGGCGTGAGGCAGGCCCCCCACAAGCGGGCACGCCCGGGTACGACATGAATGCAGACAGACCCCCGCCCCGGGGAAGGCCACGCCGCTAATCCGCGTGGCTTAGCACCCAAGAGGGACAGGAAGGAAGCGAGACACAACCCAGGGCAAGCGCTCCTCTGAGCGCCATGGCACAAGGGCGACACCTACCGGGCATGGGCCCCAAAGGTCGGGCCCAAGGAACATAGGACCACTGCAACCTGGCCTCGTGGTGCCCCCGCCAAGGGCCTACCATGAGGTGTTTCCGGGGCTTAGCGTCCCCGCGGCCCGGTCGTCGACCAAGCCTCCTGGTAGCCGGACAGATCAACCAGGCTGTTGGACGCGGCTGCGCGCAGCCTGACGTATGAGTCACAGCCTGGTTGATCAGGTATCCGTTGGAGGCCGCCAGGCCGCTCACAGGGAGCCCGCCGTGTACGCACGTCCGGGCACGGCACGCACCATGGCCCTTGGCATAGGACCACAGCAACCTGTCAACGTGGGGGCGCCTCCAAGGGCGACGCCGGGCCGCTCTCAGGGGGCCCGGCCGGGCACGCACGTCCGAGCAGGGCGCGCCTGCATACCTCAAGACAGGCAAACGTGCAGAAGGCACTAGGGAACTAAGGCGGCCCACACGGACCGCGGGGCGAAGGCGCCAACACACGCCAGACACTGGACAGTCCTGACTAAACTTTAACAGAAAATTTTTACATTACCTTAGAGTAGGATGATTAGGGCAGGGGGGCCCCTGCCGTATCGACAGACTGATGAATGCAGGACTGGTACTGGTCCACGTGTCATTGAGGCGCAGCGCGACGCAGTTTCGAGTACTGCGATGGTCGGGTGGAAGTGAGGGAGAGCCCCTCTCTGCCTCAGAATTTATATGGCCCCAGACTTCCCGCGCATCTGCGCGGGGCGCACTGCGCAACTGTTTCTTTGTCCCCCTCTTCAGAAACATCTCCGCTTTGTATTTCAAAGCAGAGGCCATTTCCAAGGTTCGAGTTAAATTCAGTCACATCAGTGTTAGGAACCCTGTAGACTGCTCCCACAATCAAGACATAGCATCGTTACCCTTGAATCTGAAAGAGGCAAATATATACTCTCCATAAGGGTCTCTAGATTTAATTATTTTTAAGCAAGTCAGCGCATGGTGGTAGTAAAGAGAAGTACCACCACCTCTTTGTATAGGACGACAGTTGTGAATTGCTGAGTAGTTTGGTATGTTGTAGAGTTGAGAAGTGTCCTCTTTTAACCACGTGTCAGTAAACACAATAAAAGAGAATTTGTTGTCAACTGTTTGAATCAGGGGATTAACATTATCAAAGTGCTTGCAAAGAGATCTTACACTCAAGTTAATTACAGATCATTGTGATTACACGCTAAAACATTGTTTACATCACGTGCTGTGTAATTTCTGCAATTTTGATCATTAAAGTGCTGATTGTCATAGATACTAGATAAGAGGTTAAGGTTTGGATCTATAATAGTTTGCATAAGAGGGCTGTTTTACAGAAAAGCCAAAAAGACAATGAAAAAAGCTATGAAATATATATATATATATATATATATATATATATATATATATATATATATATATATATATATATATATATATATATATATATATATATTTGTATTTATATATATATATATATATATATATATATATATATATATATATATATATATATATTTATATATATGTCGTACCTAGTAGCCAGAACGCACTTCTCACCCTACTATGCAAGGCCCGATTTGCCTAATAAGCCAAGTTTTCCTGAATTAATATATTTTCTCTATTTTTTTTCTTATGAAATGATAAAGCTACCCATTTCATTATGTATGAGGTCAATTTTTTTATTGGAGTTAAAATTATTATAGATATATGACCGAACCTAACCTATCTTTATAGGTTAGGTTAGGTAGCCGAAAATGTTAGGTTAGGTTAGGTTAGGTTAGGTAGGTTAGGTAGTCGAAAAAACATTAATTCATGAAAACTTGGCTTATTAGGCAAATCGGGCCTTGCATAGTAGGCTGAGAAGTGCGTTCTGGCTACTAGGTACGACATATATATATATATATATATATATATATATATATATATATATATATATGCAGAATAACCACATATGAAAAATAGAAAATGCTTAACGCGTTTTCGGCTAATTCGCCTTCATCAGAGCAAAGTAGAATGAAGATAAGTTTGCTGATCAGACCTTTATATCCGCCTGGGCAATTGCCCAGGCGGATATAAAGGTCTGATCAGCAAACTTATCTTCATTCTACTTTGCTCTGATGAAGGCGAATTAGCCGAAAACGCGTTAAGCATTTTCTATTTTTCATATGTGGTTATTCTGCATACTTGGATCAGTGTTTTTGTGATCATTGTTGCATATATATATATATATATATATATATATATATATATATATATATATATATATATATATAACTATACACAAAAATGAGGTAGGTTGCTTAAAAGTACTTTCAGGTACACTGTAGGTAATTATTTGCACTAATGATCAAAATTGCACAGGCAAAGCAAAAGAGCACAATGGAGCAATAGTGATTGGGCTAGGCAACCTGGGTTACAAAGAAAAAGTAGAATAAAAATTCTAAAGTAATATAAACTTAATGGTAATTTAAGTAATAAAAACTTAATGGGAACTTAGGAATGTAAAAAATTAACTAGAATCATTAATAACAATAGTTTTTTTTAGTTTAGTTCATTTATTATGCACCCCATACCCATCTTGTGGGCGGTAGTGGAAAGGGTTACAGAGGCACATAATGGGCTCAGGGACTGAACCCCACAATTCATTTAGCTAAGCAAGTTACAATCTTGATGAGCTAGTTACAAAATTCAATATAAGTCGTCACATCAACAATGGGTTCGAGATCAACCTCAAGTACAGGTTCTAAATTAAGCAACTGACATATGTGGAGAGCTAGTGTCACAATTTATATGTTTGTCCTGCACACCGCCCCCCATCCAGTGGGCTGCGGTGGATAGGTTACAATCACTCAGTTACTACCTACAGTTAGCAAACTGGGGATATTTGGCTAAAATTTCTGGAAGCAGATCATTTTGAATGAAATATTTACACATCGCTGGAACATTGGTTATAGAATTGTCTCTAAATTCACGTATCTTTTCGCACTCCATCACATAGTGACGGAGGGTGTGCGAATAATTTTGTTGACACAGTTTACATTTGGTCAGGTCTACATCAGCAGATAATGAGAATTCCCAGAGATACTTGTAACCGAGTCTAAGCCGAGCAGTAGTAACATCTAGAAGTCTGCTGATTTTATTGGATGATCCATAGATGTGTGGCTCCTCTTGCATGATAGTATGAGGATAGATGGAATTACTGGTGTCAATTTCACTTTGCCTCAGATCTACAAGATCTTGTTGAAGTTCTCGGTGTACTGCTGCTCTCAGATTACTCATTGACAATCCATGGTTACACTCAACGGCTCCTTTAAAGGCAGATTCTTAGGCTAACTTATCACCTCTATCGTGCATTCGGAGGCCAGCCTGAGATGGAGACCACATGAAATGGACTCTGTTACCATCCTTAATAATTTTGTTGTATTTGTGTCTAGCTTCGGACACGAGCATGTTACAGTTATGTCGTAAAGAGTTGAGAGCATTTAAGGATGATAAGGAGTCACTTACAATTAATGTATCAAGTTTGGAGACTTGTACACATTTCAGTGCAAGGATCAAGGCAAATAGTTCGGTCTGAAGGGTAGAAACAAAATTGTTTATACGGACTCCCCACTCAAAGTACAAGCCATCGCCATTGTCAGAACAACTGCACTTCCAGCTGCACCCGTGGTGCGGTGAAGGAACCATCAGTGTATATGATTTGAGAGAGAGAATGCTCTGTGGACAGAGCATCAATATGGCTTAAGGCGTTGAGCTTTGCCTCAAGACGAAGCTTTAGCTGATCTCTAATTTGCTTCTTGGGTGGAAAGGGTGTAACCTCCCACGGTGCAGGAAAGTGCCGTTGTTGTTTCTCTTGGTACAAATCATGAACCTGATACATTCTGAGTTAAGTTCCAGTTTTTGTTATCCATTTGGAACAATGCTGATCTTCAATAAAGAAATTCTGGACGGCTTCTGTCCAAGGATTAGGATGAGTTAGCCTAAGCATTTTTATACCAATTTGACAGTTAATTTCAGTAACACGATCAACAACGCTCGGAATATTAAGTTCCTTTCTCATATAAGTATCTTTGGTACGAGGGCACCCAAGGATTATCCTCAAGGCTTCGTTCTGCAATTTTTCAAGCCCTCCAAGCTTTCTTTCAGGCATCAAAACAAGCAGAGGTGCAGCATAATCCACTAAAGATCTGATGTATGCAAGGTACATCATTTTGACAATCCTGACATTGGCACCATAGCCTGAGTGATAACCTGCAACAGCCTTGAGAGCTCGGAGCCTCTCTTTATACTGACGACAGAGTCTGAATACAACAGGATCATACAGTGGCACCTCGAGGCCAAGGTATTTGAATCTGTTTACATAGTCAAGCTGGGAGCCATCAGACAGTTGCATCTTGCGAACAGCTCCTCCTTGCCTGGGTGGGCGCCGATTTAGTATCTTTGTTTTCTCTGCTGAGATAATTAAACCTAGGTCCTGACATGAGTCTAATACAGAGTTAAAAGTGTTCTGCATGTTAGCATACCCAGTGATGTGTATCATTATATCATCAGCATAGCTAATGATGTGGACGTTGGGTTTGCTCGGTATAGAGTTTAACAGTGGGACATTTGGGGCTTGAATCTAATTATTTGAATATTAATGTAGTAAATTAAATTACGAAGGACCACCCGCTTTTATAGTAAAGAGGGAAACTGAGAATTTCTGATCATTAGATAATTCCTAGATGAACCAGTAACTATGGATAAAATACTAGAGAATATGATCATAGAAATAATTAATGGGTTGTATAATTAAATGAATCAAACCCTCAAACACCTACATTGGGGGGTTATTACTGGAACTCAGTACGTCCAGGAACTAGTGTGGTTCGTTCACTAATCCAAGATATAATAATCTAATCCTATGAATTATTATGAAACCAATGTCATTACCATTAATGGGAACATAGATTATGAGTATAATAATGATAATCACAATAAACACATGTCAATCCAAAAGAGTTCTGCATGTAAATAATTCCAGATAATTAATAAAGGAATACAAAGGAATCTTAGCTTAATGACGATTCCTTTGTGTAAGTCACGACGTTTCCTCTAATTCCCTGGGCTCGGCTGGCTGACGAGTGGGATGGATTAACATGGGAGAAGGCGGCAGGGAGAATTCTTCTCACGTGCTGCAAAACAAATATTTACAGTAGCAACTAATTAAACTACTGAATCTCTATGTTCAAGAAATTAATATTAACAGGAGATAATGGGTAATGACCTGTGGTTTGGTGTTGGTATACGTCGTCACGACAAATCACCCAGCTACTATTCTACACCCTATACGATGCATCAAATAAGGATAAGATACTTAGCTAATATGGGCACTGTATAAGTTTTAAGATTGCCGAAATTCGCGTCCCAGGCTCTGGCTTCACCTATCCTGGATAATGGCACGCTTCTCTGGCCGGTCACGTGTAGTCAAGAACCAGATTAAAAAGGTTCCTTATATTACACCGACACCAGTTGAAGATATTGTCTGCAAGGTTGTTCACGCCTCACAGTGGCGACTTTCATCTGAGGATGGATAACGTTTACCCTGATGACTGGGTAATGGCGTCTCCTCGTGAGCACGATGCGGACAGGTCTGCTCGAGAGCTTCCATCCACGTGTACTGGCGTGCCCTCCTCACCCACGCCGCGCCTCGCGTTCATTAGACAAATTATTGTCATGAATATTAGTTTTTCTCGCATTTGTGCTTGAAATGTTGGAGACAGGACGGGTTTATTATTTAGAAGAGGGAAATATTATTATTTGCCAGTTTAGTGATAGTAAACATATAAGGGAGAGGAATTAATGTCTCTCCATGGCATTCACTTGTGACGTTAATTTTTATTACTAGATAACTGCTATGACTCTAACGCTCTATTCGGCTTTTAGTTGGAGGTCAATTTATCTGTAATTAATTATCACACAGAACGCCTTGGTTATAGAGAATCGAATTCAATTCTCAGATACATTGGATATAATGTGTTTATTGTAATGAAATCTGACGCAATACTGGCGTCGGGTGACGTGAGAATTCTAGCCTACTGCACAGATGAAATTATTAGTACATGAGAATTCTACGTGGTGTTAATTTTACTTACTACAATAATTAGTAGAGTTAGTAATAATTAATGAGAATACAACAGTGTCGTATTCGGTGTTGGAAATTTCCAACATTAACAGCGTGTTTTTTAAGATATTAAATAAGGTAGGACTGAGGACACCACCCTGTGGGGTACCTAGTTCAAAGTCTCTTGTTACACTCCTATGCCCCTTGAAAATTACAGATGACTTCCTGTTGGATAAGTAACCCCTGATCCAACAAAGAAGCCGACCACCAATATTCATTCTTGCAAGCTCACTCAAGATAACATGTCTATTTGCAATATCAAAGGCAGACTTAAGATCTAGGAAGGTGCTATATGACTTTTCAGTGTGCAGGGTAAGAAAGGTGGTGATGCAATGATGCACCTCCTTCCATACATGAAGCCATATATCTGGGGGGATAGCATGGTTCTTATTCTATGGAGGAGACGGTTTAGGACCATTCTCTCGAATGTTTTGAAAATGCAGCTAGTAAGGGAAATTGGGCGGAAAGCATTCTCTTGATTTGGCTTGGGAATTGGAATGATTATACTGTTGGTCCAAGAGATAGGAAGTTCCCCAGTAACATAACTCATATTATACAGCTCAAGCAGGGGATTCCCTGGTACTAAAGGGAGCAGACGCAATATGTCATAAGTGATACCATCTTCACCGGGGGATGTGGCATTGCCTTTGTTTAGGGCCGCGAGTAATTCAAACTCAGTAAATGGCACGTTGCATTCATCTTCCTTGTGGAGCATGAAGTCAACGAGCCTTTCTCGATCTCCATAACCAGCATTTAATCTGAAATGTATGTCTATGGGAAGATTATTGAAGCTAGAGGTGGTTGCCCAAGCATCGACTAACTCGTTTGCTCTGTGTAGAGGGTGAGGGTGTGCTACTTGGCCGATCTTATCACCTTTAATTCTTTTAATATCCTTCCATGCCTGGCTGAGGAGGGTGTGAGAGTTGAGACTGTTAACAAAAGTTTCCCAGTTATCTTGCCTGAGCTCTGTCATGCGCTCCCTCGCCTTGGCTAAGGCTTTCTGAAAGAGCTTGATCCTGCCAAACTTGTCAAAAAATTTTGAAAACTAATCTATAACTAGCTTTACTCTTATCTAGCCAAACACAATATACTTAGCCCTTGCCAATATGGCTTCAGACCCAAAAAAAAGCACTAACAATGCACTTATTAGTATGCTTAACTCGATTCATACAGCTCTTGATAAAAATGAGTTCCCTGTTGGGTTATTTGTGGACCTGCGTAAAGCTTTTGACACTGTCAACCACCAAAACCTTCTTCTTAAATTACATCATTATGGAGTCAGAGGACACTCCTTGCAATACCTCAAATCCTACCTTACTGACAGGCTCCAGTATGTTTCTGTGAATAATTCAATTTCTCCCACCCTACCCATCAACATTGGTGTTCCTCAGGGCAGCATACTTGGCCCTCTCCTCTTTCTCATCTACATTAATGACCTTCTAAATGCCTCCCAACACCTCAAACCAATTCTATTTGCTGATGACACAACCTTCATTTACTCCAGTCCTGACCCCCTTGCTCTAAATGCCACAGTAAATACTGAGCTAAATAAAGTCCATCTTTGGTTAACTGCCAACAAACTCACCCTTAACATTGACAAAACTTTCTATATTCTGTTTGGCTATAAATCCTCTAATCAAATAAATCTCAAAATAAACAATACCCAAATTTGAAACAAATTAGATGGCAAATTCCTTGGCATTCTCATTGATCACAAGCTGAATTTCCAGGGACACATTCTAAATATATCAAAAAAAGTTTCAAAAACTGTTGGCATTCTTTCTAAGATCAGATATTATGTACCCCGCCCTGCCCTGGTGACTCTCTATTACTCCCTCATCTATCCATATCTCAACTATGGTATTTGTGCTTGGGGCTCTACTACCCAAAATCATTTACGTCCTCTAATTACTCAACACAAAGCTGCTATTAGGACAATATCCAACTCTGCCCCCAGACATCACTTGGTACCCCTACTCAAATCTCTGAATATGTTAGACATTAAGTCACTGCACATTCTCTCATGTGTATTATACATATATAAAACGCTAAACTGTAATGCCAATCCTGACCTCAAAAGCTTCATAGAAGGTTGTAACAGAACCCATGAGCACCACACCAGAAATAAATACAGTTTTGATATTCCTAGAGTACGACTTAATCAAACTAGAAATGCTCTACAAATCAAGGGACCCAGATTGTGGAATGACCTTCCCAACGATGTTAAAGACTGTACCTCTCTCAACCAGTTTAAGATAAAAACGAAGCTATACCTAATAAATTCCCTGTAACCTACCTTACCCCTCTATTGTCAACCAATGTCTGGTTTTTTTTTAAAGAGCGCTGTTTGTCGACAGAATTGTATTTGTGCTGCTTTTTCAGCTATGTTTTCATTCCATGTTTTCATTTTACTCTTTATGCTCAATTAGTATTAAGCTTTAGTCATTTAAGTTTTTCATGCCCGAAACGCTTTGCGTAATAGTGGCTTTAGGCATTGTATGTACTAGCCCTATCTATAAATCCATCACTCTGTGTAAAATCTCTTGTATGTAGGTACCTTACCTAAATAAACATTTGATTTGATTTGATTTGATTACAAAGATACCTTCATCTGCAATAGTGTCATTAGTGATAGAGACGACTATTGTGAATATACCTTTGCCAAGTTCTCCAGTAAATTCCTTAAATCCTCCCTGACTATCAGTGCCATCTATAGATTTCCTAATACCAACATAGCTTCTTTCTCAGACAACGTAAGGAATCTTATCATAAATAACAATTTCAACAAAAATCACATCATTCTGGGAGGTGATTTCAATATTGACCTGGGTCTTCAAAACAACCCTCAAGTTGACTATTTCCGTAACAGCATGCACTAATGTATGCTAATCCCCACAATCACCAAGCCCACCCGAGTCACTCAAACATCTGCCACTACCCTGGATCACTTATGGACTAATATAACAGCTCCCCTTACATCTGGGGTAATCTATGACAGAACAACTGACCACTATCCTACCTTCCTCATAGCAAACATGGACATAACACCACCAAAAAGCAAGAAACTTTTATTTAGGCTACAATGTGAATCAGCTTTAGGCAATCTCTCTAATGCACTTCTCAATATTAACTGGGAATCTGAATTTAATAATACACAGGATATAAACTCATTAACTAACCTCTTTCTCTCCAAAACTCTAAACCTCTACAACACTCACTGTCCCCTCCTTACCAAACAAGTAACTGATAAAAGAAAAAATAACCCGTGGCTCACAAATGGCATAATCAAATCAATCAACAAAAACATGAATATGAAAAGAAATTTAGGATTTGCCTAATTACAAAGTAAGTAGTTAAGAGGTACTCAACAGTGCTAGTATCAAAAGAAAACCTAAAATTTCATATATACTGCCGGCTCTAATTCCTGTGCAGAGCCACCTGGACGTAGTGTTCGTAGCAGCTGGATACCAAATACTTCACCATCTGCCAAGCACCAAGTGCACCACGGGGCCAGACGACAGGTGTCTGTTCAACCTGCGCCTGCCCGTCAGGTGCCAGGAACCTGCCTCCCGGAGGTGTTGACACAACACTCGCCATACCCTTCACACCACCATGAAGAGCAGTTGCCAAATGCTGCAATCAGTCCCACTCGCTGTTCAGAGCCATCTGGAGGTGATGTTCGCTCCAGCTGGCTGCCAAACTCACCACCTTTAAATTACGAAGTGCACAAGGGGACCGGTGCCAGACCGAAGACTCGTGCCATCATCCCAGCTCCCCCACAAGAACCAGGTGCTGCATCTTCTGCCAGTGGTGGGCCTTCCCCTGATGTAGAGTGGCCACTTCCTGGTTCTGGGATAATATGTCACCTGCTGTGAAACCACCATCCACAGCTGGACCCCACAGTCAACTAGAAGTGGGGGATAAGGAACTGGATCAAAATGAGACAGATCGCATCCTCAGCCTCCCTACCACCTCGCCATTGGGTTGCTCCACTGTTCAAGCAGTGGTTGCCCTTCGTGACCGGTTGCAGGAACACCAGCAGCAGTCACAGCAGCAAACGGAGCGGCTGCAAGAGCAACTCCAACATGAGAAAAAATCCACCAGCGATATTTCGATGATGCTCACTTGTATGAGGGGACTTGTAAGCAATGACTGCCAAACTTCCCCTTCCACCCCTGAACCTTCCAAACATGTGTTCGCTTGCCCATCTGGGGAAACTTCTAGTGATCTTGAAATCTTGTGTAGTGGAGCCCTTCCACGCAAGTTAACTGCCAAAGTTGCGCTAAAGTATGTTCAAAACGACTCTATAGCTGGAAATGACCGACAAATTGTACTAGATCATTGGATGCAAATGTGTGACATTGGTAATAAACTAAGGAATGTTCCTAGACTTATATCGTAGTGCAATAGATAATATGTGTATAGATAATAAATATTAAGTGAACTAATAATATCAATATATAATGCTGACTTTAAATGCACAATTAACTAAGTTATCCATCCTTAGCTGGAACATTGTATCCCTCAAAAAAAAGGTTCTCAGATTTACATCACAAAGTAACAACTGAACACATCGATATTGTATGTCTCCAGGAGTGCAGAGTTCTCGCAAGAGCCTCACCCCCGAAATTGCCCTCATTTGTTTCTTACAACCTCAGATCCAGTAACTCTTGCATTCTATACATCAAACAATCCCTACCCCATCAACTTCTGCCAGAAAAACAATGTCAACTGGGAGTCCGAGTTAGGTAACATAGGGGACATCAACCTAGCAGCGCAATCTTTTCTTCAAAAAACTCTTAGCCTTTATAACACCCACTGTCCTATGCTTACAAAACAAGTCACAACCAAAAGGCTCAACAATCCCTGGCTTACAAAGGGAATACTTAAATCCATTAATAAAAAACATGACCTTGAGAAGAAGTATAGGTTAGGAATTGTCTCCAAAGAATTCTCAAAGAATTGCTCGTTATTGCTATCTAAGATAATTAGACGAGCCAAAACTAAATACTACATAGATAAATTTACCCAAATAAAGAGCAACATTAAAAAAACTTGGGGCACAATTTCACAAATAATGGGATCAAAGAAGATTTTAAATAACAAACCAACACTCCTGTCCAATAACGATGGTCAGCTTTCAGCCTCCCATTCTGCTATTGAGTTCAATAGGTTCTTCTCTTCCATTGGGTCATCCCTTGCAAATGATATTCCATCTTCCAGTACTGATGTTAAGGACTATCTCACAGGTAACTATCCACAGTCTCTGTACCTAAAGCCTATTAATTCCACTGACGTCAATGAGATAATCCTTTTCCTTAAAACCAAGTCTAGTGCCCTTGAGGAGATACCAACTTTAATTTACAAAAAAGCCTTCAGAACTTTAGCCCCTGCTATTGCATTGCTCTTCAACAAGTCACTTGAACTACAAACCTTTCCAGATATCCTAAAAAAAGCGAGAGTTACCCCTGTACACAAATGGGGTGATCTCAAAGATGTTAACAACTACAGACCTATATCAATCCTGCCTAACTTGTCAAAAAAATTTGAAAAACTAATCTACAAGCAGCTTTACTCTTATCTAGCCAAACACAATATACTTAGCTCTTGCCAATATGGCTTCAGACCCAAAAAAGCACTAACGATGCACTTATTAGTATGATTAACTTGATTCATGCAGCTCTTGATAAAAATGAGTTCCCTGTTGGGTTATTTGTGGACCTGCGTAAAGCTTTTGACACTGTCAACCACCAAAACCTTCATCTTAAATTACATCATTATGGAGTCAGAGGACACTCCCTGCAATACCTCAAATCCTACCTCACTGACAGGCTCCAGTATGTTTCTGTGAATAATTCAATTTCTCCCACACTACCCATCAACATTGGTGTTCCTCAGGGCAGCATACTTGGACCTCTCCTCTTTCTCATCTACATTAATGACCTTCCAAATGCCTCCCAACACCTCAAACCAATTCTATTTGCTGACGACACAACCTTCATTTACTCCAGTCCGGACCCCCTTGCTCTAAATGCCACAGTAAATACTGAGCTAAATAAACTCCATCTTTGGCTAACTGCCAACAAACTCACCCTTGAAATTGACAAAACTTTCTTTATTCTGTTTGGCAATAAATCCTCTAATCAAATAAATCTCAAAATAAACAATACCCAAATTTGTAACAAATTAGATGGCAAATTCCTTGGCATTCTCATTGACCACAAGCTGAATTTCCAGGGACACATTCTAAATATATCAAAAAAAGTTTCAAAAACTGTTGGCATTCTTTCTAAGATTAGATATTATGTACACCGCCCTGCCCTGGTGACTCTCTATTACTCCCTCATCTATCCATATCTCCACTATGGTATTTGTGCTTGGGGTTCTACTACCCAAAATCATTTACGTCCTCTAATTACTCAACACAAAGCTGCTATTAGGACAATATCCAACTCTATCCCCAGACATCACTCGGTACCCCTACTCAAATCTCTGAATATGTTAGATATTAAGTCACTGCACATTCTCTCATGTGTATTATACATATATAAAACGCTGAACTGTAATGCCAATCCTGACCTCAAAAGCTTCATAGAAGGTTGTAACAGAACCCATGAGCACCACACCAGAAATAAATACAGTTTTGATATTCCTAGAGTACGACTTAATCAAACTAGATATGCTCTACAAATCAAGGGACCCAGAATGTTGAATGACCTTCCCAACGATGTTAAAGACTGTACCTCTCTCAACCAGTTTAAGATAAAAACGAAGCTATACCTAATAAATTCCCTGTAACCTACCTTACCCCTCTATTGTCAACCAATGTCTGGTTTTTTTTTAATGACGCTGTTTGTCTACCGAATTGTATTTGTCCTGCTTTTTCAGCCATGTTCTGCCCTTTTTATCTCTTTTTTTATTTGTTCTCAACTCATTTTATTCTTTATGCTCAATTAGTATTAAGCTTTAGTCATTTAAGTTTTTCATGCCGGAAACGTTTTGCGTAATAGTGGCTTTAGGCATTGTATGTACTAGCCCTATCTATAAATCCATCACTTTTTGTAAAATCTCTTGTATGTATGTACCTTACCTAAATAAGCATTTGATTTGATTTTGATTTGATTTGAAGGATGGCCTTACACCGTCATCTGATTGAGAAATGGCGAATGAACTTAATAGCTTCATTTCATCGGTTGGTGCTAACCTTGCCAGTAAAATCCCACAGACTCAAACACATATCAACACTTATCTCTCAGGCAGCAATCCAAACTCTCTTCTCCTTTCACTAGTCAGCCCGAGAGATGTTGTGTTCATCATACACTCACTAAAAACCAAAGCTGGGAACATCAGTGAAATCCCATCCATTGTATACAAAAGCGCCTCCCACGCCCTTGCGCCACCTATAGCTCTGCTGTTCAACAAATCCCTTGAGTGTCATACCTTCCCTGATATCCTTAAAAAAGCAAGAGTAACGCCAGTTCATAAAGGAGGTAATCCGGCAGACATAAACAATTATAGACCAATATCAAACCTACCCATACTATCAAAAATATTTGAAAAAATTATCTACAAACAGCTCTACTCCTATCTCGTAAAATTCGACATTCTTAGCCCCTGCCAGTTTGGCTTCCGCTCCCAAAAGAGTACCAACGATGCAATTATTAGTCTCCTTGATATAAATTACTCAGCCCTTGACAAAAATGAGTTTCCGATTGGACTCTTCATTGACCTGAGAAAGGCCTTTGATACTGTTAATCACAATTACCTCTTACGTAAACTCCATCATTATGGAATCCGAGGCCATGCACTGGACTATATCCAATCCTATCTTAGTGATAGACACCAATGTGTAGCCATTAATAATATAACCTCTCCCACTGTATCAATAACCGTTGGAGTGCCACAGAGCAGCATTTTGGGACCTCTCCTATTTCTTATATACATCAATGATCTGCCTAATGTCTCATCTACTCTAACCCCAACCCACATACACTAAATAATGTTGTTAATAATGAACTATGGAACTCACTCTTTAATGAATTGAAAAGCTTTCCAACTTTTGCGTCATTCAAAAACAAAACTAAAAAGTACCTAATCTCATCTGCATAGTTTTTTTACCTTGTTGCTTTAAAATTGCACTGTATCTATTGCTACCCAATCTCCCTATCTTTATTTACCCAATCCGAACATCTTTACCAATGTGATCAATACTGTCTTCTTATATGTGCTATCAATCTGCTGTACGGTGTCTGTTAATCGTGTTTAAATTACCAATCAAGTTGTCAATGTAATCAACCAGAGCTTTAATATACCAATGTGCTTTAATATGCTTACTATTCTCTCTCATCTCATTTTTTTTCTTGCAATATATCTGTTATCATTTTATTAATTCTGCTAGAATTTACCTACTTAAAATTATCTGTTAGATTAAGGACCTGCCCGAAACGCTGCGCGTACTAGTGGCTTTACAAGATTGTAAATACTATGCTATGTATTCTCTCTAACTCAATGTACCTTCTTGTATATAAATAAATAAATAAATAAATAAACTAAAATATGTCCACTTATGGATGTCAACCAACAAACTAACACTTAACATTGAAAAGACCTACTACATCTTATTTGGAAGCAAATCTGCAAATGCAATTCAGCCTCAGATAGTTAGTTAGATAGTTTAGTTCAGTTTAGTATTATGCACCCCATACCCATCTTGTGGGCGGTAGTGGAAAGGGTTACAGAGGCACATAATGGGCTCAGGGACTGAACCCCACAATTCATTTAGCTAAGCAAGTTACAATCTTGATGAGCTAGTTACAAATTTCAATATAAGTCGTCACATCAACAATGGGTTCGAGATCAACCTCAAGTACAGGTTTTAAATTAAGCAACTGACATATGTGGAGAGCTAGTGTCAAAATTTATATGTTTGTCCTGCACACCGCCCCCCATCCAGTGGGCAGCGGTGGATAGGTTACAATCACTTAGTTACTACCTACAGTTAGCAAACTGGGGATATTTGGCTAAAATTTCTGGTAGCAGATCATTTTGAATGAAATATTGACACATCGCTGGAACATTGGTTATAGAATTGTCTCTAAATTCACGTATCTTTTCGCACTCCATCACATAGTGACGGAGGGTGTGCGAATAATTTTGTTGACACAGTTTACATTTGGTCAGGTCTACATCAGCAGATAATGAGAATTCCCAGAGATACTTGTAACCGAGTCTAAGCCGAGCAGTAGTAACATCTAGAAGTCTGCTGATTTTATTGGATGATCCATAGATGTGTGGCTCCTCTTGCATGATAGTATGATGATAGATGGAATTACTGGTGTCAATTTCACTTTGCCCCAGATCTACAAGATCTTGTTGAAGTTATCGGTGTACTGCTGCTCTCAGATTGCTCATTGACAATCCAAGGTTACACTCAACGGCTCCTTTAAAGGCAGATTCTTTGGCTAACTTATCAGCTCTATCATGCATTCGGAGGCCAACATGAGATGGAGACCACATGAAATGGACTCTGTTACCATCCTTAATAATTTTGTTGTATTTGTGTCTAGCTTCGGACACGAGCATGTTACAGTTATGTCTTAAAGAGTTGAAGTATTTAAGTGATAAGATAAGGAGTCACTTACAATTAATATATCAAATTTGGAGACTTGTACACATTTCAGTGCAAGGATCAAGGCAAATAGTTCGGTCTGAAGGGTAGAGGCCCAATTGTTTATACGGACTCCCCAACTCAAAGTACAAGCCATCGCCCATTGTCAGGACAACTGCACTTCCAGCTGCACCCGTGGTGCGGTGTAGGGAACCATCGGTGTATATGATTTGAGAGAGAGAATGCTCTGTGGACAGAGCATCAATATGGCTTAAGGCGTTGAGTTTTGCCTTAAGACGAAGCTTAGGCTGATCTCTAATTTGCTTCTTGGGTGGAAAGGGAGGGATTAAAACTGGAAAGGGTGTAACCTCCCACGGTGCAGGAAAGTGCCGTTGTTGTTTCTCTTGGTACAAATCATGAACCTGATACATTCTGAGTTGAGTTCCAGTTTTTGTTATCCATTTGGAACAATGCTGATCTTCAATAAAGAAATTCTGGAGGGCTTCTGTGCAAGGATTAGGATGAGTTAGCCTAAGCATTTTTATACCAATTTGATAGTTAATTTCAGTAACACGATCAACAACGCTCAGAATATTGAGTTCCTTTCTCATATTAAGTATCTTTGTGGTACGAGGACACCCAAGGATTATCCTCAAGGCTTCGTTCTGCAATTTTTCAAGCCCTCCAAGGCTTTCTTTCAGGCATCAAAACAAGCAGAGGTGCAGCATAATCCACTAAAGATCTGATGTATGCAAGGTACATCATTTTGACAATTCTGACATTGGCACTGTTATAGAATGGGTGGTGCTGCTATGGGGGATCTAATATTAAATGGAAGTAGGGGCAGTAGTTAGCATTAAGGGTTATCAAATATGGGAGATCTCAAAGGCCCGGCCCCCACTATATAGAAATATATAGAAATAACCTTGCAGTGGCTTATTACAACAATAGTCAGCCTAGAGGTTGATCAAGGATCTCCTACACAGGAAAAATGGATACTCCTTTACTAACTTACTTATTTATTAACCCCTAAACAACCCCCCATATACATTCACACCAATAACAATAATAATAATTACTTTACCACACTATCTTACGTTAAAAGCCTTGGTCCACTTAAGCAGGATACAAGGTTTACACTCAGAACAAGCTAGGGTAAAGTATTACTAGTGAAGAGCTAGAAGCTTGAGTCAGCTTAGGGTAGGGAGACCACGTGGTTCCACTGGGACCCCTTTTAGAATAACTAGTAATACAAACACTAGGAACACCTAATTCATACAAAGTATAATACTCTACACATTAGAACGCAGCCTATGCCAGACAATGAGAACGTTACACAGTATACTTAGCTGGGTATCAGCCCACAGAAATAAAGAAACGAGAGGAGGGAGAGGAGGATCCTTTCACCACAGCCAGCCAGCAGCGCAGAGAGATCGTCTCCTTCTCCTTCCCTAGCTCACTCGCTGCCAGCAGACTACTCAACTAATCGTACAGCAGTCCTATCCCAAGTTTACTCAGATTTACTCTACAAATGATTAGAAAGTGTTAGTAATCATAGTTGGTGCCCATTTTATTATTTATTAATAAACCCCAAGCTCAGTCTTAAATGCTCTGTGAAAAACAAGAATCGTCTTACGTCTGGCAGGGAAGATACAAACAAGTGCACCTCGTGATGCGTTTCCCTACTATAAGGCAGTTTATTTAGCTCATTTTTGACCTCTGGTTTCCACTGAGGAACCCAGGGACGTAACAGGCACCATAGCCTGAGTGATAACCTGCAACAGCCTTGAGAGCTCGGAGCCTCTCTTTATACTGACGACAGAATCTGAATACAACAGGACCATACAGTGACACCTCAAGGCCAAGGTATTTGAATCTGTTTACATAGTCAAGCTGGGAGCCATCAGACAGTTGCATCTTGCGAACAGCTCCTCCCTGCCTGGGTGGGCGCCGATTTAGTATCTCTGTTTTCTCTGCTGAGATAATTAAACCTAGGTCCTGACATGAGTCTAATACAGAGTTAAGAGTGTTCTGCGTGTTAGCATACCCAGTGGTGTGTATCATTATATCATCAGCATAGCTAATGATGTGGACGTTGGGTTTGTTCGGTATAGAGTTTAACAGCGTGTTTATTAAGATATTAAATAAGGTAGGACTGAGGACACCTCCCTGCGGGATACCTAGTTCAAAGTCTCTTGTTACACTCCTATGCCCCTGGAAAAATACAGATGACTTCCTGTTGGATAAGTAACCCCTGATCCAACAAAGAAGCCGACCATCTAATATTCATTCTTGCAAGCTCACTCAAGATAACATGTCTATTTGCAATATCAAAGGCAGACTTGAGATCTAGGAAGGTGGTATATGACTTTTCAGTGTGCAGGGTAAGAAAGGTGGTGATGCAATGATGCACACTCCTTCCATGCATGAAGCCATATATCTGGGGGGATAGCGTGGTTCTTATTCTATGGAGGAGACGGTTTAGGACCATTCTCTCGAATGTTTTGCAAATGCAGCTAGTAAGGGAAATTGGGCGGAAAGCATTCTCTTGATTTGGCTTGGGAATTGGAATGATTATACTGTTGGTCCAAGAGATAGGAAGTTCCCCAGTAACATAGCTCATATTATACAGCTCAAGTAGGGGATTCCCTGGTACTAAAGGGAGCAGACGCAATATGCCATAAGTGATACCATCTTCACCGGGGAATGTGGCTTTGCCTTTGTTTAGGGCCGCGAGTAATTCAAACTCAGTAAATGGCACGTTGCATTCATCTTCCTTGTGGAGCATGAAGTCAACGAGCCTTTCTCGATCTCCGTAACCAGCATTTAATCTGAACTGTATGTCTGAGGGAAGATTATTGAAGCTAGAGGTGGTTGCCCAAGCATCGACTAACTCGTTTGCTCTGTGTAGAGGGTGAGGGTGTGCTGCTTGGCCGATCTTATCACCTTTAATTCTTTTAATATCCTTCCATGCCTGGCTGAGGGGGGTGTGAGAGTTGCAACCCGTTCTCACACAAGACAGCACATATATGACTTAATGCTTAAAGTCAATATGTTGAATATGAATTAGTAAATATGTGATATATTCCCAGTTACTTTTTTTACCAAGGCCCAAACTCTTCCTCACGTACCAATTTACGTGTCACAGTACCCGTCCGTCAACATAGATAGCAGAATATTCGTGATTGGTTCAATTATAAGGAAAATTGTAGTTTTCAGGTCCCACATGGGTTGTGAAATTTACCTACTGTTGTCCATGCTCTTATAATATTACAGATCAGCTATATCCTATTGAAGGCTCGTAGTTTTGTTTTGAGAAATATTAGTTGTTCTTAGTAAATTATAATAAGCACTATAAATTATTACATAGAATAACAGTGCTTCACCAATCAATATTATATACCATAGTTTGGCTTTAAAAATCTTTAAAGAATGTTTTGTAGGAACGCTAACAGAAAACGATGTTACATTTGAATGTCTATGGGGTAAATTACTGCAAACAGGACGGTATTGTGTCTACTATACCAACTATAGCTAGGATGGGTATATTGTCACCTACCGCCTGTTAGGTGGGAAAGGGGTCCAATACCACCCACAGGATGGGTATGAGGGTCACATCCACCCACAGGATGAGTATGGGGATCACATCCACCCACAGGAAGGGTATGGGGTCCAATATCACCCACAGGATGAGTATGGCGTCCACTACAACCCACAGGATGGGTATGGGGCTCCAACCACCCATAGAATGGGTATGGGGCTCCAACCACAAATAAAATGGGTATAGGGTCCAATAACACCCACTGGATGTTTAAGGCGTCCATTGCCGCGCGTCGAGCTCGAAAACCGCAGCATTCATCTCAGAACCATGCCTATTTCACACAGATTCCTTAATAAACGTAAGAGTTTTATATGTCACAAGAAAGATAGAAATATAAGCTTCATTCTAAATACCTTACCATGGGCATATTTAAATTTAAAGCGAAGATACGTGTACTTTTATAATAGCCGAGCTTTAACCCCGGACAGATTGATCGACCGAGCAACTCTCTCTCAGAACAATGTTTATTTCACGTGAATTCGTTAATAAACATATATGTTTTATATGTCTCAAGAAAGGCAGACATATAAGCTTCACTTTAAACACTTTACCATAGACATATTTAAAGTTCTAATGAAGATACATGTATTTTAAAAATTACGGAGCTCCCACCCCGTACAGACTGAACGACAGAGCAACTCTCTCTCAGATCAATGTTTATTTCACGTAAATTCGTTAATAAACACAAATGTTTTATATGTCTTAAGCAAGATAGAAATAAGAGCTTCATTTTCAATACATTACAATAGACATATTTATAACTCAAGTGAAGATACATATGTTTTTATAGTAGCGCTCAGTAGCTTGTCGGGCATGGAGTGCAGACGCCTACGCACTTGCCGATATATTGTATAATTATCAAAGATACGCTAATAAAGCCTAAAATCTTATATGCCTCCAGAAAGACCGAGATATGAACATTATTATGATTTCACCAAATGAAATATATCATGTTCGAGAACAAAGATATATCAATTTTAAATTAAGTTTCGACTCTTGCTCAGGCGAGAGAGAGGGAGCGACTCTCGCCCCATCTATTGGAGATTCTGTCCACTAAAGACCCAAAGCTACTCAAACCCTCCTAGCATTATTAAAGTAATGAAGTAATATGGTATATTTACTATAATGTGGGTGCTGAATGCAGAACATGAGAAAACATATATTTACTCCAAACTAATATAATTTCATTATGAAATAAGTAAATAAGTAGCATCAAAGGAAGTCGACGGTCCAAGCGTCAATGTTGTGGAACGACTTATCCAAGATATATCGTTGTTTGGAAAGTGTTTGTTGGCATATCCAGTTGTCGCACTTCTCTGCACAAATTATCACAAATTTAAATTATAATGTTAACAAGTAGAATACGTATTTTTAATAAAATCTAACATAGCTAGCCAGAAAACATTTAACATTTATTAAAAAAAATATATGTTTGGAAGTTAAATCGACTTCATAGGACAATAGTGTTGTTATATATACTCGTTATTCGTTGACATGCGTTCGCTACTTAAACTACCATGTACTGTACTTATGTGAAATCTCCCATGTCTCTTCGCTCATCTCACCGAACCCTACAGGCTCTGTGATATATTGCTTAATTAATTGAGATTCACAAATAAAGCTTATAATTGTATATGTTATCAAAAAGGCAGAGCTTATTTTAGTTCATTTATTATGCACCCCATACCCATCCTATGGGCGATAGTGGAGTGTTACAGAGGCGCATAATGGGCTCAGGGACTGAGCCCCACAATTCATATAGCCAAGGAAGTTATAATCTTGATAAGCTAGGTACAAAAGTCAATGCACATTGTCAAATCAACAATGGGCTCGAAACCGACCACAAGTACAGTTTATAATTTAAGCAACTGACATATATGGAGGGCTAGTGTCACAATTGATTTGTTTATCCTACACATAACCCCCTCTCCCCCATCCAATGGGCAGCGGTGGATAGGTTACAATCAAGTCGTTTTTTGCGTTTTATTCAGAGATTAGATCTTATTGGGTGAGGAAAGATATTCATATTTTAAAGAAGGCTTCTTGGCTGATGCTCTCCATTGATGGAAAATATACAACCTTTTGAAAATCAATGTTAGTTTGATCTAGATATTGTAATTAACGAAAGTATTTATGTCATCTGTAAGGTAGAAATATAGGCTACATCTAAAATCCTTTGTCATAAATATAACTGAAGTGAAAACGAAGATATATGCGTTTTGATAGTTACTTGATGGCTAGCTCTGAGAGTGTGAAGCCCTGCACACCAGCCAATAAATTGTATAATTAGTTTCCATATATTTTAATTAATCTTAAAAATCTATATGTCAGAAGAAAGGAAGATGTAGCCGTTAATGTGACAACATTTAAAAATATATATATCTTAAGTTAAATAAATAATATCACCTTATCGCCGGTGTCCGGACACATAAAAATTACCTAGGTATCAGTATCCAGCCAGGCGGGGATCACAGGCTGCACAATACTGATAAATTATGTAATGCACTACTTGTGGTCCATCTCGAACCCATTTATGATGTGACGACTTATAGTGAATTTTGTAACTAGCTCATCAAGATTGTAACTTGCTTAGCTAAATGATTTGTGGGGTTCGGTCCATTCAATTTCTTTCTTTATTATGCACCCCATAATACACATCCCGTGGGCGGTGGTGTAAAGGATTACAGAGGCACATAATCGGTTCAGGAACTGAACCCTCTAGTTCGTTTAACTAAGCAAATAACAATCTTTTGACGCTAGTTACAAAATTATTAATGTACACATACTTATGCATACATGTACATATTCATACGTATACATATATACATACACATACATATTTAATCACCCACACAAATACACACATCAGTAATCTTTTGTGTCACAAGTGATTCAACAAGAGGCTCACAACAGTCACTATACAAGGCACTTTACATTTATGGTGAGTCACACAGTTACTAGTCTTGCTGCACACCCACCCAACTGGGCGGCAGCTTTACAGTCATGTGCTCCACACCCACCCAACTGGGCGGCAGCTTTACAGTCATGTGCTCCACACCCACCCAACTGGGCGGCAGCTTTACAGTCATGTGCTCCACACCCACCCAACTGGGCGGCAGCTTTACAGTCATGTGCATGCATTACCTACAGTAAGCAAATTTTGGATACTTCGCTAAGATTTCGGGCAGCACATCATTATGAATGAAGTACTTACACATTTCATGGACACTATTGATGTTGTTATCTTTAAATTCCGCTATTTTTCACATTCCATTATATAATGACTCAAAGTATGCGAATAGTTCTGCTGACAGAGTTTACATTTAGTCAAATCTAGATCATCAGATGTTACAAACTTCCAGAGGTACTTGTAGCCGAGCCTAAACCTAGCAGTGGTAACATCTAGAAGTCTGCTAACATTATTGGATGACCCATAGACGAGCGATTCATCAAAGTTTATACAATATTGTGAAATTGAGAGTCAGTGTAGTAACATAAATTGGTAAATAATAAATATTGTAAGTTAAGAATCTGATGCATGTGTGTGTGTTGGGGGGGGCGGGGGTTATACCCTTGGTAAGCGAGAGTGGAAAGTAACCTTAGACGTACTGCGGTCAATGTGGGGGGGGGGGAGGGGGAGGGAGGGTGGGAGAGTCAAATCCACCCTCCAACATTGGGCATAGTACCACCAGCCTCCACAACACTCCATCAGCCTCCAGCTGATGCTTGTAGATGCCTCATCTAACCTCACTTATGTCACACATTAACCTACAGTTCCTGTGATATTTAAACTCCTCATCACAGTGGCGTACGTCTCACCAATATAAACTGTATTGGAGTTTGTCCCGAAATAGCTATATGCTGACTGGACGTGTGTGTATGTATGTATGTATGTATGTATGTATGTATGTATGTATGTATGTATGTATGTATGTATGTATGTATGTATGCATGTATGCATGTATGTATGTATGTATTGTGACGGAGTTCCCCCCCTTGTAATTCTCCCACGCCTGCAGTAAGAGTCATGTCTACGTTTCCCAAGCGTTCTCTACGTTGCAGGCTACAATTTGATATATGGGAGAGAGTGAAGTGTTCTCGGAGAGCCGAGAAATTTGTGAAATAGTAATATTTTGGCCTGTGGTTTAGGCCCTTTAGGGAGCCAAGATGGCGCTTACCTCTCTGATCTCCCGCCAAAACCGTGTGACGTCAGTGGCACCGGATTGGTCACCGACAGCAATGTGGCACCGGGAGCCAATGAAAACCTCCCGTGGCGAAAGTGACGTCACGAAGGAAGGGGGTCCGGCCAGCGCGCCGGGCTGGCGCCAGCAGTCAGACACGACACGTCATAGAGGTCGGACGTGCGACGAGTGGTCCTGTCTGTCGGACAGCTGTTTCCCACTACCGTGGATTTACGCGTCACCTGAAGTCCGCCAGTACTCTGAGAAGTCTTCCCTAGTTCATGTGTTGAACCAGAAGAGGGAATTGACGGTTATTTGAGCAACAAGTGCTCCAGTCAGGTACTGTGCCAGTAGCAGTGAAGCCGTGCAGTGACGTATGTTGACGTCTGTGGCAATTCACCAGTTCGTGACAGCGTAGTGGCTGACAGAGCCACTGGGTAGCTGAGGAAGAGAGGACTATTTGGGGAAACCGAACGACTGTAGCTGAGACGTAGGCGACAGCCGTTGCTGGGAGAAGACGACGGCCAGGAGACCGACTCCAACCTCCAAGAAGTTAAGAAGGAGGACGGACCTGCAGTGAGGAGGCACGGAGACGACGCGCTAAACGGTGGGACGACGAGAGGCTCTGGTAGGACACGACGACGTGTAGTGTGGGGGCGTTCCCGACACGAGGACCAGGAGCTACATCTCGACTTTCATCGGAGGATAGGGTGAAGTAGGTGGTTCTAGTTCCCTCCCCATTCCCCTTTAGTTAGCTATATTATTTGGCTATATTATCTAGCCTGAAGATTTTATATGTCGTGAGCAAGTCTCACCTATGTCATGGTAAAGCACCAGTGTGCTAGACAGTACTGTCAAGAGTACTTGTATTATTCATGTTGATTATTGGTGTGTACAGGCACCAGGAACCAGTGATAAATTTACTGTGTTGTGTATATCTTTCTATAGATTTTGATATGAACATATAGTGGTAAAATATATATAAGATTATGCCAGTATTTGGAGGTTAGGCTATGTGCCCAGAAACTATTTATTTTCCATGTATTGATGATTGATTTATATACCATATATATGTCTATGTTCATTCAGTGAATAATCGTTTGTGAGTACAGTGAATTATTGCGTTATCGCCAACGAGAGAAAATACTGAAAACTCCAGTGTTAATAGTTCGTAATATATTGTTGAGTGAAGAACAATGTGAAGCCATTACAGTGAATCATTATAGCATTGATTGTAGAAAAGACTGTTTGAGCCTGAGTACAGTGTAACTGAGTAATCCGGTTTATTTAGCCAATATCGAGTGTGCGAGTTTCTAGTAATATTGGAGAATTTAACAAAACAGCGAATCTAGAAAACAAGCAAAGTTCGCGCGGAGAGGCCATTGCGATCAGCAGTTCTTGACACTTGATGAGGAAGGGAGATGTTGCCACCTTATGATCACATAATATCCGTGGGAATTATCGGCCGCGTCAGGATCAGTTGATTAATTGATTATTGTTTGGCTTTGTGACATCTTTCATACATTTTAAGTAAAATACAAAACTCTCTTTGTGTTTTATCATCCCCTCCATTGATCTTGTGGCTATATTATACTGGTAAACATAGAGTGATAACAATAAGTACCTGCCTGATTCCTGATCTTTGAGTGTGACCTTGCCAAGGCTACCACTGAATACACCAGTCCACTGATGGTGTTATTGGCCACCTTAAACACCAATTGGCGACTTTGTGATTAACCGTAGAGCCCTATTGTTGGGGAGGGCACACGACGGTCGATGTGATCGAGTCGTGTTCTCACTCTTTCTTAATAAGAGGCCGTTAAGATTGACTGGGAGACTCTCCTGGCGTGCAGTGGCGCCGTGAGGATCGAGGGAAGACCCGCAGGGCTACGGTGAGTTACCTTGAGCATAACTATTGCTCACCCCAGAGTAAGGGTAGAGAATAATAGAGAGGTGAAACCCCCAACATTGGCGACCTTGCCAGGATATAGATCGGAGTAAAGGTTGCAGTGGTACTTGGCAGTGGTGTTAGAGATCAGGTGCAGGTTAACACTCGTAGCACAAGATGGAGGATGATAAAGTAGCGAGGTTTATTGACTCTAGAGACGAACAGGTGCTGGAAGAGTGCACCAAGGCACAGTTACAGGCTATAGCGGATCATTTTGGAATAAAGCTGAAATCTGGCCGAGTTGGTGAAAGAAGACTAGAGATAATGGCTCAGCTCAAGGCTCGAGACGAAGCTTTGGGGGAGGAACGGCCCCAAACACCTGCCAGTGAGGGTGAACACCTGAGTATTGGTGGAAGCAGCAGGGGATCCAGCGGCAGCAGGCACAGCATAAAGCTGGAAATAATGAAGCTGCAGCTAGAAGCGCAGCTGAGGAGAGAGGAAGCACAGCAGCGCAAAGAAGAGCGAGAAGCAGAAGCGCAGCTGAGGAGAGAGGAAGCACAGCAGCGCAAAGAAGAGCGAGAAGCAGAAGCGCAGCTGAGGAGAGAAGAAGCAGAAGCGCAGCTGAGGAGAGAAGAGGCACAGCAGCGCAAAGAAGAGCGAGAAGCACAGACGAAGCGTGAGGAACGAGAAGCACAGCTGCGCCGGGAAGAGCAAGAACGAGAAGCACAGCTACGCAGGGAAGAACGAGAGCAAGAAGTTAGGCTGAGACAAATGGAAATAGAAGCCAACCAGGAGGTGGAGCTGAAGCGAGCTGAACTGGGACTAGGTGCCCCTGCCCCGCCACAGGAAGACCGACGAGTGAGGGAACGAGACCTGCCGGTCTTTGTGCCTAGTGAAGCCGAAAGTTTCTTCGATCACTTTGAGAGAGTTGCTGCTATGAAGAGGTGGCCGAGGGCGGAGTGGGCGGAGTTGGTCCAAGGAAGGCTCACAGGGGAAGCTCGCCAAGCCTTCACTATGCTCGACTTCCAAGAATGCACTAACTACGATGCGGTAAAACGAGCTGTGCTCCGTTCCTTTAAGCTCACGCCAGAGTGTTACAGAAAGAGGTTTAGAGAATGTACCCGGTTGCCAGGAAAATCGTATGCGGAGACGGCGAGGGACATTGAAAGAAAACTCCTTAAGTGGCTGGACTCTGAAGAAGCAAGGTCGGTCGAAGAGGTCAAGGAACTAATGGCCATGGAAAAGTTTATGTCCGTGCTCTCTCCTGAGATCAGGATGAGGGTAAAGGAGGCGGACATAAAGGACCTGAGGGCCGCAGCCGACCGGGCCGACATGCTAGAAGAAGCCCTACGCCCACGCCGAGAGGGACAGAACCGACCACCCGCATACGTCGGAAACGATCGGAGTTATAGAAGGACGGATGGATGGAGGACAGGAGCGAGTTCTCCCAAATCCCACCTCTCAAGTTGGAACACCCGAGGATCAAAAGGTGCTGTAGAACCGATCAAGAAGAACCATGCGGAGAGCTCGGGAGCTGTTGTTGCGACCAAGGAGTCAACAAGCGGTTCGGGAAAGACACAGGGTGCGACGGCCTCTGGAGGCAGTGCTAAGGCGAGCGGTGGCGGATGGTCTCCGCCGAGGGGCCGCTGCTACAACTGCGGAATACCCGGACACGTCGCGCGGGAATGCAGACGCCCTAAGCAGCGGGGACACGTTGCTTTAGTGATGTTCGAGGACCAGAGGGCCGAGAGAGTGCGGGATGAACCCGCGCTGAGTGGGGAGAAGCAAGTTCACCCATTCGTGTGTCAAGGAACCGTAAGGATGGGGGACGCAGACCCCATCCCTGTGAAGATCTTAAGAGACACTGGGGCCGATTTTACCCTGGTGAGTGAGACCCTGTTCCCCGAGGGTTACGAAAGTACCAGTGTGGGGGTAGCAAGTGTGACCACTGTGGGAGGCCCAGTGAGGATGCCCCTACACCAGGTAACTTTAGATTCCGACTATGGCTGCCAGACCCTAGTGGTGGGAGTCTGTACATCAATGCCCAAGATGGAGGCGCAGGTCATCTTGGGGAATGACGCATGTGGAGGATACGTCCTCCCACATCTCGTGAAAGGCGAAGAGTACATAGAACAATACAGGAAGACAGGCGGAGAGTTGAACGTCTGTGGGGACGAGAGGGGAATCGCACCGGTGGCGTTCCCAGTTTGTGCTGTGATGCCAAGACGACGCGAAGAACAAGGAGGTTGTGGATCTGATGGGGCTGAGGAGACAACTGACAGCCTGAGAATAGATCGCCTCTTCGTGGAACCCGGAGAACGAGCGGAGGGCGAAGATAGCCCAAATGGTGAGTTGCAGGTGACCCTTACCAGTTCTCTAGGGGTAGATCGCACTCGTCTTGAACAGTTGCAGCAGGAGGAGTTCCCCGATTTGATTAGTGAGGCCCAAGGAGGACGTGTTGGCCCCGAGAAGGCTACTCATTTTTACCTTCAAGACGGCATGCTGATGAGGCAGTGGAGACCTGTGAGGGTGGAGGCCGGGGAAGAGTCTCTAAGCACGAGGCGCCAGGTAGTGTTGCCGGCCCAGTGCAGAAAGGCCGTGTTGGACCTAGCGCACTCCGTGGACTCTGCAGGCCACCTGGGAGTGACTAAGACGCTGCAACGGATCAGGGATTACTTTTACTGGCCAGGTATGGACGCCGAGGTGAGGCGCTATTGTAAGACGTGCTTACCATGCCAGAGGGCAGGGAAGAGCCAGTCCGCGATACCGAAGGCCCCATTGATCCCTGTTCCAGCGTTTGGGCCTGCTTTCGAGCGTCTGCTAGTTGATGGAGTGGGTCCTTTGCCAAGGACGAAGAAAGGGAACACCTACCTAATGACAATAATGTGTACCTCCACCAGGTTTCCGGAAGCCGTCCCGATGCGACGTTTAACATCGCAAGGAGTAGCCAGCCAACTGCAGCGCTTTTTCTCGTGGGTGGGGATGCCCAAAGAGATCCAAACAGACTGCGCAAGCATTTTTCAGTCGAAGTGGTTCCGACAGACGATGGCAGGATGGGGAGTGACTCAGATTCGATCGTCGCCCTACCGACCGCAGTCGCAGGGGGCGATCGAAAGATTCCACTCCACATTGAAAACTGTGCTGAGAGTGTTCTGCGCAGAACAGGGGGCTGAGTGGGATGAGGCCATATACCCCGCGTTATTTGCCATACGCAACGCGGTGGTAGAGTCACTAGGATTCTCACCATTCCAGCTAGTGTATGGACACGAGGTGAGAAGTCCCCTGTCCATGCTGAGGGAACAATGGACACCGGCAGCAACCGTGGGAACGGTGAACGAATATGTCCGGAAGTTTAAAGAACGTCTCACTCTGGCTAAGGAACTGGCTGGGAAGCACCTGAAGGAGGCGCAGCGTAAGATGTCGGAATGGTACGACAAGAGAGCTACACAGAGGGATTTCCAGGTCGGGTCCCAAGTAATGGTCTTGTGTCCAGGTAAAGGTAGGGTGACCGAGTCACGGTTCGAGGGACCATACCAAGTGCTGCGACGGTTGGGTCCGGTGTCGTACGAAATTGGGAAGTCGAACAGATCCCGAAAGAAACAGGTGTGTCACGTGGACCGCCTGAAACCCTTCTTCACGGTGGAAGGAGGAACCGCCAGGCAGGAAGGAACGATGACCCGGGAACCCCAGCAAAAGACAGTTCTGTGCGTACAGGTGGACCAAGAACTCCCGGAGGAGGAAGGAAAGTGGTCCAGGGCGGATGGCACCCGTCTCACCAACACTGAGAGTCTGGCAAACATCAAGGACAAGCTGTCACATCTGGAAGGGCAACAGAGAGCGGACCTGACGGACCTACTGAGAAAGAATGCCTCCCTCTTCACCGACGTGCCCCGACGACACCGGAGTGTGACGCACGAGGTGGAGGTGAGGGACGCCAGGCCCGTCAAACAGAGCGCGTACAGGGTGAGCCCAGAGAAGCGAGAGCTGATGAGAAAGGAGGTGGAGTACCTCCTTGAGAACGACCTTGCGGAGCCCAGCAAAAGTGAGTGGAGTTCCCCGTGCCTGTTGGTGAGGAAAAGCGACGGAACATACCGCTTTTGTACAGATTACAGGAGGGTGAACTCCATCACTGTGGCGGATTCTCACCCCATGCCAAGAGTGAGTGACTGCATTGACCAGGTGGGCAGTGCACGGTATGTATCCAAGGTCGATCTTCTCAAGGGGTACTACCAGATCTCCCTGACTCCTGAGGCCAGGAAGATATCAGCTTTCGCGACTCCTGATGGGCTGTACCAGTACAAGGTGTTGCCCTTCGGCATGAAAAACAGCGGCAGCTGCTTCCAGCGAATGATGAACGAGCTGTTAAGGGGTGCAGTAGGGTGCACGGTTTACATCGATGACATCGTCGTGTACGCCGACGATTGGGGGACGCATCTGGAGAGACTTGGGGAATTATTCAGAAGGTTAGAGGAGGCTAACCTGACTGTAAATTTGGCCAAGAGTGAGTTTGGGAAAGCTCACTTAGAGTACCTCGGTTTTATCATCGGCCAAGGTGAAGTCACTCCAGTTGATAACAAAGTAGCAGCCATAAAGGAATACCCCGTGCCCAAGACGCGCAAGGAGTTGCTCAGGTACCTCGGAATGATAGGGTACTATCGTGGGTTCTGCCGGAATTTCTCCACGGTAGCGCATCCCCTAACCGAGCTACTCTCCAAGAATGTAAGATGGAGATGGGGAGAGGCCTGCCAAGAGTCTTTTGAAAAGACCAAGAAATTGTTGACGGAGGCCCCAGTATTGATATCTCCAGATTTTTCAGCCGGTTTTATCCTGTACGTGGACGCCAGCGACGTTGGAATAGGGGCCATGTTGGCTCAAGAACGGAGTGAAGTGCATAGGCCAGTTGCCTTCTACTCGAAGAAGTTCGTAAAATACCAGCGGGCCTACAGCACCGTTGAGAAGGAGGCATTGGCGCTAGTTATGGCCCTGAAGCACTTTGATGTATACGTGGGAGGAGGGGCGAGACCTGTCCTAGTATTCACCGATCACAACCCTCTCACATTTTTATACAAGATGAAGAATTCCAACCAACGTCTAACGAGGTGGGCGTTGTTACTGCAAGAATACCGGCTGGAGATCAAACACATCAAGGGGAAGGAAAACGTAGTAGCGGACGCCCTATCCCGCATACACTAACGAGACATGACTCTTATTTTAAGGGGAGGGGTATGTGACGGAGTTCCCCCCCTTGTAATTCTCCCACGCCTGCAGTAAGAGTCATGTCTACGTTTCCCAAGCGTTCTCTACGTTGCAGGCTACAATTTGATATATGGGAGAGAGTGAAGTGTTCTCGGAGAGCCGAGAAATTTGTGAAATAGTAATATTTTGGCCTGTGGTTTAGGCCCTTTAGGGAGCCAAGATAGCGCTTACCTCTCTGATCTCCCGCCAAAACCGTGTGACGTCAGTGGCACCGGATTGGTCACCGACAGCAATGTGGCACCGGGAGCCAATGAAAACCTCCCGTGGCGAAAGTGACGTCACGAAGGAAGGGGGTCCGGCCAGCGCGCCGGGCTGGCGCCAGCAGTCAGACACGACACGTCATAGAGGTCGGACGTGCGACGAGTGGTCCTGTCTGTCGGACAGCTGTTTCCCACTACCGTGGATTTACGCGTCACCTGAAGTCCGCCAGTACTCTGAGAAGTCTTCCCTAGTTCATGTGTTGAACCAGAAGAGGGAATTGACGGTTATTTGAGCAACAAGTGCTCCAGTCAGGTACTGTGCCAGTAGCAGTGAAGCCGTGCAGTGACGTATGTTGACGTCTGTGGCAATTCACCAGTTCGTGACAGCGTAGTGGCTGACAGAGCCACTGGGTAGCTGAGGAAGAGAGGACTATTTGGGGAAACCGAACGACTGTAGCTGAGACGTAGGCGACAGCCGTTGCTGGGAGAAGACGACGGCCAGGAGACCGACTCCAACCTCCAAGAAGTTAAGAAGGAGGACGGACCTGCAGTGAGGAGGCACGGAGACGACGCGCTAAACGGTGGGACGACGAGAGGCTCTGGTAGGACACGACGACGTGTAGTGTGGGGGCGTTCCCGACACGAGGACCAGGAGCTACATCTCGACTTTCATCGGAGGATAGGGTGAAGTAGGTGGTTCTAGTTCCCTCCCCATTCCCCTTTAGTTAGCTATATTATTTGGCTATATTATCTAGCCTGAAGATTTTATATGTCGTGAGCAAGTCTCACCTATGTCATGGTAAAGCACCAGTGTGCTAGACAGTACTGTCAAGAGTACTTGTATTATTCATGTTGATTATTGGTGTGTACAGGCACCAGGAACCAGTGATAAATTTACTGTGTTGTGTATATCTTTCTATAGATTTTGATATGAACATATAGTGGTAAAATATATATAAGATTATGCCAGTATTTGGAGGTTAGGCTATGTGCCCAGAAACTATTTATTTTCCATGTATTGATGATTGATTTATATACCATATATATGTCTATGTTCATTCAGTGAATAATCGTTTGTGAGTACAGTGAATTATTGCGTTATCGCCAACGAGAGAAAATACTGAAAACTCCAGTGTTAATAGTTCGTAATATATTGTTGAGTGAAGAACAATGTGAAGCCATTACAGTGAATCATTATAGCATTGATTGTAGAAAAGACTGTTTGAGCCTGAGTACAGTGTAACTGAGTAATCCGGTTTATTTAGCCAATATCGAGTGTGCGAGTTTCTAGTAATATTGGAGAATTTAACGAAACAGCGAATCTAGAAAACAAGCAAAGTTTGCGCGGAGAGGCCATTGCGATCAGCTGTTCTTGACACTTGATGAGGAAGGGAGATGTTGCCACCTTATGATCACATAATATCCGTGGGAATTATCGGCCGCGTCAGGATCAGTTGATTAATTGATTATTGTTTGGCTTTGTGACATCTTTCATACATTTTAAGTAAAATACAAAACTCTCTTTGTGTTTTATCATCCCCTCCATTGATCTTGTGGCTATATTATACTGGTAAACATAGAGTGATAACAATAAGTACCTGCCTGATTCCTGATCTTTGAGTGTGACCTTGCCAAGGCTACCACTGAATACACCAGTCCACTGATGGTGTTATTGGCCACCTTAAACACCAATTGGCGACTTTGTGATTAACCGTAGAGCCCTATTGTTGGGGAGGGCACACGACGGTCGATGTGATCGA
>NC_091239.1:20612271-20878427 GCF_040958095.1 Procambarus clarkii
AAAGGGGACATTAATGGGGTATTAAAAGTAGCAACACAAGACAGAACTCGAAACAAAGTGTAAAAATTGGAAAAATTTAGATTTAGGAAAGAACTGCATGGGTAAATACACTGGGTTTAAACCTTAAGGTTCATGTATGCAATATTACAGAGTTCCAGTTAACTCCCATGCATGCAATTAATTTATGTTATGTTTATGTTTTTTATGTTAAAATGTTTTTGTTGATTTGTTTGTATATTTTCATAAGTAAAGCATGCTTACCGTCTTATTCCAAGTTTTATGATAACTTTACAAGGTTTAAAACATAAAGTTCAATATATATTCTGGTTTTCACACAGGAATTATACGTTAATATAACATCATAATAACGTAATGATGTCGTGTAAATAACGTTATACTGACGTCATATAAATGTTATATTTATGTTATAAGAACGTAAATTGGATAGCTTTACAGAAAGTAAACAAAAAAAACTAAATGTTGACTGAAAATTATTTATTCTTAAATATAAAGCATGAAAACATTATAATACCATAGCATTCACTATTATTTTTAAATTTTTACATAAATCTTAAAAAACTGTGTCTCAAGAATATATGTTTTTAGTTATATCCTTTGGTTTTAAGAACATCAGATATACGTATTTATGTCAAAAGTTACAGTATTACCTTTGTGGAACCATTTAAAAACGTCCACAAACGTTCTGTGTTTGCTGGGCTCTCTCTCTCTCAGAGCCACCCCTTATGTGTTGTATGTGGGTGCTGAAGTTCAGTCTCTTCTCTATGTATAGGTGAAGGAACTTTCCATAATTGTTATTGCTAATGTTTACTTGTAATACTGGGTATACATCTGGTGTTCTTACCCTCGACCGCGGCGAGGGTAAGCCGTGGCCGCATATGGTCTGAAACCCACAAATATTTACAATGGGGGGTGGGGGGGGGGATAACATTTCCTCTTCAAGCACGCGCACACAAATGAACTATGTTACTTAACTGGAAGCACTCGTACAACATAATTTACACGATTTCTCAGGATAATTATACTTCTTACCAGCATATATACAGTATAATACCTAGGAGGTTCTCTTCAATGGTATCTAAGATAATTAAAAGAACCCAAGCAAACCACTGTGGAAATGTGCAGGACAAACATATCAATTGTGACACTAGCTCTCCACTTATGGCATTTGCTTAATTTAGAAACTGTACTTGTGGTCGATCTCGAACCCATGTTGTTGATGTGACGATGTGTTATGAATTTTGTGGCTAGCTTCTCAAGATTGTAACTTGCTTAGATAAATAAATTGTGTGTTCAGTCCCTGAACCCATTATGTGATAAATTAACTAAACTAAAAACTATAGTCTGGCGACGAAGCCTGAACTGCATAATGTAAATAGGGATTAACCAGAAAAAGATATAGGTGAAGAATAACATCAGGTAACTGCGTTAATTACAATATTAGATCAAACTAACATTGATTTTCAAAAGGTTGTATATTTTCCATCAATGGAGAGCATCAGCCAAGAAGCCTTCTTTAAAATATGAATATCTTTCCTCACCCAATAAGATCTAATCTCTGAATAAAACGCAAAAAACGACTTGATTGTAACCTATCCACCGCTGCCCATTGGATGGGGGAGAGGGGGTTATGTGTAGGATAAACAAATCAATTGTGACACTATAGCCCTCCATATATGTCAGTTGCTTAAATTATAAACTCTACTTGTGGTCGGTCTCGAGCCCATTGTTGATTTGACAATGTGCATTGACTTTTGTAACTAGCTTATCAAGATTATAACTTCCTTGGCTATATGAATTGTGGGGCTCAGTCCCTGAGCCCATTATGCGCCTCTGTAACACTCCACTATCGCCCATAGGATGGGTATGGGGTGCATAATAAATGAACTAAAATAAGCTCTGCCTTTTTGATAACATATACAATTATAAGCTTTATTTGTGAATCTCAATTAATTAAGCAATATATCACAGAGCCTGTAGGGTTCGGTGAGATGAGCGAAGAGACATGGGAGATTTCACATAAGTACAGTACATGGTAGTTTAAGTAGCGAACGCATGTCAACGAATAACGAGTATATATAACAACACTATTGTCCTATGAAGTCGATTTAACTTCCAAACATATATTTTTTTAATAAATGTTAAATGTTTTCTGGCTAGCTATGTTAGATTTTATTAAAAATACGTATTCTACTTGTTAACATTATAATTTAAATTTGTGATAATTTGTGCAGAGAAGTGCGACAACTGGATATGCCAACAAACACTTTCCAAACAACGATATATCTTGGATAAGTCGTTCCACAACATTGACGCTTGGACCGTCGACTTCCTTTGATGCTACTTATTTACTTATTTCATAATGAAATTATATTAGTTTGGAGTAAATATATGTTTTCTCATGTTCTGCATTCAGCACCCACATTATAGTAAATATACCATATTACTTCATTACTTAAATAATGCTAGGAGGGTTTGAGTAGCTTTGGGTCTTTAGTGTGACAGAATCTCCAATAGATGGGGCGAGAGTCGCTCCTTCTCTCTCGCCCGAGCAAGAGTCGAAACTTAATTTAAAATTGATATATCTTTGTTCTCGAACATGATATATTTCATTTGGTGAAATCATAATAATGTTCATATCTCGGTCTTTCTGGAGGCATATAAGATTTTAGGCTTTATTAGCGTATCTTTGATAATTATACAATATATCTTATACAATATAATTATACAATATAGCCTCCCATGCCCTTGCCCCACCCATAGCACTACTGTTCAACAAATCTATAGAGTGTCACACCTTCCCTGATATCCTCAAAAAAGCAAGAGTAACGCCAGTCCATAAAGGAGGCAATCCGGCGGACATAAACAATTATAGACCAATATCAAATCTACCCATTCTATCAAAAATATTTGAAAAAATTATTTACAAACAGCTCTATTCCTACCTCGTAAAATTCGACATACTCAGCCCCTGCCAGTTTGGCTTCCGGTCCCAAAAGAGTACCAATGATGCAATCATTAGTCTCCTTGACATTATCTACTCAGCCCTTGACAAAAATGAGTTTCCGATTGGACTCTTCATTGACCTAAGAAAAGCCTTTGATACTGTTAATCACAACTACCTCTTACTTAAACTCCAGCATTATGGAATCCGAGGCCTTGCCCTTGACTACATCCGATCCTATCTTAGTGACAGACACCAATATGTAACCATCAATGATACAACTTCTTCCACTCTACCAATTACCGTTGGAGTGCCACAGGGCAGCATCTTAGGACCTCTTCTATTTCTTATATATATAAACGATCTGCCTAATGTCTCTAATATTCTCAAACCTATATTGTTTGCTGACGATACTACCCTTATCTACTCAAACCTCAACCCACATACACTAAATAATGTTGTGAATAATGAATTAAAAAAAGTCCACTTATGGATGTCAACGAACAAACTAACATTAAACATCGAAAAGACTTACTACATCTTATTTGGAAGCAAATCATCAAATGCAATTCAGCTACAGATAGACAACATTAACATCAGTAATAAAAATGATGGCAAGTTTCTTGGCCTATTCCTAGACAAGAGACTCAACTTCAGCACCCACATTCAACACATAACTAAGAAAGTCTCTAAGACAGTTGGTATACTCTCCAAAATCAGATATTATGTTCCTAACTCTGCTCTCCTCTCACTATATTATGCACTAATCTACCCCTATCTTAATTATGGTATCTGTGCATGGGGGTCTACCACTGCAAACCACCTTAAGCCCATCATCACACAGCAAAAATCTGCTATCAGAATAATAACTAACTCTGCTTTCAGACAACACTCAGCTCCCTTGTTTAAATCTCTAAACTTGCTAAATATTAACTCCCTCCACACATTCTCTTGTGTCAACTACATTTACAAAACCCTGTTCTTAAATGCAAACCATGCTCTGAAACTCTCCCTGGACAGATGTAATAGGACCCATTATCACCACACCAGAAATAAATATCTCTTTGATATCCCCAGGGTCAAACTTAATCTGTGTAAACACTCTATGCAAATTAAGGGACCTAGTCTATGGAACTCACTCCCTAGTGAATTGAAAAACTGTAAAACTTTTGCCTTATTTAAAAGCAAAACCAAAAAGTACCTAACTTCATCTATTTAGTTTCCTACACTGAGCTTTAAATTTACTCTGTACCTAGTGGTACCCAATCTCCTAATTTTTATGTAATATCAAACAACCTTATCATTGTGTTCATTGCTGTCTTCTTTTATGTGCTAGCCATATGCTGTATTGTGACTACCAATTTTTGTCAACTACCATTCAAGCTGTTATTGCAATCAATCTTATATTGTTTCTGCTGTATTGTGCCTACCAATTTGTTGTCAACTACCATTTTAAGTTGTCATTGCAATCAATCATAGCTACCTATGTGCTTTAATATACTGTACCTATAATTTTCTCTCATCTTTTTTTTTTTTTTTTTTTTCATTCCATGTAATCTGTTATCATTTTTTGTCTATAAATTTTGCAAGTATTTACCTCCTTAAAATTTTCTTAGATTAAGGACCTGCCCGAAACGCTGCGCGTGCTAGTGGCTTTACAAGACTGTAATTACCATAAGTGTATCCTCTGTAATGTATTAGAGTGTCAACTTATTGAAAACTATAGAAATAAGGAAATAAATAGTGTATCACATCAAATTGTTTGGATGTGTGATAATGGTATGATAGACAGTATACTTTCAGTATGCTCTGAAACTCTCCCTGGACAGATGTAATAGGACCCATTATCACCACACCAGAAATAAATATCTCTTTGATATCCCCAGGGTCAAACTTAATCTGTGTAAACACTCTATGCAAATTAAGGGACCTAGTCTATGGAACTCACTCCCTAGTGAATTGAAAAACTGTAAAACTTTTGCCTTATTTAAAAGCAAAACCAAAAAGTACCTAACTTCATTTTCTTAGTTTCCTACACTGAGCTTTATATTTGCTCTGTACCTAGTGTTACCCAATCTCCTAATGTTTATGTAATATCAAACAACCTTATCATTGTGTTCATTGCTGTCTTCTTTTATGTGCTAGCCATATGCCGTATTGTGACTACCAATTTTTGTCAACTACCATTCAAGCTGTCATTGCAATCAATCTTATATTGTTTCTGCTGTATTGTGCCTACCTATTTTTTGTCAACTACCATTCAAGCTGTCATTGCAATCAATCTTAGCTACCTATGTGCTTTAATATACTGTACCTACAATTTTCTCTTATCTTCTTTCTTTTTCATTTCATGTAATCTGTTATCATTTTTTTGTCTATAAATTTTGCAAGTATTTACCTCCTTAAAATTTTCTTAGATTAAGGACCTGCCCGAAACGCTGCGCGTACTAGTGGCTTTACAAGACTGTAATTACCATATTTGTATCCTCACATTCCTTATGTACATTCTTGTATATGAATAAATAAATAAATAAATAAAATAAATATCGGCAAGTGCGTAGGCGTCTGCACTCCATGCCCGACAAGCTACTGAGCGCTACTATAAAAACATATGTATCTTCACTTGAGTTATAAATATGTCTATTGTAATGTATTGAAAATGAAGCTCTTATTTCTATCTTGCTTAAGACATATAAAACATTTGTGTTTATTAACGAATTTACGTGAAATAAACATTGATCTGAGAGAGAGTTGCTCTGTCGTTCAGTCTGTACGGGATGGGAGCTCCGTAATTTTTAAAATACATGTATCTTCATTAGAACTTTAAATATGTCTATGATAAAGTGTTTAAAGTGAAGCTTATATGTCTGCCTTTCTTGAGACATATAAAACATATATGTTTATTAACGAATTCACGTGAAATAAACATTGTTCTGAGAGAGAGTTGCTCGGTCGATCAATCTGTCCGGGGTTAAAGCTCGGCTATTATAAAAGTACACGTATCTTCGCTTTAAATTTAAATATGCCCATGGTAAGGTATTTAGAATGAAGCTTATATTTCTATCTTTCTTGTGACATATAAAACTCTTACGTTTATTAAGGAATCTGTGTGAAATAGGCATGGTTCTGAGATGAATGCTGCGGTTTTCGAGCTCGACGCGCGGCAATGGACGCCTTAAACATCCAGTGGGTGTTATTGGACCCTATACCCATTTTATTTGTGGTTGGAGCCCCATACCCATTCTATGGGTGGTTGGAGCCCCATACCCATCCTGTGGGTTGTAGTGGACGCCATACTCATCCTGTGGGTGGTATTGGACCCCATACCCTTCCTGTGGGTGGATGTGATCCCCATACTCATCCTGTGGGTGGATGTGACCCTCATACCCATCCTGTGGGTGGTATTGGACCCCTTTCCCACCTAACAGGCGGTAGGTGACAATATACCCATCCTAGCTATAGTTGGTATAGTAGACACAATACCGTCCTGTTTGCAGTAGTTTACCCCATAGACATTCAAATGTAACATCGTTTTCTGTTAGCGTTCCTACAAAACATTCTTTAAAGATTTTTAAAGCCAAACTATGGCATATAATATTGATTGGTGAAGCACTGTTATTCTATGTAATAATTTATAGTGCTTATTATAATTTACTAAGAACAACTAATATTTCTCAAAACAAAACTACGAGCCTTCAATAGGATATAGCTGATCTGTAATATTATAAGAGCATGGACAACAGTAGGTAAATTTCACAACCCATGTGGGACCTGAAAACTACAATTTTCCTTATAATTGAACCAATCACGAATATTCTGCTATCTATGTTGACGGACGGGTACTGTGACACGTAAATTGGTACGTGAGGAAGAGTTTGGGCCTTGGTAAAAAAAGTAACTGGGAATATATCACATATTTACTAATTCATATTCAACATATTGACTTTAAGCATTAAGTCATATATGTGCTGTCTTGTGTGAGAACGGGTTGCAACCCGTTGCTATTATAAGAGCATGGACAACAGTAGGTAAATTTCACAACCCATGTGGGACCTGAAAACTACAATTTTCCTTATAATTGAACCAATCACGAATATTCTGCTATCTATGTTGACGGACGGGTACTGTGACACGTAAATTGGTACGTGAGGAAGAGTTTGGGCCTTGGTAAAAAAAGTAACTGGGAATATATCACATATTTACTAATTCATATTCAACATATTGACTTTAAGCATTAAGTCATATATGTGCTGTCTTGTGTGAGAACGGGTTGCAGAGTTGAGACTGTTAACAAAAGTTTCTTAGTTATTCTGCCTGAGCTCTGTCATGCGCTCCCTCGCCTTGGCTAGGGGTTTCTGAAAGAGCTTGAGCATTGCTGGCGTACGTGTTTCCCTATATGCAAGCCCAACTCGTCTGGCAGTGCGTTTCAAAGTACACAGTTTGGGGTCATTGTAATAGGCATGGTGTTTATTACCTTTCATATCGTTCCGACTATTGGATGGTGCTGGGGGCCGACCTAAAGGGTCAGCAAACATCTGAATGCTCTGTACTAGACCGTCGTTAAATGTCTGGACTGTGGAGGGATCATAAGTGCTGTACCACTCTGACACATGAGCAACAAAGTCTTCACGTCGAGCAGGAGGAACACTGAGCCGTTTGCGTTTGAAAGTCCCACCAGGCAGGATGGTATTTCCTATACATAGAGTAGTCAATCTAGGGTGATGATCTGACAAGAAATCTGTTACAATAGATGATGTGCACCAGACGTGAGAGACGTTGAAACCAACACAGAGGTCTAGAATGCCTCCACAAATATGCGTGGGTTCAAGGTCTCCCACAATCTTTACATCTTGGTGACTATTTAGTAGCGACAGCAGTTGATTCCCATTACCGTTACTGAAGCGAGACCCACCAATGTCCTTGTGTCTAGCATTGTAGTCACCAAGAATGATGGTTGGCTCTGCTTGAGCGCAGGCCGGAAGATCAATATAATTTAACTTTCCTGCTGGAGCATATAGATTAAATACATTGAGAACAGAGTTGCCCACATAGATCCTCACTCCATGATACTGTTGACCGGCAGTTTGTTTTTCTGGCAGAAGTTGATGGGGTAGGGATTGTTTGATGTATAGAATGCAAGAGTTACTGCATCTGAGGTTGTAAGAAACAAATGAGGGCAATTTCGGGGGTGAGGATCTTGCGGGAACTCTGCACTCCTGGAGACATACAATATCGATGTGTTCAGTTGTTACTTAATTTGTGATGTAAATCTGAGAACCTTTTTTTGAAAGATGCAATGTTCCAGCTTAGGACGGATAACTTAGTTAATTGTGCATTTAAAGTCAGCATTATATATTGATATTATTAGTTCACTTAATATTTATTATCTATATACATATTATCTATTGCACTACGATATAAGTCCAGGAACATTTCTTAGTTTATTACCAATGTCACACATTTGCATTCAATGGTCTAGTACAATTTGTCTGTCATTTCTAGCTATAGAGTCGTTTTGAACATACTTTAGCACAACTTTGGCAGTTAACCTGCGTGGAAGGGCTCCACTACACAAGATTTCAAGACCACTAGAAGTTTCCCCTGATAGGCAAGCGAACACATGTTTGGAGGGTTCAGGGGTGGAAGGGGGAGTTTGGCAGTCATTGCTTACAAGTCCCCTCATACACGTGACCATCATCGAAATATCGCTGGTGGATTTTTTCTCATGTTGGAGTTGCTCTTGCAGCCGCTCTGTTTGCTGCTGTGAATGCTGCTGGTGTTCCTGCAACCGGTCACGAAGGGCAACCACTGCTTGAACAGTGGAGCGACCCAAGGGCGAGGTGGTAGGGAGGCTGAGGTTGCGATCTGTCTCATTTTGATCCAGTTCCTTATCCCCCACTTCTAGTTGACTGTGGGGTCCAGCTGTGGATGGTGGTCTCACAGTAGGTGACATTATCCCAGAACCAGGAAGTGGCCACTCTACATCAGGGGAAGGCCCACCACTGGCAGAAGATGCAGCACCTGGTTCTTGTGGGGGAGCTGGGATGATGGCACGAGTCTTCGGTCTGGTACCGGTCCCCTTGTGCACTTCGTAATTTAAAGGTGGTGAGTTTGGCAGCCAGCTGGAGCGAACATCACCTTCAGATGGCTCTGAACAGCGAGTGGGACTGATTGCAGCATTTGGCAACTGCTCTCCATGGTGGTGTGAAGGGTATGGCGAGTGTTGTGTCAACACCTCCGGGAGGCAGGTTCCTGGCTTCAAATAGACAATGTAAACATTAGCAATAAAAATGATGGAAAGTTTCTCGGCCTATTCCTAGACAAGAGGCTCAACTTCAGTACCCACATACTACACATAACTAAGAAAGTCTCTAAAACAGTTGGTATACTCTCCAAAATCAGATTTTTTTTTTTGAGATATATACAAGAGTTGTTACATTCTTGTACAGCCACTAGTACACGTAGCATTTCGGGCAGGTCCCTGGAATACGATCCCCTGCCACGAAGAATCGTTTTTTCATCCAAGTACACATTTTACTGTTGCGTTAAACAGAGGCTACAGTTAAGGAATTGCGCCCAGTAAATCCTCCCCGGCCAGGATACGAACCCATGACATAGCACTCGCGGAACGCCAGGCGAGTGTCTTACCACTACACCACGGAGACTGTATGTTCCTAACTCTGCTCTCATCTCACTATATTATGCACTAATCTATCCCTATCTTAATTATGGTATCTGTGCATGGGGTTCAACCACTGCAAACCACCTCAAGTCCATCATCACCCAGCAAAAATCTGCTATCAGAATAATAACAAATTCTGCTTTCAGACAACACTCAGCCCCCTTGTTTAACTCCCTAAACATGCTAAACATAATCTCACTCCACAAATTCTCATGTGTCAACTACATTTACAAAACCCTGTTCTAAAATGCAAATCCTGCTCTGAAACTCTCCCTGGACAGATGTAATAGGACCCATTATCACCACACCAGAAATAAATATCTCTTTGATATCCCCAGAGTCAAACTTAATCTGTGCAAACACTCTATGCAAATAAAGGGACCCAGTCTATGGAACTCACTCCCTATTGAATTGAAAAGCTGTCCAACTTTTGCGTCATTCAAAAACAATACTAAAAAGTACCTAATTTCATCTTCATAGTTTTTTACCTTTCGCTTTAAAATTGCACTGTATCTATTGCTACCCAATCTTTATGTACCCAACATGAACATCTTTATCATTGTGATCATTGCTGTCTTCTTATATGTGACAGCAAAAGATTAAACAATCCATGGCTCACAAGTGGCATTCTCAACTCAATCAACAAGAAACATGAATATGAAAAGAAAGTTAGGATTGGCCTAGTTTCAAAGGAAGTAGCTAAAAGGTACTCATCAATGCTTACTAGTATCATAAGAAAGGCAAAACTTGCATATTATGTGAATAGATTCAATGAAGCAAAAGGCAACATGAAAAGCACTTGAAAAACTATCTCTAGTATCCTAGGAACTAAACAACACTCACATAACCAAATAAAACTCTACAAGGATGGGGATATACCGTCAACTGATTTAGAAATGGCAAATTAATTTAATAGTTTCTTTTCATCGGTTGGTGCTAATCTTGCCAGTAAAATCCCACAGACTCAGACACATATTAACACATATCTCTCAGGCAGCTATCCAAACTCTCTTCTCCTTTCACCAATCAGCCCGGCAGATGTTGTGTCCATCATACACTCTCTAAAAACCAAGGCAGGGAACACCAGTGAAATTCCGTCCATTGTGTACAAGAGAGCCTCCCATGCCCTTGCCCCACCCATAGCACTACTGTTCAACAAATCCATAGAGTGTCACACCTTCCCTGATATCCTCAAAAAAGCAAGAGTAACGCCAGTCCATAAAGGAGGCAATCCGGCGGACATAAACAATTATAGACCAATATCAAATCTACCCATTCTATCAAAAATATTTGAAAAAATTATTTACAAACAGCTCTATTCCTACCTCGTAAAATTCGACATACTCAGCCCCTGCCAGTTTGGCTTCCGGTCCCAAAAGAGCACCAACGATGCAATCATTAGTCTCCTTGACGTTATCTACTCAGCTCTTGACAAAAATGAGTTTCCGATTGGACTCTTCATTGACCTAAGAAAAGCCTTTGATACTGTTAATCACAACTACCTCTTACTTAAACTCCAGCATTATGTAATCCGAGGCCTTGCCCTTGACTACATCCGATCCTATCTTAGTGACAGACACCAATATGTAACCATCAATGATACAACTTCTTCCACTCTACCAATTACCGTTGGAGTGCCACAGGGCAGCATCTTAGGACCTCTTCTATTTCTTATATATATAAACGATCTGCCTAATGTCTCTAATATTCTCAAACCCATATTGTTTGCTGACGATACTACCCTTATCTATTCAAACCTCAACCCACATACACTAAATAATGTTGTGAATAATGAATTAAAAAAAGTCCACTTATGGATGTCAACGAACAAACTAACATTAAACATCGAAAAGACTTACTACATCTTATTTGGAAGCAAATCATCAAATGCAATTCAGCTACAGATAGACAACATTAACATCAGTAATAAAAATTATGGCAAGTTTCTTGGCCTATTCCTAGACAAGAGACTCAACTTCAGCACCCACATTCAACACATAACTAAGAAAGTCTCTAAGACAGTTGGTATACTCTCCAAAATCAGATATTATGTTCCTAACTCTGCTCTCCTTTCACTATATTATGCACTAATCTACCCCTATCTTAATTATGGTATCTGTGCATGGGGGTCTACCACTGCAAACCACCTTAAGCCCATCATCACACAGCAAAAATCTGCTGTCAGAATAATAACTAACTCTGCTTTCAGACAACACTCAGCTCCCTTGTTTAAATCCCTAAACTTGCTAAATATTAACTCCCTCCACACATTCTCTTGTGTCAACTACATTTACAAAACCCTGTTCTTAAATGCAAACCATGCTCTGAAACTCTCCCTGGACAGATGTAATAGAACCCATTATCATCACACCAGAAATAAATATCTCTTTGATATCCCCAGGGTCAAACTTAACCTGTGTAAACACTCTATGCAAATTAAGGGACCTAGTCTATGGAACTCACTCCCTAGTGAATTGAAAAACTGTAAAACTTTTGCCTTATTTAAAAGCAAAGCCAAAAAGTACCTAACTTCATCTTCTTAGTTTCCTACACTGAGCTTTAAATTTGCTCTGTACCTAGTGTTACCCAATCTCCTGATTTTTATGTAATATCAAACAACCTTATCATTGTGTTCATTGCTGTCTTCTTTTATGTGCTAGCCATATGCTGTATTGTGACTACCAATTTTTGTCAACTACCATTCAAGCTGTCATTGCAATCAATCTTATATTGTTTCTACTGTATTGTGCCTACCAATTTTTGTCAACTACCATTCAAGCTGTCAATGCAATCAATCTTATATTGTTTCTGCTGTATTGTGCCTACCAATTTTTGTCAACTACAATTCAAGCTGTCATTGCAATCAATCTTAGCTACCTATGTGCTTTAATATACTGTACCTACAATTTTCTCCCATCTTTTTTTTTCATTTCATGTAACTGTTATCATTTTTTGTCTATAAATTTTGCAAGTATTTACCTCCTTAAAATTTTCTTAGATTAAGGACCTGCCCGAAACGCTGCGCGTGCTAGTGGCTTTACAAGACTGTAATTACCATATTTGTATCCTCACATTCCTTATGTACATTCTTGTATATGCATAAATAAATAAATAAATAAATAAATGTGCTGTCAACCTGCTGTATGGTGTCTATATTAATCTTGTTTAAATTACCAATCAAGCTGTCATTGTAATCAATCAGAGCTTTAATATACCAATGTGCTTTAATATACTTACTAATCTCTCTCATCTCATTTTTTCTTCCAATGTATCTGTTATCATTTTATTAATTCTGATAGAATTTACCTACTTAAAATTATCTGTTAGATTAAGGACCTGCCCGAAACGCTGCGCGTACTCGTGGCTTTACAAGATTGTAAATACTGTACTATGCTATGTATTCTCATAAACCCAGTGTACCCTCTTTTATATAAATAAATAAATAAATAAATAAAGGTAATTATTATAGTTTAACCATAACTTTCTGTCCGAAGAAAATGTTTAAGTTGACAACATGAGAGTGTAAGCGTCCTCCGCCATTTCAACGATCAACATCAACATTAGCCGGTGAGTCAACAGACACCAGCATTAAAGGAAGAATATACACCCAGACTGGATCAACCATAAAGAAGAAACATTAACATTGACCGCCAAGTGCTCACATCAAGTCTAACTCAAAGACTTAACCCCTCAAGCCCTGCCTAACCGTCAACATTGACACTCCACCGCGACTCATCTCTCAACGTCACCACTTACAGTCATCCGGAGCGAAATACTTTACCTCAGATTATACTTATCATCGAAAATATGCAACACCATTGACCACCAAGTGCTCACATGCTCACATATAGTCTAATTGAAAGACACAACACCCAAGCCTTGCCCAAACGTCAACATTGACACTGCACCATGGCACCTCTCTGTATGTCACGACTCGTGCAGTGATCCGGAGAAGAAAACGTTCATGCATACTGCACCTAACATAAAGAACATGAAAACTCACAAATGTCCAGAATGTGATAAGGGATTCAATCGTCTTGACAACATGAAGAGTCACATGTTAGTGCATTCTGGTGATAAACCCCACCAGTGTCCAGAGTGTGGAAAGAGATTCAGTCATGTTGGACATATGAGGCGGCATAGGATGGTGCATTCGGGTGATAAGCCTCATGAGTGTCCAGAGTGTGGAAAGAGATTTAGTCAGTTTGGACATATGAAGTCTCACTGGATGGTACATACAGATGATAGACCTTTTGAGTGTTCTGAGTGTGGCAAAAGATTTAAAGACAGTGGAACTATAATACATCACATGTTATCGCATTTGATCGATAAAGCTCACCAGTGTCCAGATTGTGGGAAAAGATTCAGTCGTCTTGAACATTTGAAGACTCACAAGACTGTGCATTCAGATGATAAAGCTCACCAGTGTCCAGATTGTGGGAAAAGATTCCGTCATCTTAGAAGTATGAGAAGGCACAGGATGGTGCATACAAATGACGAATCTCACCAGTGTCCAGATTGTGGGAAAAGATTCAGTCGTCATGATAACATGAAGACTCATATGTTAGTGCATTTGGTCGACAAAACTCACCAATGTCCAGAGTGTGGGAAGAGATTCAGTCGTCTTGAACATATGATCAGGCACAAGATGGTACATTTAGGTAATGGGTTAAACATTTTAAGTATGGGAGAAGATTCAGAGAATGATGAAGTACAATAAGGTGTATATTAGTACATTAATCCAATAAATAATATGGAAATTGTGAGCTTCATTGTGAAAATACTGTGTTATCACTTTGTCAGTTGGATGTCATACAAAGGTACTTTAGTTTTAGTTTTTGTGAGAAAGGGCTACCTTACAGAAGGTACGGAAATACATACGTTCTGCAGAAATACCTCTGCAGGGCGAGGTATTGTGGTTATTTTAATATTTCGTTCTTATTTGGAAATTAAATGCCTAATATAGACCAAGGAAAACACTGGGGAAGCTGCCAGTGTAGAAAAACTTGAAATTGGTTACAGGTAAATAAATGTTTTTGTATTTTAACCACTTGTGATAAAACTAAATTTTGGAAGCGTTTTTTGCATCTTTATTTGAATAATATTCTGTCCATTCATGTTCTCTTAAATATTTTAAAGTAAAATAAATAAAATAATTTTAAATATTTTAAAGTAAAATAAATAAAAATATAATGATCTCTTTTGTTTGTAATAATCATATTAACACTCAAACAGGGAGTAGAAGACAGTGTGAGATATACTCAAAATGAAATCAAATTATTGATAAGAAATACAAAAAAAATTTCATCCAGAAATTAGCTCATCAATATTCCTTCTCTAGGTGATTTCCATTTTTCTTTATGTTTTGTATGACTTCAAATTAATTTTTATTATTTATTAGAAATATCAGTGTTTTTTTGTTATTTTGTTTCATGATTAATATAAATCACTAGAATTTATATTATACTTATTAAAGTTCATTTCAGGTAGACTTTGATATCTGCATTTGCCAGTGAAATATTTTATTAATCTGTCACATCATCAGAAGCTATATTGACCTGATGCATTTATATATGACTTAAGTTAGACATTGATAAAAATGCTAGCCTGACTTCAGAAATGTTATTAGCCTGCCTGGCAATTACATTAGCCAGGCCCTTGTAATTATATTAAATAATTATCAAATAAAAGCCCCAAGCTAAGAAGACTATATAACACCGTCTGTGTCGGTGGATATTTAAAGGCATTAAATATTATGCAAGATGTCAATATGAGAACTAGTGAACATATGGCAAGCGATATCAAAGGTATTGGATTCACTGAGGAACACGCGACTCTTGGAGACATTTAGAAACAAAGACATGCGATATCCTGAAAATTGGGACATTCTACAAGAAAGTTGAACATATTTATGTTCAACTTTCATAATTATGTTTATGTTCATAATTATGGCCTGATCAGCAATGACATTAGCCTGACTGGCAATGATAACCTATATCTGACAATTATATTAGCCTTAAACCTCATGTTTTAAAGTCAATATTTTTCATTTATATTAGCCTGAAACTTCGTATTTTAAACCAATATTTTTCATTTATATTAGTCTCACTACAGAAATAATATTATCCTGTGGAATATTTTATTCAAGTTACTTAGCTTAGGCCTAATTAGTGCTTGTATTCATTTTGTTAGTTTGTTTTGCTTAATATGTACAGTATTTATGATAATTATAGGTCTGTTGTGGGATATAGGAGCATTCTATTTTGTTTCAATTTGTTGTTAAATTTCTTGTCCTGAACTCTTGATGAATGTGAATCATGTAGTTATTATTTATTTAGGCTTTATTTATTCTTCACTTTATTTATTTATAAATATAATACACTTTATAGATTAAGTGTACTGCAGTACTTGACTCCTACTTATGTCCTATTAATTATTAGATAGAACTTACTAGCTCAACATGAAAGGTCTCCATTCGCTCACTGTAACTAAGTGTTCTTTTAATTAGCACATAAATGAGCTTCATGTAACATTGTATATTTATCCTGTGAGAATTCTTCAGTATGCCACCCAGAATTTTTAAGTCATAATTTCTAGTTATTAAGGCTCTTGGGAAGCATGGAAGATATTTAAATCATAAATGAGAAAGTAATTATATAATTATAATGTTTCAGAAATCACTTTATTGCAACATTACCAGTTTTTCTGGAGGAGCCCCTGCAGCTCCCCAAAGCTATCTATGGGTGATATGGATACCCCTAACTATTTTGCATGAGTCGATGTGGGTGGAGTTCTAGGCCTACCTGAGACCACGAGCCAGAACCTGGCCCCCCTCACAGAGGCATGAGAAGCAATGGCCCATAGAAATGCACATGTGATTTGACGTCGTCGAAACGTCGCACATAATAAAAGTATTTGAGAGAGTGATTAGGAGTCAGGGGCCAGTTTCACAAAGCAGTTACGCAAGCACTTGCGAACGAGTACTGCTTTCTCGTTGTCAGTCTTCCTTTGTAGTTGTTGTTGACTCTCGTAGTGCCCTCATGGCTCTCGGGTCCTTTAATCCAGTTCATCCAGTAGTTGTCGAGATCCAGCATTAGCTGTTTCTTGTTCACAGTAAATTTAAGTCGGTTGAGTTTTGTTGGGTTCCCAGCCATATTGGTGTGTCTTTAAATGAGCGTGCGGATGCTGCCGCCAAGGAAGCTGTCCGCTCTTGTCCCATCTCTCGTAAAGGTATTCCGTATTCCGACTTTTACCCGGTTATCCATTCCTCCATCCTTACCCGTTGGCAGGCTTCTTGGTTGTCTGTTACTGGTAACAAACTACGTACTCTTAAATGTTGTGTTTCCTCGTGGCCGTCCTCCTTCCACTGTAACCGGCGGTGGGAAACAGCTCTGGCGAGGTTGCGTATTGGCCATACTCGCTTAACCCATGGTCACTTGATGGAGCGCCGCCCTGCTCCTTATTGTCCTAGTTGCATTGTCCCTCTTACGGTCGTGCATGTCCTTCTTGAATGTCCTGACTTCCAGGACGAGCGTGTGTCTTGCTTTCCGACCGCCCCTCGCGGTCACCTGTCCCTCAATAGAATTCTTGGTGACTCTGATACTTTTGATATTGTTCGCCTTATGCGTTTTTGTTCTCGTATTGGCATCCTTGGTGATATTTAGCACCCTCTGATTATTTTGCGCATTTGATGGTGCTACATAGCCTTCCCGGTTTGGTGCCTTCTTTTGATAATTACTTACTTACTTGCAAACGAGTACATCTTTCCTCAATCTTTGACGGCTTTGGTTACATTTATTAAACAGTTTACAAGCATCAAAACTTCCCAATCTACTGTTGTTATTGTTATGAACAGCCTCCTGGTGCTTCGGAGCTCATTAACTGTTTTATAATTGTAAACAAAGCCGCCAAAGATTGAGAAAAGATGTACAGGTTCGTAAGTGCTCGCGTAACTGCTTCGTGAATCTGGCCCCAGGTCACCAATTTCATGGAGACCAATGACCTTCACAACCCAGGCCAACATGGATTTCGAGCAGAAAGATCGTGCCTCTCACAGCTACTTGATCACTACGACAAAGTCACTGAGGCATTAGAAGAAAAACAGAATGTTGATGTGATATACTGGTACAAGGACTTTGCAAAAGCTTTCGATAAATGTGACCATGGAGTGATAGCACACAAAATAAAGTCGGTAGGAATAACCGGTAAAGTAGGACGCTGGATACTCAGTTTTCTGTCAAACAGGACTCAGCGAGTAACAGTCAACCATATAAAATCGAGTCCAAACGCAGTTAAAAGCTCTGTACCTCAGGGTACAGTCCTCGCACCGCAGCTTTTCCTTATTCTCATATCAGATATAGACAAAAATACAAGTTACAGCTTCGTATCATAATTTGCAGATGACACAAAAATCAGTATGAAAATTACCTCGGCTGAAGACATTGAAAATCTTCAAGCTGATATTAATAAAGTTTTTGACTGGGCAACAGAAAATAACATTCTGTTTAACAGTGATAAATTCCAGGTACTCAGGTACGATAAAAGTGAGGACCTTAAACATAATACTGTACAGAGTACAAAACAAATGTGCCCATAGTAGGAAAACAGCATGATCATTGGGAATAATGATCTCTGATGACCTAGCGTTTAGGGATAATAACCAAGAAAATATTGCGTCAGCCAGAAAAATGATCGGATGGATTACGAGAACTTTCAAATCCAGGGATCCCATTACAATGGTTGTACTCTTCAAGTCACTTACATTGTCCCATCTTGAGTACTGCTCAGTACTCACTTCCTCCTTCAGAGCAGGAGAGATTGCTGAAATTGAGGGAATACAAAGAACATATATGGCTCGCATAGACACGATAAAGCACTGAATTATTGAGATCGTCTCAAAGCCCTCCAAATGTACTCACTAGAAAGAAGACGAGAGAGATATCAAATAATATACACATGGAAGATACTGGAGGGCCAAGTACCAAATCTGCACAGCAAAATAACAATGTACTGGAGTGAACGATATGGAAGAAAATGCAGAATAGAACCAGTGAAGAGCAGGGGTGCCATAGGCACAATCAGAGAACACTGTATAAACATCAGAGGTCCATGGTTGTTCAACACCCCTCCCAGCGAGTATAAGAAATATTGCTGGAACAACCGTGGACATCTTCAAGAGGAAACTAGATTGTTTCCTCCAAGGAGTGCCGGACCAACTGGGCTGTAGTGGGTATGTGGGCCTGCGGGCTGCTCCAAGCAACAGCCTAGTGGACCAAACTCTCACAAGTCAAGTTTGGCCTTGGGCCGGGCTTGGGGAGTAGAAGAACTCCCGAACCCCATCAACCAGATTTGGAGCATACTATATCTGCCATCGACTGAGACAGGCACCCGGAAAGGTAAGCACCACAAAACAAACCCCTGTTCTGATTAACAATGAAAATCGTCAAACGAGTGGACAGAACTCCCCAAAAGCATGAAGTCACAAACAAGCAAACATGCAATGTTTGCATGTTTGCAATGACTTCATGCAAACAAGCATGAAGTCACACGAGCCGCTCAGCATGTCTGCGCAGCTCCCCCCTCCCCGGGAGGGGAAAGGGGAGCCCCCAGACCCGCATACAGGCAATCCCCACCTCAGTTTCTCGGCTGATGGGATCGTGCACAGTCGTATGGCTCCAGTTCCAGTCTTCTCTCAGTGTTGTTCATTGTTTTCAGTGCTGCTCTTACGGTGGTCGTGTGAGCTGGGAGTAATATTCTCAGGTCCTCGGGCTGCATGTGATTAGGGTCTCCTTCCTTGAGTACCCTGTAAGTACAGCTCTTGGGGCGGTACCCTTGAAACACAAACCGTAACTGTCTCTATTTTCCGCTTGTTACAACTTGTAACAAAGTTGTTACATCTTGGCTTAACGTGTTTATGACGTATTAGAACGTTGTTACAACTTGCTATATTGGTTGTTATAACTGGTTAGGAGGTGGTAAAACTTGTTGGAACATTGTACCAACGTCGTAGTTTCGGTGTGTGTTTGGTGGGTACTTACAGGGCACTCAAGGACCTGTGGGACCTGTGGGGTTCCCTTCCACAGGTCGCCTTGGGTCTACCTCTGTTGGTATTTCGCTGCTTGCCGTTTGGCCACCCCGAGTGTGTGGGGGTTTTCCTCCCTTGTTTGCCTTGGGGTAAGTGGTGGTTATTGCACTGGTGGGACGCGGGGTACTGCGTAGCTAGTTTTCACCTATGACAGCGGCCGGCTCTGTTCCCTCTGGGTACGTTGTCCACTTGCGTGGTTTTTCTTTTCTTTTTGTTTTTGCCTGGTGGGGGGGGGGGGGTGTCTGCCTTGTGTTCTCCCACCCTCCTTATATTAGAGTCGTTTTGTGTGGTGGCACCCCCCCTGCTTCGCCCTCGTGAGTAGACTTGTCCCGTGGGTTCAGCTGTTAGCAGTTTGATTGGTAATTTGGGGTGCCGGTTGGCAGTGCCCTGCATGGGATAACCCTTAGCAGACCCAGTCTAGCTCTGGAAAACCCCGTGGGGGCTCTCGGGTCCGATGGAGGAGACCCTTGCGTCCCCTCTTGCTTTGTGCGAGTTTGAGGGTTCCTCTGTCCCCTTGTCTCAGGGCGACATTCATTGTTTTTGCCTCCTGGTTGATACCTGGTTGATACCTGGTTGATGGGGTTCTGGGAGTTCTTCTACTCCCCAAGCCCGGCCCGAGGCCAGGCTCGACTTGTGAGAGTTTGGTCCACCAGGCTGTTGCTTGGAGCGGCCCGCAGGGCCACGTACCCACCACAGCCCGGCTGATCCGGAACTTCTCTTAGAAAACCATCCAGTTTTCTCTTGAAGATGTCCACGGTTGTTCCGGCAATATTTCTTATGCTCGTTGGGAGGACGTTGAACAACCGCGGACCCCTGATGTTTATACAGTGCTCTCTGATTGTGCCTATGGCACCTCTGCTCTTCACAGGTTCAATCTTGCATTTTCTTCCATATCGTTCACTCCAGTACGTTGTTATTTTACTGTGTAGATTTGGGACCTGACCCTCCAGTATTTTCCATGTGTATATTATTTGGTATCTCTCTCGTCTCCTTTCTAGAGAGTACATTTGGAGAGCTTTGAGACGATCCCAATAATTTAGGTGTTTTATCTTGTCTATGCGTGCCGTATATGTTCTCTGTATTCCCTCTATTTCAGCAATCTCTCCTGCTCTGAAGGGCGAAGTGAGTACTGAGCAGTACTCGAGACGGGACAGCACAAGTGACTTGAAGAGTACAACCATTGTGATGGGATCCCTGGATTTGAAAGTTCTCGTAATCCATCCGATCATTTTTCTGGCTGACGCAATATTTGCTTGGTTATGCTCCCTAAACGTTAGATCGTCGGACATCATTATTCCCAAATCCTTGACATGCTGTTTTTCTACTATGGGAAGATTCGATTGTGTTTTGTACCCTGTATTATGTTTCAGATCCTCATTTTTGCCGTACCTGAGTACCTGAAATTTATCACTGTTAAACATCATGTTATTTTCTGCTGCCCAATCAAAAACTTTGTTGACATCTGCTTGTAGTTTTTCAATGTCTTCAGCAGAGGTAATTTTCATGCTGATTTTTGTGTCATCTGCAAAGGACGACACGAAGCTGTGGCGTGTATTTTTGTCTATATCAGATATGAGAATAAGGAACAGTAGCGGTGCAAGGACTGTGCCTTGAGGTACAGAGCTTTTAACATCGCTTGGACTCGATTTTATCTGATTGACTGTTACTCTTTGTGTTCTGTTCGACAGGAAATTGAGTATCCAGCATCCTACTTTTCCAGTTATTCCCATTGACCTCATTTTGTGAGCTATCACCCCATGGTCACATTTGTCGAACGCCTTTGCAAAGTCTGTGTATACAACATCTGCATTTTGCTTTTCTTCTAGGGCTTCTGTGATTTTGTCATAGTGGTTGAGTAACTGTGACAGACAGGATCTTCCCGCTCTAAATCCATGTTGTCCTGGATTGTGCAATTCATTGTTTTCCATAAAACTAGAAATTTGATTCCTAATCACTCTTTTCAAATACTTTTATTATGTGTGATGTTAGTGCAACTGGCCTATAATTTTTTGCCAAGGCTTTACTCCCCCCCTTGTGCAACGGAGCTATATCTGCAGATTTAAGTGCTGCTGGTATCTCCCCTGTATCCAGGCTCTTTCTCCATATTACGCTGAGTGCTCTCGCTACTGGTACTTTACATTTCTTTATGAATATTGAATTCCATGAGTCAGGCCCAGGAGCTGAGTGCATAGGCATATTATCAATTTCTCTTTCAAAGTCTTCCGAGTTTGTGGTAATATCCGTTATATTATCTGCAGCTTGAATGTCATTCATAAAGAAGCTGTCTGGGTCATCAACTTTCATGTTGTTTATTGGCGTGCTAAACATAGCCTCATACTGGCTTCTTAGAATTTCACTAATCTCTTTGTTGTCCTCTGTGTACGTACCTTCATTTGTAATTAACGGTCCAATACTGGTCGAGGTTTTGGATTTTGATTTTGCGTATGTGAAAAAATATTTCGGATTTTTCCTTATCTCTTGTATAGCTTTCTGTTCCAATTCCATTTCCTCAGACTCATATGATCGCTTCAACGTTTGTTCTATTTCCTCAATCTCCCTGCTTAGGCTTGTTTTCCTTGCTTGTGATAGTTGTGTCTGCCGAAGCATTTCCGTTATTTTTTTCCTTCTCCTGTACAGTCGTCTGCGTTCTCTTTCTAGAGTGGTCCTCTTTCTGCCCCTCCTCACAGGCACGTGCTTCAAGCAGACCTTGTAAGCTTCAGCTGTCAGTTGAGCTATTCCCTGTGTGGGAGTTTTGTCGCTTAAGACCGTCTCCCATTGAATGGTTGCAAGGTCTACATTTATTTTTTCCCAGTCAATCCTCTTATTGCTGAAATTGAATTGATTGAATATTCCTTCTCGCTTGTTGGGTCTCTTAGACCTACTACCGTTATTTATGCTAGTTCGCACTTCAATGAGCTTATGGTCTGAGTATGAAGTATCTGAGATTGTGATATCCCTGATTAGTTCATCATTGTTTGTGAATAACAAGTCTAGTGTGTTTTCGTTCCTAGTTGGTTCTGTAATCTGTTGATTGAGCGAGAATTTGTCACAGAATCTCAAAAGTTCTCTAACCTGTGGTTGGTTATTTCCCGGGTCATTCCCTGCTATGATATTTGTGTTTGCCGTTCTCCATCTTAGACTCGGTAAATTGAAATCTCCAAGAAAGATAATATCTGCAGCTGGGTTTGCTAGGTTGTCAAGTATGTTCTCTATTTTGTGCATCTGCTCTGTGAATTCCTCAATCGTTGTATCTGGCGGTTTATATATTAGAATAATAATTAGGTTTAGTTTCTCTACCTTCATTCCAAGTACCTCTACCACCTCATTAGTTGAATTTAGTAGTTCTGTGCATACCAGGTCTTCTTTAATATACAGACCTACTCCTCCATTTGACCTAGTTTTTCTATCACATCTATATAGATTATAATTTGGAATCCAGATTTCACCATCCATGTAATCTTTTGTATGAGTTTCCGTGAATGCCCCAAATATTGAGTTTGACTCTAATAGAAGGCCATTTATGAACTTAACTTTATTTCTTGAATTTGGCTTTAAACTTTGAATGTTTGCAAATATGAATGATTGTCCATATTGTGTGTCACTTCTGGAAGGTTTTAGTAGTTCTCCCTCCTCTCTACCCTGACCCAGGGTGTGTTGTTGTGGCAATGGTTTGTCCAGTTTTGGAAGTGATACTGGGGAGTGTGGTAGTCTCTATGTAGTTGGGGGGTGTAGTATGTGTGGGCTTGATGACGAACTGTAGTCCAGTCTTGGGCATTTCCCCCTCTCCATCCGTACTTCTGCCACGTTTCTGCCTGTCTGTTTCTCCCTCTGTTTGTACCTGCCTCTAAAAAATTTTCAGGGCTATTATGTTGGACTTCTTCTCTTATATGGCGCTCTGTACCTCTGACGTGGAAATCGGGGCAGTGAAGATCGTAGCATTTCCTCTCATTAACTGAGAGTGTGCATAGCTTAGGGTGAAAATATCTACACTCTGTATCAAAACGACATCTGCCTTTCCCTAACCAGTTTCGGCATTTCCGTGGGTGCACGAATGAGCATTCCGTGCCTCTGGGCCCATATCTACACTGTCCTTTTGCATAATACCAGCAAATATTTTCATTTGTGATTGTATTATTCTTGTTTGTACCCGTGCACGACTTGGCTACCTCTGTGTTTTTTGTTCCAACTTTCTCGTTTCTGCATTCATTCTCGGTATTGCCCTTATCTTTCTCCTTGTTGCTTTCGTCTTTCTCATTTATGTTCTCATTCGTCTCATTTTTTCTCTCCTTATTCATATCACCAGTGTGCTCTACAATATTGCCTTCATTTTTGTGTACCTCGACACTATACCCTTCTACATTGCTACTTTGACTCTCTAAATTCTCAGTCCCTGGGTTGTGTTCAGAGTTCGTTGCTGTCTTTATATACTCTGCATATATTTCTGGTAGTTTTTGTGTGAATTGTAGCCTGTGTTCTTCAGGAATGTTATTCATTAGTTTGGTGATGTTTTCCCACAACTGTCTGTCATTTTGACAGATCCAGTAGTTACCTTCCCGGTTTGCATATTGTGTAGGTAATCCTGTACAACTTAGGTGAAACCTTATGTTACAAATGTTACATACAATGCCTACAACACTCTTCCGAAGTGACTTAAGGCAGCCTCCACACACCTCCATGTTGGGTTTGTGATGTTATAATAATATATGCATATATTTAAGTATTATATGCATATATTTAAGTATTATATGTATGTATATATAATATGTATCCAGTATATTTATAATATTACATATGTTTATTTGTTCAAGTTTATGTGGGGGTACTTATCGCCTTGTGGAGAAAATATGGTCCTCTTGGGACCGTCTAGTTGACCGTTGTTTGTCCCAGGTCGGGGGCAGGATGGGCAACCAGGATGTCACTGGTTGCCAGTTACTTGATTTATACACTGATTATGTGCCTGTAATATCCTTAGGGAATTTCTGCTTTCTTCCGGCTTGTAATGTTATTCACTTACTCTATTACTAGTTCCTAGCTCCACTTTCCCGTATTACAGTATATATTGCCAGTATATTATCACTGAGGAAGTATACTGTTACTGCGGGACGTCCCCTACACTGTGTAGGCCTCGTGGCTGTGGTGTAAACAGCCTAGTGTGATGCCTCCTCCACAACTTTACATTTATACTTTTTCTTTGTACAATTCTCTAACACTATCCACTAATTTATATGTTGTGTTACACGTTCCACTTCACTGTTCAACGTATCACTGCTCGCTATATATGATATATATCGCTTATGCCTGTACACATGAGCCTGGTGGCACTGGCTCACCACGTGGGACCACCTTTATTCTGTATTTAACTCAAATTTCCATTGTTAATTTCTGTATTATATTTTCCTACGGGTCACTATGCACTTGGTGATCACTGTGGGCCGTAATCCATGGTTGTAATCCTAAAAAAGCCCGGTTTATTCCAGTGTTTTAACGGAGCGCGACGACGACACGTCTGTCCCCTCCCCCGTGAACTACGAACCCGATTATGTACGAACCTCCATTATGCTGCCTGTTGGGTTGGTGACACATTCGACCCTGAGTCCTGCGAGCTCTGTTGCTTGTTTGTGACTTAATTCACCCAGACTGGTGATGATTTTCTTTGAGTGCAGGCAGCACGTGCGTTGCAGGACAGGTTTAGGTTATTGCAACGCGGTCGGGTTGTCACTTCCCAGGATGCCCGGAAAGTGGGGCATTGGCTGCCCCGCTTTGCTTATAGAGACTCGGACTTGGGGATGTTGGTTGCTTCGGCCTTGGTTCCGTCCGCATCCCCTCGTTCTTTCCCTTTAGTGGTTCATTCGCCCCCCCCCCCTCCTGCTTCCGGCCCCCTAAGCGTCTGAGGGCTTCAGGGTCGGGGCAGGGTCTAGAGGTTTCTGAGACTTAGGCAGTTTCGTGAGTTGCCCCGTCCAGGGTTGCTGCAGAGGCAATCGAGTCTGTTCCTCCTGCCGATGCTCCGGGGTCTGACCAGTGGGCCCCTTCCCTTCCAGCTCTTTCGGCTGCCCCGTCTTTTTCTTGCGAGGCTGGGGCTTTGGAGGACGACTTGGCCCCGGGGCCTGGAGTGGAGGTTCCCGGGGTTGGGGATGAGCTGACTTGGGGGCTTTGGGTTCTGTTGGACCCTGCTTGGATTTTCCGTCCTTCTGAGCAGGGCTTACTGTTGCAAGGAAGGGGGTTTCCTTTTCCCCCCTTGGCGTACGATTTGGACTTGGGTTTTGCTCCTTCTCAGGTTTGGTTTTGTGTCTCTGTGGATTCTTCAGTTCCATCTTTCTGGAGGTTTTCGGCATCCATGAGGCGCGGTCGGCAATTGCGGCTTATCTCCTGTGTGACCCGGAGTATGCCTCCATAATGGATCCTTCTTCGTTCAGGTTTGGATCATCGTGTCCTTACTGGGTGCGTTATGAGGTTCCGTGGTCGTCCTGGTTTGCAGACTGCCCCCTTGTTTTCGTTGGATGCTTGGGACTCGTTCGGTCGGACCCACCGTTTGAGTAGCGTGAAGCATTGACGGTGGTCCATGTTTACTTGGGGGGCGATTTTGCGCATCTTAATGAGTGCCTTTTCACTCCTGCCGTTTTGTGGGATATTGGTGCAGTTCAGCTTGATGTGCAGGTTCCTTTCCTGTTGGCTGCGCTTGTGGCTGAGGACTTACTCGCTCGTGGCTTTTTAGCTTCGGTCTTGCTTTTTTTTCCCTCCTGGAACTGTCTTTGGATTGGCTTGCAGAGGATGTAGAGGCGCTTGGGGCCATTCCTGGGTCTGGCGACTTAGTCTCGGCTGCTCGTGAGTTGTCTGCTCTTTTGTAGCTGTTTGCGCCATCCTGCGAGAGGCGTTTGCTGAGTTTTTTTGCTGCGCATTTCGCGTGTCGACAGGCTGTACTTGCTTCATCCTTGGAATCCGCCTTGGCCCTGGTTCTTAGGTTGTCTTCTCCTTTTTGTCCTCTGCTTTCTGAGGCCTCTGCGGTTGAGCATTATATTCAGGCGGCTTCTTCCACTTGTCCACTTGCCGCCCTCTGAATTGTTGGGGCTCCGGGGAAACCAGGGGATTCCTTCCTGGCGGGGTCGTGCCAGGGCTCGCGGTTCCGTTCGTCGGGATCGGCCACAGGTGTTGAGTTTGGTACCGGTGCTGCTTGCGGTCCCGCCTGCATTCTGTGTTCACTCTACGCACTGGTCGGGTACTTGTAAGGGGCAGCGGCCCTTTCATGGTTCGCTCCATTGGCCGGGCGGTGGCAGGGAGGTTTCCTCAGTTTGTTCATGCCTGGTCTCACGATTTGTGGGCTTTTCAGGTCGTTTCTCTCACCCTGCGGTTGCAATGGGTGCTTCCTCCTCCTTTGAGGGGTTTGGGGCTGACGGGGTAGGCTTCCTCTCCTGCGTTCTCTCAGGTCATCTTGGAGTGGGTGCGCTTGGGAGTGGTCAAAACGATGACGTCTCTCAGGTGGGTTTCCTGCCTGTTTCCAGTTCCGAAACGGGACTGTGTGGACCTGCAGTTCATTCTGGACTTGTCCCGTCTGAACCCTTGGGTGTCTTGCCCCTCGTTTCGGATGACCACTCTGTCCCAGGTCCGGCTTCTGTTGGAGCCGGGCGCTTGGATGGTGTCCCTGGACCTCAAGGACGAATATTGGCACATCCCTACTCATCTGGGGGTTCCGGGACTGGCTCGGTTTTGTTGTGGGGCATCAGAGTTACCGCTTTCGCTGTCTCTCGTTCGGGTCGAATCTGGCACATCGCGTGTTCACATGCCTCACCTGGGTCATGGTGGCCCATCTGCATCTGTTAGGTGTTAGGGTGTTGGCTTACCTTGACGACTTTTTGGTTTGGGCTCCCAGTCGGTTCGCGTGTCTGCTTGCCAGGGATTTGCTGCTTTCCCAGCTCCCCGGGTTCGGGTTCCTGTGCACTGGAGGGAGTCCCATCTGGTTCTCTCCCAGGTTCGGTCCTGGCTGGGTCTTGTGTGGGACTCTCGGACCGCTTCCTTGTCTCTTCCTCTGGTGTGTCTCCTCCGGCTGCGGTCCCGCATGTGCTTGTTTCTGGGGGGCTACCTTACCTTGAGGCTACCTTGAGGTGCTTCCGGGGCTTAGTGTCCCCGTGGCCCGGTCGTCGACCAGGCCTCCTGGTTGCTGGACTGATCAACCAGGCTGTTAGACGCGGCTGCTCGCAGCCTGACGTATGAGTCACAGCCTGGTTGATCAGGTATCCTTTGGAGGTGCTTATCCAGTTCTCTCTTGAACACTGTGAGGGGTTTGCCAGTTATGCCCCTTATGTGTAGTGGAAGCGTGTTGAACAGTCTCGGGCCTCTGATGTTGATAGAGTTCTCTCTCAGAGTACCTGTTGCACCTCTGCTTTTCAACGGGGGTATTCTGCTCATCCTGCCATGTCTTCTGGTCTCATGTGGTGTTATTTCTGTGTGCAGGTTTGGGACCAGCCCCTCAATTATTTTCCACGTGTAAATTATTATGTATCTCTCCCGGGTCTCCAGCGGTTGAGACCCGGGGCTCCCGGGTCTCCAGCGGTTGCTCGAGGATCTGTGCAGGAGCCTGAATTTTGCGATGTTGGTCTATCCACCGGGTCAGGTTTGGCTTCGTCAGCTGTTCTAGTTCCTTCGGGGATGTCCCTTCTGCCTCTTTCGCGATCGCTGGGTTCGTCCCCCAGGGGGCCTTGTTTCGGCTGCTGCGTCGCCGGCTTCCTCTTCAGGTTTTTTGGGGTTCTATGCCTTGGCGCCTATCCAAGCCCTCGCTCGATGTGTTCACGGACGTGTTGTCTCTCGGCTGGAGCTTTATGACCAGTGCTCACCAGGTCGGCCAGGGGCGGTAGGGTCAGTCCTTCCATCAGGTCCATAGCACAGTGCGGGAGTTCGCGGTGGTGTGGTTTGCGCTTTGGAGGGTTCGGGTCGCCCACAGATTAACGATTCGGCTCCATTCAGACTGCTACCCGGTGGTTTATTGCCTGAACCGAGGGGATTCGATGCGGTCTTGGTTCTTTGAGGTTAGTCACTTCAGGTGACTCATCTGCTGAGTTCTCGGGGTTTGGCTCGCCTCATGGGGGATACGTCCAGGGGGTGTCCAACTTCCTGGCGGACGGCCAGTCTCGATTCATTTCCCTGTCCATGGAATGGGCGGCTGATGCCGACTCATTCAGTTGGCTCTGCCAGACATTCGGGCGCTTGGAGGTGGACCTCTTTGCATCAGTGTGGTCGAGGCATCTTTCGGTATATGTGGTGCGGGGCTGCGAGGCTGTCGGAATCGATGCCTTTCGGCGTAGTTGAGGTGGGGGTTCCTGTACCTCTTTCCCCTGGTTCAGCTTGAATTGAATTGTTGCCGCCGAAGGCGGCTAGTTTATTGTGCACCCCATACTCATCCTGTGAGCGGTAGCGCAAAAGCATTACAGAGGGCACAAAAGGTCTTTATCAGACCTCATCTTAGATTATTACATAAACAATTTCTTCAGTCCTTCACACCTTATAGATACAATGTCAGCTAGTTACAGAGAAAGTGCTATTACAAGAGCTACATATTTACAGTAAGTCATCATACATTAATGGTAGGTCTTGTCGTTAATACATAATAGTTTGGCCAATGGGGATATTACAGAGTCATAGGGGAGCTTCTGTTTATTATTAGTCCTCACAATACACTACTTGTTTCTGAATCTCATATGTCGTTCATCTACTGGAAGCAAAATGTGGGTACAGTGCAAGGATTTCAGGTAATTTATCCATGGTAATAAGATAGGTTGCCATATCATACAGAGTGAGCTTAGATTCATCTCTAAAAGGCTCAATTTTACAACAATCCAAGATATAGTGTTCGAGTGTGTGTCCCTGCCTATGTCCACACACTTTACACTTTACTTCATCTAGATCCCTATACAAGCCGAACTGCCAGAGATACTTGTAGCCAAGTCTTATACGAGCTGTGACAACATCTGTTAGTCAACTGACTTTGTTACTTGCCCCATACACATGTTTTACTTCACACATTGCATTGTGATGAACAATGGACCTACTAGTTCCAGTTTGCACTGTTCTACTTTCTTCAAATCCATCTAGGAGTTCTCGTCTAATGACACTTTTAAGGGACCTATTTGATAACTCAAGATTCCATTCAATACTGTTTTTATTTACTGCAGCCTTAGCAAGGGCGTCAACTTTGTCATGTTCCTGCATGCCAATGTGAGAAGGAATCCACAACATTTTTATATTTACCCTCTTGCTAAGTATTCTTACATATCTACGTCTAGCTTCCAAGACAAGCACGTTATTACTTGATTGCAAACTGTTTATTGCTCGTAGTGAGGATAGGGAGTCAGAAATAATTAAGCTGTCTACTTCAGTGTTGTCAATAATTTCGAGTGCTACCAGTATCGCTACCAACTCGGCTTGCATTGTGGACGCCCAGTTACTAATTCGGATATTTCTTTTAATTATTCTGCCATCGGGCTGATGAGCAATAACAGCACTTCCTGCCCTCCCTGTAGCTGTATTGAGTGATCCGTCAGTGTATATGGTCTGTGCAATGTTGTTTTCAGCTTGTATATTGTGAATGTGTTCTATGGTGCTTAATTTAGCAGCAAGCTGAGCATGAGGGTTGCTTGTGATTAGTTTCTTGGTGGGGTATGCAGGGGTCAGGATGTCAAAAGGTACTATCTGCCAGGGTGGAAGGAAGTGCTGTACTCTTTCATCTGTATATACATCGTGCAGTCCCATCATTTTAATATGAGTGGCAGTTCTTTGAATCCATTTAGACTCGCTAGTTCCATTTCGTATGTGTTCTAACAGTGCAACTGACACAATGTTGTTTTTGTTATCACGCAGCAGCTTTAGTCCCATCATAAGATTAATTTCAAATATTCTATCTCGAATGCTAAGTATATTTAATTCTTTCCGCATGTTGAGAACTTTGGTAGTTATAGGACAGCCAAGTATAATTCTGAGTGCTTCATTTTGCATTTTTTCCAGTCTATCAATACTTTTGCCATTCTGCAGGACCAAAGCTGGTGCATGATAGTCTATCAGAGACCTTATATACGCTAAATACATCATTCTTGCTATTCTAATATTAACACCATATTTCGGGCTGTACCCCACTACAGTTCTGAGAGCCTTGAGTCTGGTTCAGCTGTTGCTCCAGATCCTGGCTCGCTTGGAGACTAACCAGGGGCGAGTAGTCCCCTTGGCCCCATGGTGGCCGGCCCAGCCGTGTTTTCAGGTGCTGCTTGCCCGGTGTCCGAACCTGGAGGATTTTCCCCGGCTCCGCCTCTTTCAGGAGATAGGCCCGGTCCAGTACGAGACTGATTCGCTCTTCTCCGCGAGTCTTTGCATTTTGTATTTTTAACTCGTGTTTATCACTATCTCTATGGTGATTAGGTGGCTTCCTTGTTGGTTTCCCACCTGCGGGCTTCCTCTCGGCGACAGTATGAAGTTTCCTAGCAGTCCTTCCGGTTCATTTTGTCCCTTCGTTGTTACTCTTCGCTTTTGGTTCGGGTGGTGTTGTCCTTTCTCTCTTGGTTGTTCCAGGACCAACGTCTTAGGCCTAATACTGTTGCCTGGTATCGTGTGGCGCTGGCAGAGCCGCTGCAGCTTGCTTTCAGCATCATTGTTACTTCTGCACCATTTTGCAAGCTGTCTCGTGCATTGTTTCACCTCCGGCCTACTCAGGCGCTGCCTGCACTGTCCTATTTTTGGACAGAGTGCTCTCCTATCTTTCTTCTCCTGGGTTTGTTGTGGCCCCTTCGGTTCAGGATTGTTTTGCTAAGGCTCTTTTTCTGTTGGCATTAGCCTCTGGGGGTTGTGTGGCGGAGCTTCATGCTCTTCTCCGGAGCAGAGGTTTTTTCTCTTTTGGTTGTGGTCATAGGTATGTTTGTCTACAGCTGTCTCCCTCTTTTCTGGCGAAGAATGAGACTGTTGCCTTCCGGAGGGTTCCTTGAGTTGTTGATGCTTGGTTTGTCAGGCTGGGAGTTCATCATGTGTTGTGTCCGGTTGCAGTCCTCCACTGTTATCTGCGCGCCACGGCTTCTGTGTCCGGGGACGCGCTTTGAATTGGTCCGGTTTCCCTTCTTCCCTGCTCATGGGTTCGGGTCTCTCAGGTCGTCCGCAGGGTAATTAAATCCAGCCATCCTGCGGTCCATCCCCGTGCCCATGACATTCGTAAGTTTGCTGCTCTTGCTGCTATCTTTGGCAATATGTCTTGGGCTGACATTTGGGCATGGGGTTTTTGGTGGTCGAACAGGGTCCTGGCTGCAAGCTACCTCGTGCATGTTCCTGGGCCCAGTCGGGCCTGTGTTGCTTTGGGTCAGTGGTTGCAGCCCATTGTCTCAACTTCGAGTTGAGAAGTGGAGCACCGACCCCCTCCCGGATAAGTCCCCTTTTATGTAGTTGTCTTTGGTGAAGTAGCTCCGGGGAGCCATAGAGGCTCCCCCAGAAAACCAGCGTTGAATGCAATGAAACGCTTTTTTCTGGGTGAGTCTCGGAGGCTCCTTGGCAACCCTCCCTCTGGTCGGCAGTTTTTCACGTTTTTTGATATCCAGCCTCAGAACTGGGGTGGGGATCGCCGGCGCGGGGGTCTGGGGCTCCCCCTTCCCCCTCCAGGGGAGGGGGGAGCTGTGCAGACATGCGGCGTGGCTCGTGTGATGTCATGCTTGTTTGCTCGTTTTTCTTTTGGGGAGTTCTGTCCACTCGTTTGACGATTTTTGTTGTTAACCAGAATAGGGGTTTGTTTTGTGGCGCTTACCTTTCTGGGTGCCTGTCCAGGTCGATGGCAGATATAGAATGCTCCAAATCACATGTGCATTTTTATGGGCCTTTGCTCCTTGTGCCTCTGTGAGGGGGCCAGGTTCTGGCTCGTGGTCCCCAGTAGGCTTAGAACTCTACCCATGTCGACTGATGCAAAATAGTTAAGGTATCCTTTTCAGCCATGAATAGCTCCAGGGAGTCTCCGGGACTCGCCCAGAAAATGGTGTTTTATTACATTCAGCGCTGTTTTTTTTTACACAATTACGGGTAGTTGCGTAAAAAAAAAAGTTCTAACTCATCCTACCAAAATTATAGTACTTTTTTATAATTACTGTAACCACGCGATTATCCGGGATTCGAACATCTGGAAAAACGCCCTAAATCGGCCAAAATCGTGACCGGATAAAGTTATATCAATATCCAGTCAAAATGGCCATGGGAGCCGGATAAAAGCTGGTTTAGCAGGATAATCATTGAATTGTTTGGATATGAAAGCCATGGGGCAGGCCGTACCGTATTAATCCTGTCTGCCTGTGGCTCGAGACGCATGGTGGCGAAGGGGGTGGGGTGGTTGGGTGGTGTCCGGAGCGACCACCTGAGTACAGGAATTACCATTAATTTTAGAACAATTCATCATAGCCAAAAACTAAATAAGTACTAGTATTTATGTAATAACAAATGTTTAAGTTTTCTAAAAACAATGTGCACAGGCTGAAGTTTCCTTAAAAAATATTGAGGGTCTTTTCCTCCTGGCGGCCTACGTAACGTGCTATAGCTGCCCCAAGTGGACCTGTCCAACACTGGTCAATCCATGTGCTCCTGTCCCTTTGAACATTTTTGGCCTAGACTATGTCTGGTAGCAGCAGCATCAATCGTTCTGGAGGTGTTAAGAGGAAGAAGGTTGTCCTAACAATTAAAGACAAGTTACTGTTATACACCTCAACCAGTGCGGCATCACAGTGCTGCGCCATTAGTGAAATATTTTTTTACACGAGTTTTTTATTTTCATAATAACTTTAGACATTTTTGGCCAAGACTATGTCTGGTAGCAGCATCAATTGTTCTGGAGGTGTTAAAAGGAAGAAGGTTGTCCTAGCAATTAAAGACAAGTTACGTGTTATACACCTCAACCAATGAGGCGTGGTCACAGGCAAGCCAAGCGCCTTCAACAAGTGAGGCGCAAGCAAGCGGCTTCGACAAGTGAGGCATCACAGGCAAGCCAAATGCCTTCAACAAGTGAGGCTTCACAGGCAAGCCAAGCGCCTTCAACAAGTGAGGCTTCACAGGCAAGCCAAGCGCCTTCAACAAGTGAGGCGCAAGCAAGCACCTTTAACAAGTGAGGCGCAAGCAAGCGCCTTTAACAAGTGAGGCGCAAGCAAGCTCCTTTAACAAGTGTTAGGGTTCCCTCTACTCGGGAGTGAGCAACAGTACTACTCAAGGTCGCTCACCGTAGCCCTGCGGGTCTTCACTCTATCCTCGCGGCGCCACTGTACGCCAGGAGAGTATCCCAGTCAATCCCAACCGGCCTCTGATCGAGAAGGAGTGGGAACACAACTCGTTCACTTAACTGTTATGTGCCCGCCCCAACAATAGGGCTCTACTATTAACCTCAAGGTCGCCAACTGGTGTTTTCGGTGTCCAGTAACACGTCAGTGGATTTGTTGAGTTGTGGTAACCGTGGCAAGGACACACTCAATAGATCGGAATATCAGGCAGGTATTTACTTCTATCACTCTAAGCTTTCAGGCATTATATAGCCACAAGAAATATGGAGGGGATGATATAAACACAAATGTATTTTGTATTTTACTTAAAACTCATTCAAAGACATCACAAGGTCATATCAATAAACTATCAGCTGATCCAGGCGGGAGTCGTTCGTTCCCACGTATAATATGAACTCACTACACTGGCAACACTCCCCCTCTCGTCAATGTCATGATCAGCTGGGCGACTTCCCCTGCGCGAATGTTTATTGCTTGTTTCTCTGGCGTCACACGCTCTGTTTCTTTAAGTTCTCAAAGATCACTAGAAGTTCGAACACTCGATATTTACGACAATAGCACGTATTACTCCGCTACACTGATCTTGGGCTCAAACAAATATTTTATATTAAATGTGACAATATTTCACTGTCATGGTATTACACACTGCCCTTCATTTAATGATAACTTATGAAGTATTTACAATACAATACAATACAATTTTATTTAGGTAAGGTACATACATACAATAAATATTTACAAGGATTGTTTAACTTATAGGTATAGCTAGTACATACAATGCCTAAAGCCACTATTACACAAAGCGTTTCGGGCATGATAAACTTAAATGACAAGCTTAATACTAATTGAGCATAATGAGTAGAATGAAAACAAGAAATGAAAACATAGATGAAGAAGCAGCACAAATACAATTATGTCGACAAACAGCGCTCTTTAAAGAAGAAAACAGACATTGGTTGACAATAGAAGGGTAAGGTAGGTTACAGGGAATTTATTAGGTATAGCTTCGCTTTTAACTTAAACTGGTTGAGAGAGGTACAGTCTTTAACATGGTTGGGAAGGTCATTCCACATTCTGGGCCCCTTGATTTGTAGAGCATTTCTAGTTTGATTAAGTCGTACTCTAGGAATATCAAAACTGTATTTATTTCTGGTGTGATGCTCATGGGTTCTGATACAACCTTCTATGAAGCTTTTGAGATCAGGATTGGCATTATAGTTTAGCATTTTATATATGTATAATACACATGAGAGAATGTGCAGTGACTTAATGTCTAACATATTCAGAGATTTAAGTAGGGGTACCGAGTGATGTCTGGGGCCAGAATTGGATATTGTCCTAATAGCAGCTTAGTGTTGAGTAATTAGAGGACGTAAGTGATTTTGGGTAGTAGAGCCCCAAGCACAAATACCATAGTTGAGATATGGATAGATAAGGGAGTAATAGAGTCACCAGGGCAGGGCGTGGTACATAATATCTGATCTTAGAAAGAATGCCCACAGTTTTTTAAACTTTTTTTGATATGTTTAGAATGTGTCCCTGGAAATTAAGCTTGTGGTCAATGAGAATGCCAAGGAATTTGCCATCTAATTTGTTACAAATTTGGGTATTGTTTATTTTGAGATTTATTTGATTAGAGGATTTATTGCCAAACAGAATATAAAAGGTTTTGTCAATGTTAAGGGTGAGTTTGTTGGCAGTTAGCCACAGATGGACTTTATTTAGCTCAGTATTTACTGTGGCATTTAGAGCAAGGGGATCAGGACTGGAGTAAATGAAGGTTGTGTCGTCAGCAAATAGAATTGGTTTGAGGTGTTGGGAGGCATTTGGAAGGTCATTAATGTAGATGAGAAAGAGGAGAGGGCCAAGTATGCTGCCCTGGGGAACACCAATGTTGATGGGTAGGGTGGGCGAAATTGTATTATTCACAGAAACACATTGGAGCCTGTCAGTAAGGTAGGATTTGAGTATTGTAGGGAGTGTCCTCTGACTCCATAATGATGTAATTTAAGAAGAAGGTTTTGGTGGTTGACAGTGTCAAAAGCTTTACGCAGGTCCACAAACAACCCAACAGAGAACTCATTTAATAAAGAATAATAATAAATAAAGAATAAATACTTTTAGAATATATATAAATAAAGAATATATACTCCACTCAGAATAAAGTGGACATTAACACTGGAGTTCTCAGTATTTCCTTTCGTGGGCGATAACACAATTAAACACTGCACACATGAATGATTATTCAATGCACGATCATAGACATATATAATTTGGTTATTTGTGGACCTGTGTAAAGCTTTCGATACTGTCAACCACCAAAACCTTCTTAAATTACATCATTATGGTGTCAGAGGACACTCCCTACAATACCTCAAATCCTACCTTACTGACAGGCTCCAATGTGTTTCTGTGAATAATACAATTTCGCCCACCCTACCCATCAACATTGGTGTTCCCCAGGGCAGCATACTTGGCCCTCTCCTCTTTCTCATCTACATTAATGACCTTCCAAATGCCTCCCAACACCTCAAACCAATCCTATTTGCTGACGACACAACCTTCATTTACTCCAGTCCTGATCCCCTTGCTCTAAATGCCACAGTAAATACTGAGCTAAATAAAGTCCATCTGTGGCTAACTGCCAACAAACTCACCCTTAACATTGACAAAACTTTCTATATTCTGTTTGGCAATAAATCCTCTAATCAAATAAATCTCAAAATAAACAATACCCAAATTAGTAACAAATTAGATGGCAAATTCCTTGGCATTCTCATTGACCACAAGCTGAATTTCCAGGGACACATTCTAAACATTCAAAAAAAGTTTCAAAAACTGTGGGCATTCTTTCTAAGATCAGATATTATGTACCACGCCCTGCCCTGGTGACTCTCTATTACTCCCTTATCTATCCATATCTCAACTATGGTATTTCTGCTTGGGGCTCTACTACCCAAAATCACTTACGTCCTCTAATTACTCAACACAAAGCTGCTGTTAGGACAATATCCAATTCTGGCCCCAGACATCACTCGGTACCCCTATTCAAATCCCTGAATATGTTAGACATTAAGTCACTGCACATCATCTCATGTGTACTATACATATACAAAACGCTAAATTGTAATGCCAATCCTGATCTCAAAAGCTTCATAGAAGGTTGTAACAGAACCCATGAGCACCACACCAGAAATAAATACAGTTTTGATATTCCTAGAGTACGACTTAATCAAACCAGAAATGCTCTACAAATCAAGGGGCCCAGGATGTGGAATGACCTTCCCAACCATGTTAAAGACAGTACCTCTCTCAACCAGTTTATACCTAATAAACCGAAACCGAAACCTAATAAACCAACTGAAGCTATACCTAATAAATTCCCTGTAACCTACCTTACCTCTCTATTGTCAACCCATGTATGTTTTTTGTTTTGTTTTTTTTGTTTTACAAATCAACGCTGTTTTAATGTAATTTTCTGTAATAATTTGTAATTGTATTTGTGCTGTTTTTTCAACAATGTTCCCCCCTCTTTTACCTCTATTTTTATTTGTACTCAACGCATTTTTTTCTTTTTACCCATTAGTTTTAAGCTTTAGTCAGTAGTGTTTTTTCCTGCCCGAAACGCTTTGCGTAATAGTGGCTTTAGGCATTGTATGTACTAGCTCCTATCTATAAAGCCAACAAACTTTGTAAAATCTCTTTATGTATGTACCTTTGCCTAAATAAAAATTACTGTATTATTATTATTATATTATTAATATATATATATAGATAGATTAATCCAACATCAATAAATGGTAATAACACAGTTACTGGGCACATAGCCTAACTTTCAACACTGGCATAATTATATATATTTTATCTCATTATATGATCACACTAAAGTCTCAATAAAGACATTCTCAACACAGTAAATCAATCAATTACTCCGGGCGCCTGTATACACCCATAATAAACATAAATATCGTGAGTACTCTTGATAGTACCGCTTTGCACCCTGGTGCCTTACTGTGACATAGGTGAGCCTTGCTCACGACATACAAAATCCTCAGGCTAAATAATATAGCTGAATAATATAGCTGACTAAAGGGGAATTGGGAGGGAAACTAGAACCACCTACTTCCACCTATCCTCCGATGAGAGTTGAGTTGTAGCTCCTGGTCCTGGCTCCTGCCTCGTGTCGGGAACGCCCCCACACACACACTGTCGTGTCCTCCAGGAACTCAAAGTCCCACCGTAAGCGCGTCTTCTCCGTGCCTTCTCCCAGCAGGTCCGTGCTCCTCCTCGACTTCTTGTAGGGTTGGAGTCGGTCTCCCGGCCGTCGACTTCTCCCAGCTACGGCTGCTCGCCTACTTCTCGGCTGCAGTCGTTCGGATTCCCGAGTAGTTTCTTTCTTCCTCAGCTTCCCGGTAGCTCAGCTCAGCCACTACGCCGTCACAAACGGGTGAACTGCCTCAGACGTCGCATACGTCACTGCACAGACTTCACTTCTTCTTGCACAGTACCTGTCCTGGAGCTCTTGTTGCTCAATATCCGTTGATTCTCTCTCTGGTTCAGCACACAAACGAAGGAAGACCTCACAGAGTACTGGCAGACTTCGGGTGACGCGTAAAATCCACGGGAGCGGGAAACAACTGTCAAACTGACAGGACCAATCTTCGCACGTCCAACCTCCTTCACGTGTCGTGTCAGACTGATTCCCTCACGGAGGATTGGTTCAGCAACTACGTCATCACAGTGGAGCTGACAGCCGTCGCATACGTCGCTGCCTAGACTCCACTCTTGCACAACACCTGTTCCTGGAGCACTTGTTGCTCAATATTCTGTCAATTCCTTCTTCGGTTCAACACATGAACGAAGGAAGACCCCACAGGTGTTGGCAGACCACTGGAGATGCTTAAATCCTCCGGAGTCGGGGTAAACTGTCCAACTGACAGGACCCCCAGCGCACGTCCGACCTCCTTGACGTGCTGTCTTAGACTGATGGCGCCAGCGCGGCGCGCTGACCGGACCCCCCTTCCTTCGTGACGTCACATTCGCCACGGGAGGTTTTCATTGGCTCCCTGTGCCACATTGCTGTCAGTGACCAATCCGGTGTCACTGACGTCACACAGTTTTGGCGGGGAAACAGGAGAGCCAGCGCCATCTTGGCTTCCTAAAGGGCCTAAACCACAGGCCAAAATACTCTTGTTTTATAAATTTCTCGGCACTCCGAGAACACTCCACTCTCCCACATACACCAAACTGATGCCTGCGACGTAGAGAACGCTTGGGTAAAGTGGACATGACTCTTACTGCAGGCGTGGGAGAAATATAAGGGGGGGAACACCGTCACACAAGTAAGAGTGGCACCAAGCCTGAGTCAAAAGGTACGACGAGAGAGAAAGCTTTGAAGGAAGAGAGGGAGATTACCACGAAGGCCAAAAGAACGAAGTTGGGACAGAATATGGTATCTCCAAGTCGTGTCATAAGCCTTTTCCAGGTCAAAAAGGACAGCAACATCGGAGGTCTTTGCAGCAAAGGCAGTACGAATATAGACCTCCAAGTTCACCAGGACATCAGTCGTGCTGAGGCACTTGCGAAAACCAAATTGAGAAGGAGAGAGGTGGTGATGGTGTTCCAAGAACCACATCAGACGGACATTTATCATACGTTCAAACTGCTTGCAAACACAACTCGTGAGAGCAATAGGGCGGAAGTCCTTAGGGGACGTACCGAGAGACCCTGGTTTCCGAATAGGGAGTACAACGTCATCGAGCCAGTCCTCAGGGACAGACGACTCCCAGACCTGGTTATACAGATTCAGTAAATACTGAAACGTGCACGGAGGGAGACGGCGAAGCATCTAATAATGAACGTCATCCAAGCCTGCTGCCGTAGATCCGCAGAGGGCCAGGGCAGACCGAAGTTCAGAAAGAGAGAAAGGATCATTATAGGGAAGGCGGAGAAGAGTGTGGAAATCTAAAGGAGAAGATTCAAGAACAGGCTTACGAAGAAGGAAGGAGTGAGGAAGATGAGAACCAGAGCTAAGAGAAGAAAAGTGGGAACCCAGTTCGGCCGCGACCTTCACTGGATCCGCCAGAAGAGTCCCACAGAGGTGGAGAACAGGCGAGACATCTAGAACGAACTTGCCCGCAATCTTGCGGACCTTCTTCCAGATCTGCGGTAGAGGAGTATCGGACGTAATGGTGGAAACATAAGATTTCCAACTCTCACGTTTAGCAGTACGGATGGTCCTACCACCGCACTTGCCTTCCGAAACAGAATAAAAGAATCAGCCGTCTGCCGGCGGCGGTGTTTTTTCCAGGCTGCACGCTTACAGCAGACAGCCCGAGCACAGTCCGGATTCCACCAGGGAACACACTTCCATGTGCCCTGGGAGGAAGAGCGAGGGATAGAGCTGAGGGCAGCGTTGAAGACAGTGTCATAAAAAAGGAGGAGGGCGCGAGGAAGAGGCAGAGAGGAGAGGTCAGAGAGAGTAGCACGGAGGGTGAATAAGTCGAAAGAATAATCAAAACAGGCAAAAGGTCGGCAGGAAATGACAATTTGATAGGAGAAGAGGGGGAAGAAAAAGGAAACACGAGTAAAAGGAGAAGGGGCCTGGTAAAATTGGTAAAGGCAGCAGCAGGAGCATAAGGCTGCAAAAGGACAGAGGACTGACCTACGGAGCATCACACTCCGGCAGCTGCCCACCAAGCCCCCTCACGGCGACAATAACGAGCCAGACAGTGAGGGGGGGGGGCCCTCCAGGGCAAAATTAAAAATATAATGTTAAGCAACTTCTGTGACATATCCGACACTCCCCCTAATCATAACCAATAAACCTCCCCCATGACCCATCCTCAACTATTATTTATTTATTTAATTATTTATGTACAAGAAGGTACATTGAGGGGTTGAGAGTACATAGCAATGATGATTTTACATTCTTGTAAAGCCACTACTGTAGCACACATAGCATTTTGGGCAGGTCCTTAATCTAACAGATAATTTTAAGTGGGTAATTAGTTTAGTTCATTTATTATGCACCCCATACCCATCCCGTGGGCGGTAGTGGAAAGGGTTACAGAGGCACATAATGGGCTCAGGGACTGTACCCCACAATTCATTTAGATAAGCAAGTTACAATCTTGATGAGCTAGTTACAAAATTCAATATAAGTCGTCACATCAACAATGAGTTCGAGATCGACCACAAGTACAGGTATTAAATTAAGCAACTGACATATGTGGAGAGCTAGTGTCACAATTTATATGTTTGTCCTGCCCACCGCCCCCCATCCAGTGGGCAGCGGTGGATAGGTTACAATCACTCGGTTACTACCTACAGTTAGCAAACTGGGGATATTTGGCTAAAATTTCTGGTAGCAAATCATTTTGAATGAAATATTTACATCGCTGGAACATTGGTTATAGAATTGTCTCTAAATTCACGTATCTTTTCGCACTCCATCACATAGTGACGGAGGGTGTGCGAATAATTTTGTGGACACAGTTTACATTTGGTCAGGTCTACATCAGCAGATAATGAGAATTCCCAGAGATACTTGTAACCGAGTCTAAGCCGAGCAGTAGTAACATCTAGAAGTCTGCTGATTTTATTGGATGATCCATAGATGTGTGGCTCCTCTTGCATGATAGTATGATGATAGGTGGAATTACTGGTGTCAATTTCACTTTGCCTCAGATCTACAAGATCTTGTTGAAGTTCTCGGTGTACTGCTGCTCTCAGATTGCTCATTGACAATCCAAGGTTACACTCAACGGCTCCTTTAAAGGCAGATTCTTTGGCTAACTTATCAGCTCTATCATGCATTCGGAGGCCAACATGACATGGAGACCACATGAAATGGACACTGTTACCATCCTTAATAATTTTGTTGTATTTGTGTCTAGCTTCGGACACGAGCATGTTACAGTTATGTCTTAAAGAGTTGAGAGTATTTAAGGATGATAAGGAGTCACTTACAATTAATGTATCAAGTTTGGAGACTTGTACACATTTCAGTGCAAGGAGCAAGGCAAATAGTTCAGTCTGAAGGGTAGAGGCCCAGTTGTTTATACGGACTCCCCACTCAAAGTATAGGCCATCGCCGATTGTCAGAACAACTGCACTTCCAGCTGCACCCGTGGTGCTGTATAGGGAACCATCAGTGTATATGATTTGAGAGAGAGAATGCTCTGTAGACAGAGCATCAATATGGCTTAAGGCGTTGAGCTTTGCCTCAAGACGAAGCTTTAGCTGATCTCTAATTTGCTTCTTGGGTGGAAAGGGAGGGATTAAAACTGGAAAGGATGTAACCTTGTAACCTAATGTATGAGATGTAACCTTGTAACCTAATGTAGGATGTAACCTAAAGGATGTAACCTCCCACGGTGCAGGAAAAACCGTTGTTGTTTCTCTTGGTACAAATTATGAACCTGATACATTCTGAGTTGAGTTCCAGTTTTTGTTATCCATTTGGAACAATGCTGATCTTCAATAAAGAAATTCTGGAGGGCTTCTGTGCAAGGATTAGGATGAGTTAGCCTAAGCATTTTTATACCAATTTGACAGTTAATTTCAGTAACACGATCAGCAACGCTCGGAATATTAAGTTCCTTTCTCATATTAAGTATCTTTGTGGTACGAGGGCACCCAAGGATTATCCTCAAGGCTTCGTTCTGCAATTTTTCAAGCCCTCCAAGCTTTCTTTCAGGAATCAAAACAAGCAGAGGTGCAGCATAATCCACTAAAGATATGATGTATGCAAGGTGGCAACCCGTTCTCGCAAATTTAATAAGTCAATATTGACTTAATAAATATGTGCATAGGTGACATACTTAACATAATAGATACCCTTAAAAAGATTCATAGAAAACACCGACCTTACCTAACCTTGTTAGTATCTTAAGATAAGCATCTTATTGCTTCGTAATTACAATTATTACCTAATAATAATAATAATAATTTTTATTTAGGTAAAGGTACATACATAAAGAGATTTTACAAAGTTTGTTGGCTTTATAGATAGAGCTAGTACATACAATGCCTAAAGCCACTATTATGCAAAGCGTTTTGGGCAGGAAAAAACACTACTGACTAAAGCTTAAAACTAATGGGTAAAAAGAAAAAAATGCGTTGAGTACAAATAAAAATAGAGGTAAAAGAGGGGGGAACATTGTTGAAAAAAACAGCACAAATACAATTACAAATTATTACAGAAAATTACATTAAAACAGCGTTGATTTGTAAAACAAAAAAAAAAAAAAAACATACATGGGTTGACAATAGAGAGGTAAGGTAGGTTACAGGGAATTTATTAGGTATAGCTTCGTTTTTAACTTAAACTGGTTGAGAGAGGTACTGTCTTTAACATGGTTGGGAAGGTCATTCCACATCCTGGGCCCCTTGATTTGTAGAGCATTTCTGGTTTGATTAAGTCGTACTCTAGGAATATCAAAACTGTATTTATTTCTGGTGTGGTGCTCATGGGTTCTGTTACAACCTTCTATGAAGCTTTTGAGATCAGGATTGGCATTACAATTTAGCGTTTTGTATATGTATAGTACACATGAGAGAATGTGCAGTGACTTAATGTCTAACATATTCAGGGATTTGAATAGGGGTACCGAGTGATGTCTGGGGCCAGAATTGGATATTGTCCTAATAGCAGCTTTGTGTTGAGTAATTAGAGGACGTAAGTGATTTTGGGTAGTAGAGCCCCAAGCACAAATACCATAGTTGAGATATGGATAGATAAGGGAGTAATAGAGAGTCACCAGGGCAGGGCGTGGTACATAATATCTGATCTTAGAAAGAATGCCCACAGTTTTTGAAACTTTGTTTGATATGTTTAGAATGTGTCCCTGGAAATTCAGCTTGTGGTCAATTAGAATGCCAAGGAATTTGCCATCTAATTTGTTACAAATTTGGGTATTGTTTATTTTGAGATTTATTTGATTAGAGGATTTATTGCCAAACAGAATATAGAAAGTTTTGTCAATGTTAAGGGTGAGTTTGTTGGCAGTTAGCCACAGATGGACTTTATTTAGCTCAGTATTTACTGTGGCATTTAGAGCAAGGGGATCAGGACTGGAGTAAATGAAGGTTGTGTCGTCAGCAAATAGGATTGGTTTGAGGTGTTGGGAGGCATTTGGAAGGTCATTAATTCTAGATGAATATAGAATTCCAAGAGTCTGGGTTTAGTGTAGAGTACATGGGCATGCTGTCTATGGCTACTTCAAAGTCAAATGGAGTTAGGGTAACATTTGATATATATACATAGTTCGATGGTGGTATCACATTCATTAAGAATTCGTTTGGGTCATTGATCTGTAATGTGTTCAGGGGTTCACTGAAAACAGCCATGAAGGAAAAAAGAAATTACTTTAAGTACTTTTGTGTAATTAAACATATTTTCAGACGGGCACACAATGCATACAAAAAATATACATAGGTAGGAATTGTAAAGTTACATGCAGGGTAAAAAAAAAAAAGAGGAGGGTTCTTGAACACAAGAAGAAACTGGAGGCCTATTGACCCAAACATAGTAGTTCCTAAAAGTAATATCCCTATGGGAATAGTTGTCTAGTAATCCTTTATGATAGTTTTTAATAAATCAATTACCAATGTGTCCAAAGTATGCAAACCAATACTAATATTCATGTTACATGGTTAATAATTTGTATCAAAGCAATTTTTTTAACATTTATATTTAAAATGGTTTTAAAATTTTTATTAAAGAAGAACCCTCCAATAAATTTGTCTCCATTTTCAGACAAATGACTAAAACATTAGACAGTTATCATGGCAAAAGTCATTTCTAACTTATAATTTTCCATGGTGTTCTCATAATTAAAAACACAAATAATTCCTAAACAATTCCAAGGCCTTGATAACATTTTCATATCTGAGAAAATCTAGTAAACTTAACACATTATTAGGGCAAATTTTCTCAGTGCTGTTTTTTTACAATAGACTGTATAAGAACACTGCTTTCCCGAAAACGGTGGGTTTTCTGAGTGAAAGAGAACGTATGTCTGGAAGCTGGCTTTAACCGCCCCAAGCTGCGCGCGCAACGAGCCGAGGTTATATAAGCCTGGACGGAGACGGCGTGGCCCCTCTTCCAAGCCAGCAGCTGCTCTTACATAACGCCCACCCCCCTCCCGGGATCCTCTGCATCCTCTGTTTTAATTTTGAAAGGGACGGCCTACAGACATGCTCAAGGGGCACTTGCTCTAGCATGCTAAGCATTTGCTGTATCTTTGGGGGTGCTCTGCCGGAACCCCCAAAGTGATAAGCCTGCAGATATCTAAGAAATATTCCCATGAATTGTAATTAGTCTAATTAAATTAATGCAACTTTCATTTACTACCTATGGATGTAGTTATTAATTGTAATTGATTTCTACTTTATCATTAAGGATTATTCATTATAATTATTCCTTAATACTTTATTGTTATGCACTAGTCAATAAGTATTTATCATTCATCCTAATTAGCTATTTGATTCATTAAAAATAATGGCTTATCATTATACTATTTATTATTATTATTTATTATATAATAATAATTATTTTATTATTTATTAATTTATTATTTATTAATTTATTATATATTAATTTATTATTTACCATTTATAAAATAAACAAGTCCCCAATCTGAGCACGTTTTCTTCCAACCTCAGAAAATATATGTTAAACTTTGCTACAAGCTTTCAAGTAACTAAATGGGTTTCAAATCTTGATTCCAATAAGCAATACAAAAATTCTTCCTTATTAAGACTAGTTAATAGCTCAGTTGATAGAGCATCGGCCTCACAAGCGTAGGGTCCACGGTTCGAATCTCCTAGAGCCTAGGTGAATGGAATAGTCAATATTTTCAAACTGTTCATCCAAAACCCTGGACTAACAAAATTAAATGTTAAGACACAAGAAAAAACAGATTATCATTAGTTTATCTGCCCAGAAAAATAATGTGTGATAAATTCATAGCAGGCTTTTTTATATAAACCATACATAGCCCTTCTACCATGCATATCATGTATGTTTTAAAGTAATGTGCTAAATTTAAAAGTCCTGCAGCTACACGGGTTACAAATCAGCTTTGTCAGGGACTCCAGTAAACGGATGCCATTTTGAGAAAAAATGGTGGGCACTGTTCCTGGATATGAAGGCAGCCCAGGAACTGCGCGAGTTCCTGGTCAGCCCAGTATTGAGTGAGCAGCCAAGGTTGATGAATGCAACAAAAGCTATCAATGCAGTTCAGCTTTTGACCATAACATCCCTTAAAATTACTAAATATACTGTATATGTAACTGTTATTATTTTGCAATGACAGTATGACAGAAGAGCCTGACTGTGATACTGTGTTCAGATATCAGTGAACACAATGCTGTTCATGATGTTCACAGTGCTAGGCAATTAGCCATAGCACACAGCTGCCATTCTTTGATTCATCTATGCATTTTGGAATAATAGCTAATGTTCCATTACAAAAATGGAAAAATTATTAATTTTCAGGATTTAGTGACCAGAATTTTTATAACAGCAGCATTGATCTTAGAATTAAGGATGTGAGTAATATGCTGGAAGGAGGAAGTTTGCCAAGTAAGGTAGCATTATCAGCTGACAAGAGTGTGATGGCACAATGCTGTTTGGACTCGCCAGACCAACTTACTGCTTCATTATGGTGCACCAAAAAAACAGCGTTGAATGTAATGAAACGCCATTTTCTGGGTGAGACCCGGAGGTTCCATGGAGTTATCTAGGCTGATACGGATATATTAGTATCCTGGCATCAATGTACATGGAGTTCTTGCCTACCGGGGACCACGAGCCAGAACCTGGCCTCAGAGAGACACGAGCAATGGCCTATAGAAACGCCCCGTGTGGTTGGGAGCATTAAATGTCTGCCATCGACTGGGTCTGGCACCCAGAAAGGTATGTGCCTCAAAACAAACCCCTATTCTGGTGAAAATATTGCTACCGAAAGCTGAACGAGTGGACAGAACTCCCCAAATGAAAATTAGCAAACTAGCATGACGTCATCACGTTGCCGCACCGCTGTCTGCACAACCCTTCCCCCACTCCCCTCGATCGCCTTCCCAAGAGGGGGAAGGAGGAATCCCATCCCTCGTGCCGGCGATCTCCTCTTAAGTTCTTAGGCTGGATGTCAAAACATACGAAAACACCGCCAACCGGAGGGAGGGAGGGTGCGGGGAAGCCTCCGGGTCTCACCCAGAAAATGGTGTTTCTTTACATTCAACGCTGGTTTCTGGCGGGAGCCCCGTTGGTTCCCTGGAGCTAACTCCCCAAAGATAAGGAAAAAGAGGGACATAACCGGGAGGCAGCTGCCACACACCCTAACTAGAAGCAAAACAACCGGTAACACTAAATGACCCTGTGGACGACCTGTGAGACCCAAACCCTGAAACAGGAAAGAAGGAACCCGGGCAACCCAAAGCACGTCCACAGCCATAGAAGCCGTGGCACACAGGCAATGGCGAAGAGCCGCAACCAGACACAATACACATATATATACTGTGGTGTATATATATTTTGTGGTGTACACGACCCGCCATAATTCTTACAATATCCATCTATGGCTAACTCTAGGCACACTTTTGCTACTAAACCAGTGCATCCTCACTCTAACGAACCCCGCTCTATCGAATTCCCAGATGATCCAAACAAATTCATTTCGGTACTAAATGTTCAGTGGAACATACAAATGTTCGATTAACCACTGTGATGCGCAGAGTTTATTGTGACATTCCACCTGTGCTCATGAAATCAAGTGTTCCCCAAAATTATTTGTTGTTTGTAAAATAATAAATTCCCTTCCCTGAACATGTCCATGTAAAAATAAATACAAAATTCCACTTACTTTGACTGTAGGGACATGGACAAGGTGCCCTGTGACGTTATCACGGCTGATCGCCCATGCGTGAAGCTCCCAGAGGCGGTCGCCCGGGTCATTCAAGCACCGCAAGCTGTCACAAATATGTTTTCAATTACGGTACTGTATTTGTTCTATGTATTTCCAATGCAATTTTATTGTTTTTTTTATCATATATGATGCATATTTGTGTTCTTTACAATATGCATACAATAGAACGTTCGTAATGTTCCATGGAACTGTGATACATGTGTCCACAATAAATGGTTATTGTCGCAATATTACTTGTTAAAAATTCACTAAAATTACAGTATGACAGTTCACACACTATTTACACAGTAACACACTGTATTACACACTCAGTACTTCGGAAGTGAGAAATAATCAACGAAGTAGCCCATGGTACACAACGCGACTTCGCTCTCAGTGCACCAGGTACAAATAGATTTTCATTTCCTGCTTCTTCGTTCTGTGTGCTTGCAAATAATGCACTCACGTACAACCTTGGCTTTAGTACTTGTAGGTTGTATGTAGCCAAGCTTGTGAAGCGTAAGGCAGTCTTGAAAAGATTATAGGAAAAGATTAATTTGTAAGGTAGTCCTTGAAAAGATCACTTTGTAAGGTCCCTGACTGGAAGAGATTCAGTCATTTTCGGAGATTGTCAGTCAATCTAGAAGAGATTCAGCTATTCTTGTAAATATATCTATGGAAAACACCACCATGGAAGCTGCTAACACTTCATCTATGCTACTTGTATCAGATGCATCATCATTGAACCCAGAAAACGATTCATCTATGTATCATCTATATAAATTGGAGATGGTATAGGTGGGCAAGAGTGGTGCCTAAAGCTACAACTGGATACACTCACTGTATCGTCCTAATAGGTGCTGTATCACTTGCATCCGACTTTTGTGTTAGGTCCTTATTGCACCTAGCTTCATCAATATCATGACCCTTATGTTCTTCAAGCAATAAGGTCTGAATTTCACCGACAGAGAGCGATCTTTCAACACCGCGTCGGACAGGTGTTTGGGAGCCAGAGATGCACTCAGTGCTAATTAATCAGTACTGAGTACTGATTAGTACTCTATTCTAATCCAGCCAGCAACCCTAAGACATTCTGTGAATTTTTTCCAAGATGGCTGCTTCTCACTGAGGTCCCAAGAGTTCATTTCGTACCCAACCTACCGGGAGCACATTTTGACCATGTTCGAAAAAATAAAAAATACTTTTGTCGGTTTGCACAGTAATGGGCGAACGGCATTTGTCATTTGGCGCAGTACACTGGTTAAGTGAGGATTGTTCGTCCAAGCGGTCATCGAGACCTAGCTGTCATAGTTGATGAGAGCCACTATCATCAACTATGATTCTTCAAAGTGTACACAGTTGTACAGCATTATATTCTGCTTACCCATTGTTTCCAGTGAGAAATGGTTGAAGGATGATAAAATGGTGTCAGGGGAGGTAGGTTTTATCATTGGTGAGGGCTAGAGTATTGGGGCAAGTGGTGTCAGGAGGCAGATGGTAGAAGTTATTCTCATTGGGGGTTGTCAGAAAAGACTGGTGTCAGTTGTTGTCAGGGGAGGCAAGTGGTGTCAGTGGTGGAAGGTGTTGTCAGGGGAGGCCGGTGGTGTCAGTGGTGGAAGGTGTTGTCAGGGGAGGCAAGTGGTGTCAGTGGTGGAAGGTGTTGTCAGGGGAGGCCGGTGGTGTCAGTGGTGGAAGATGTTGTCAGGGGAGGCAAGTGCATGCATGGTGTCATCACCAAATTAGATGAGAAAATTTTACCATTTCAGTTATTTATAACACATCGCTCTATCATGATGAATTCAAAATAAATGGTGGTGTCAGTGTGAGGGGATGTATTATGGGGTGGAACGGTGTCACGGAAGGAGGGTGAGTGGAGACACGTCTACCAGGTCTGGACCTAGATTCAGGAAGCTCTGTGTATTTCTTCGTAAGTGGGTTTGCTACGAAGGTTCCTAAGTGCGCCCTAAGAAGATGCTTAGGTGCGATTCAATAAGGTATACTTAGGAAGAAAATTGTTGGTTCACCTGCGTGCCGATGGAGGTCACTACTGTGTTTCGTTTGGCCAATCAGAGAGCAGCAACATTCTTCATATTGAAGATTTAGCGCTAGCTTATCGGAGCTCTACTGCCGCCTATTTACGTCGAATTTTCTTATAAAATTAGTATATTTCGAAGTAAAACAATGTTTTTTCAACTTCTACAGCCAGCATCGACATTGTAGTAAACAAATATGTTACATTTGTTGTTTACCTACGTAATTCTAAGAGATACTGTGTAGCTGTCCTTGTTGCTCGGAAGATTTTAAATTTAAATTTTGCCCCGAGGGGCGAGTTTATTGGGCAGCGCCACTCATCTTGTGAGTGAACATACCGCCATAGCAGAATGTACAACACTCCCCAATAGGAAGAAAACCCGCTGGGTTGTTCATCCTGTCACTTGTACCCAGACACAGCTGGGACTTGCTTAACTGTCTCAAGTGAACAGCTCTTCAAACAAGAAGATTAACATTTATCAACCCTTAAAAGCTTACGTTATCTTGCGGGTGCAAAATGGGGAAATCTTTTAAGAACAGTATCAATATTTGACAAATAGTGTTTTCCTAACTCAAACAATGTGGGGTTTATTATTCTACAGTTATTCCTAATGTCTCTCAGGTGTTCACATTCACGTAGATAGTGGTCAAGGCGGTGTCCATCACTCTCACCACAGATTCTGCAACTTCGCTGATCAACTGTTGTTTCCATTCCAAATCTCCATGGATATTTGTATCCAAGACGGATTCTCGCTATTACAGATTCTCTCACTCGTCGTCCTCCTCTTCGGCCATACTGATTGGGATTGCCAGCTGCAACCATGTTGTACCATCGTACAGATTCACTGGTTTGTGCTTCTATCCTCCTTTCCTCAGTTACCTTGTCACGGTGATGTTGCCTGATAATACCTCTAATTTGTAGTTGAGTCTTGGGTATGAAGTATTCAATATGGTCTCCTTCAGCGCCTTCAGCAGCCAGCACATCTGCTCGTTCATTCCCACATATTCCAACATGGGAGGGGATCCACAGAAACTTGATGACTCTTCCCTGATTGGTAAGTACTCTCACAGCTCTCTTGATTTCAGCGACTATTGCAAGATTTTCTGCCTGATTTTTACTTAGGCTTTGCAGTGCTGCTTTTGAATCGGTGCAAATCACTGCACCATTAGTGTTCCGTTCAAGAAACCTTAACGCCATAACAATGGCAGTTAGCTCTGCTTGCGTTGAAGAGGCATAGTTCTCAATACGTGCTTTTTCTTCATTTCTGCGTTGGAAGGTATTATCCTTGATTACCGTGTATGCTGCACCAGCCCTGCCATTGATAGGATTAGATGACCCGTCAGTGTAGATTTGATCTAGTTCATCTCCGGCTTCTTTATAAATGTCCTCGAGATACTTGTGCCTCATTTCTTGTGGTATCATGTTGGATTTTTTCATTGCCATTTCATTGATGATGATCTTACATGAGTCATCCTCCCAGGGAGGTAACCTCTCTACAGGCAGGAGCTCACGGGCTTGCTCAAGCAGGTGAAGCTCTTCAAGGTAGCAGACTGCTCTGTGATGCCATTTTTTGCTTCTCCTGTTTCCCCCTGAAAGTAGCACAGAGCTCAGTTTTTTCTTGGCAATATCATTGTAATGGGGATCTCTGGCTATCCTAATTGCAAGCTTAGCATTCAGCTCCTGAATTCTGCTTTTAATACTGGGAAGGGACAACTCCTCTCGTAGATTAGACGTTTTGGCAGTTCTTGGGACTCCAAGAATGATTGTCATGGCTTCATTTTGAATGCTTTCAAGCCTTTTCATATCGGTTTGGGAGTAGGTGCACAGTACTGGTGCGGCATAGTCTATGACGGAGCGCACATAGGCTGTGTACATCATTTTGAGCACGGCAATAGAGGCTCCATGTCCATTCCAGGTCATAGCTTTCAGTGCCCTGAGTCGACTTTTGCATGTTCCTATGAGTTGATTGAGCTCCTCTTTCTTTCCCTTGTTAGAGCCGACAGTGACGCCAAGGTACCGGTAGTGGTCAACCCATTCAAGTGTTACACCATTAATTTGCAGTTCTTCATTTGCTCTCCGCTTTTGATGGGAGTATGCCTTCGTCTTGTTTGTGGAGAGAGTGAAACCGAGCTCTATACATTTCCTTCCGAGGAGTTCAATGGACTGTTCAATTTTTCCCAAGGTGGGAGCTTGTATTAGGACATCATCTGCATATCCCACTTGTTGTGTTCCTTCCGGAAAATCAATATTTGCAATGGCGTTCATAAGTACATTGAATAGTGTAGGGCTTAAGACTCCGCCTTGGGGGGTCCCGAGTTCCATACTCATTGTTCTGGAGACTGCTCCATTGAAGCAAACCTTGGCTTTCCTTCCTGTGAGGTAGTCTTCAACCCATTTCATGAGTCTCCCCTTGACACCCATGCATGCAAGCTCGTCCAGGATCGCAATCCCCTGTGCTTTGTCGAAGGCTCCTTTGATGTCAACAAATACAGAGTACCTAGCCGTGTCATTAATCAAGTAATTAACTATACAATTTGCTGTGCTCCGTCCTTTAACAAATCCATTGACCCCCTCCCCTAACCTGCCTATTTTGTGCAACAGTCGGTTTAGGATGATCCTTTCAAGCATCTTGCAAGTGCATGACACGAGGCTGATAGGTCTGTAATTACCAGGGTCATTAGGCTTCGGTATGGGAATAATTATTGCGTGTTTCCATTCTGTGGGCAACACTCCACTTAGGAATGACTTGTTAAACAGGTGGAGTAGTGGATTCCCAGACACTTCACACAGTGCATTGAGTATGTCGTAGGTGACGCCATCTTCACCAGGTGCTGTACTTTTACCCTTTTTCATAGCGCCCCTTACTTCTTGGGCTGTGATTGGTTCCCCATACTCGTCATCACTAGACAGTGCTCTTGTTATCCTAATTCTTCTGTCATCATGTCGCAGGAGCTGTTCCCTGCTGATTTCTGCAGGGAGGGAGGAGGAGGATGCTGCATCACTCCACTTGTGAATTAGTTCCTCAGCCTTACCCTGGGGGTCTTTGTGAGCCGCAGGCCGGGCTCTGCCCCCCTTAGCTATCTGAATTTTTGCCCACACTTGTCTTGCAGATGTTTCCCGTCCAATAGAGCTAGTGAACTCAAGCCATTGTCTTTCCCGCTCTTTAATCTTCTCTTCCCTGGCTACTTGACACACTGTCTTAAACAACTCTTGGTTACTTTCAGTGGGATGTCTCCGGTACTCTCTACTCATGTCTCGCACATTTGCGTTAAGCATCTTTATGTAATCATTCTCATACCATTTTATTTTCTTCCTCTGAGGGTTACTTCGCCCAGGCGTACGGCGCGGAACTCTTAGACAGCTCTCAATTTGGTGGTTAAGGTCATCAACAAATGTGTTAATGCCTTCTGGGATTTGGTATTCCGTGAACCAGTCACTCATCCTGTTTATGAAGTGCGGCCTCATATCTGGTCCGAGTGATAACCTTTTTCTTTTATTTGTCTCTTTCCTTCTCTTGCTCATGTCGACGGTGGTAATCAGTGCCCAATGGTCACTACATAAACTGTGCACAATGTGTGTACTGGCATCCGTGTCCTGTGCATTCAGCAGGAGAGCATAATCTAATCTTCCTCCTCTGAGGTGAGTTGGCTGTTCATCACCCAGGACCCTAAGGTTTTCACTTCCCCTGACAAAGAGTGACAGTTTCCGTCCATTGACATTGGGCTGATGACAGTTGGCACCAAAGTGTGGGTGTCTGGCATTCAGGTCACCAACCAGCAGGGTAGGTTCTTCATTAACAAACTCAGGTAGTGCGTCAAGGTCAAGTTTACTCTGTGGCACATATAGGTTGATTATATGTAGGGCATTATTGTTTAAGTAAAGGGTTACTCCCAGTGATTCAAACTCATCCCCCATGTGCAGGTCATCAATAATCTGTGCGGGAATGTTGTTATTTATATAAGTGATGAGACCCCGTTTTCTTTCCCCATGGGGCAGGGAGAACTTGCGATAACCGCTGAACCTTGGGTTGAAGTCATCACCTACCATTGTCTCCTGTAGCACTATGACGTCAGTTTGGTGTTCACGAGCGTATTGTATGATGTCATTAATTCTATTGCGAACGCCATTGCAGTTCCATTGTAGGATAGTGAGACTTTCTTCAGCATGGTTATCCATTGTGGAGGTGTTGGTCATCAGATGTGCTGTGTGTGGTGTTGTTGCTGGTGAGAGTGTGTTCACTGGTGGTGTTGTATGTGGTGTTGCACCACCGTCATGTGCTGGTGGTACTGTTTGTATGCCAGTGCCAGTGGTCAATGGTGTTGTGTACACTAGTGTCGTTGTGTTCACTGGTGGTGCTGTTGTCTTCACTGGTGGTGTTGCGTTCACTGGTGGTGCTGTTGGTGGTGTTGTGTTCACTGGTGTTGTGTTCACTGGTGGTGTTGTGTTCACTGGTGGTGTTGTGTTCACTGGTGGTGCTGTTGGTGGTGTTGTGTTCACTGGTGGTGCTGTTGTGTTCACTGGTGGTGGTGTGTTCACTGGGTCGCACTGAGTTCACTTGGGTAGCACTGAGTTTGCTGTTATGTGCCGTGGCTCGTGTTGCATCCCCATGCACCAAGTTGCAACCTGCTGAACTCGCCTGAGGCAACTTCAGGCCCTGCAGAATGTGAAGTATGTCCTCCTGGGTCTTCTGGATTGTACATAGGGTATTCTCAAATTTATTTTGCTTGCTTATTAGTTCTTGCATGAGTGGGTGATTTTTTATCATGTGGTTAATCATTGCTTCCATATCGGGCGGCATTGTTTTATCTGGACCCAGTGAGGTGTTGACTGGTGAGTGGGGAGGGGGAGTGGTAGGGTGGGGGGAAGGGAGGGTCCCCTGAGAGGCGGAAGGGCTGGTTGACTGGGAGGCGTTAGGAGGTATGGGTGATGAGGCAGGAATGGTGTTGTTGGGTGGGGTAGGGTTGGGGTTAGTGAGGGAGATGAGGTTGGGGTTAGTGAGTGGGGTTGAGGTAAGTTGGTTTGTGAGAGAAATGGGGTCTGGTTGGGCCTGTGCGGGGTGGTGGTGGGTCACTCCACCACTACCCCAGGCTGGTGTCTGCCTACTGGAGGCTGGACCCTGGCTTGCTGTGGTACTGTTCACGGAGCCATTCCCGCCCCTGTTTACTGGTCCACCTGCTGTCTGCGTCTGCGTCGGCGTCCTTCTCAAGCCCTGCCAGTCAGGCCTCCTGCTGCAATATCTGTTCCAGGCATGGTGGGCCTGCTTGCAGTTGACACATTTAGGTATTACCCCGCTACCCCCACCCTGTTTAAGCTTGTCCAGACACTGCTTGGTGTCGTGAGAGCCACTGCAACACCCACACCTAATTGGGCGATCACATTGCCACGTTCTGTGATCCCACCGTTGACAGTTGCCACACAAGGACGGACTGCCAATATACCTCTCCACTTTGCACGCCCTCATGCCTGGCATTTTAATGACTTGGGGCAGCTCTCCCTTCCACATAGCAATTGCTTGATTTTTGGGCAGTCCCCCTGGTCCAGTGTTGCGCTCGACCCAAACAATCTCGGTATAGTCCTTGAGATATTTCACGTCAACATGAATGCTATAGTTCTTAATTATAATTTTAGTTTGTCTTGTCTGTGGGTTTGCTTCTAATAATTTGACATTCTTACCTAGATACTCGAGACTGGTCTCTGTGAAGTACTTCAGGGCACTGTAACCCTGCACCCGTGCACTAACATTGCCACCTACACACCTGCTCTCTATACAATACTTTCCTCTGTGGGCGCGGGCGGCCTCAATAATCCATCTAAACTTCTCTGATGCTGTCATTACCCCTGCAGGAAAGATTAGTGACTACCAATTTTTGTCAACTACCATTCAAGCTGTCATTGCAATCAATCTTATATTGTTTCTGCTGTATTGTGCCTACCAATTTGTTGTCAACTACCATTTTAAGCTGTCATTGCAATCAATCATAGCTACCTATGTGCTTTAATATACTGTACCTATAATTTTCTCTCATCTTTTTTTTTTTCATTCCATGTAATCTGTTATCATTTTTTTGTCTATAAATTTTGCAAGTATTTACCTCCTTAAAATTTTCTTAGATTAAGGACCTGCCCGAAACGCTGCGCGTGCTAGTGGCTTTACAAGACTGTAATTACCATAATTGTATCCTCACATTCCTTATGTACATTCTTGTATATGCATAAATAAATAAATAAATTAGGGTGTGCCACTCACTGTCTTCGTCGTGTCGTCGTCGTTGTTGTTGTTGTTGTTGCTGCTGAAGTTGCTGTTGCTGCTCATCCTGTCGCCGTGACTTATCCCGTTTCCTGCCACTTCTACCTTGGACTACTTGGAAACCTTCATCGTCTATTGTAGAGTCTCCTGTATCAGTACTGTTGGAGGGCCCAGGGCTGGGATCCCGACCGGAGGGCCCCGGGTGTGGACCATCACCCAGGGGCCCCTGGCGGGGATGGGGGTCGTTATGGTTCCCGGGTACACCAGCCATGGTCACTTGTTGTTATTGTCTCTTAGAAGTCTTACTTCTCGTGTCAACCATCTATTTGCTGCGGCTCACTTCATGTGTTGTTGGGTGGTATGTCTTCAACACTGCACTCTGCCCTACGTACGCACACATGTACATATATACACCTACAAGGCACAAGGTTTACACTCACACGTAGCGTAGGAGTACTCTATGGTGTGCCCTGACAGTCTCTTGTGTAAACACACTAGTCGCGCACACAGACCACGACCTTGGGTAGGGAGGGCACAAAGGCTATTTTTCACGCGCGTGGGGCCCCAGGCTTCAGGTACCGTGAGGCGGCCCAACCTACGTCAGAACTCCTACCTCACAACTTCCCCTCAGCAGGCCTCGATATTGCCACATTAACAATTGCTGCCTTAATTTCTGGCCAATCCACACGCCTAGGGCCTACCACAGTTGGTAGGAGGGGCGGTGCACACTTAGTGCCTCTGTAGCTGATCTACTTGGCGCACTGAAGACTAGACCTTAGGCCTAGGCCTATGTCAAACAGGAGGATGGATACATCCTGCCTGCTCCTCTAGCTTGAGGACAACTGGCTCAGAAGATGTGCTGACAATTATTGTATATATTTACTGAATTTACCCAAGGGCCACTAACTATCTAGTGGCCTCGAAGAGGACAGAAAGCCGGCGGCTTGTTAAAGGGCCCGCCAATTGTCTTAATGATATTTTTTAGCTGGAATTTGGCATTTACGGCTTCAGCGGGTAGGCGGTTCCATGGGTTTATAGCACTCTTGGTGGAAAAAAAACATCTGTTTTCAGTCCTACTTGAGAGAACATACTCTCCAACACTATATCTGTGATTGTCCTGTTATCAGTGACTTCATACCAAATGGTATGAGGTATTTTGAGCTCTGTAATTACTTCATACACTCAGGAATATTGGAAGATATTCTTGTGCTGCACCCAGATTTTGCCAGTGGAGGCTAATAGATCAGCATTAAGTATTTTGTTCTCTCCTAATTCCATGTATGACTGGCCATCCTGTGAGGTGAGGATGTTGGGTGAGCTGGTAGCTGGTTTTTGATCTACACTGTGTGGTCCTTTATACAGAATAGGGAAGCAGCACATTGCTATGTATACCTAAACATGTTTAAAAATACATTGTTTGAGAGGAGTTTTGTAGAAACTGGTAAGAGTAATTATAATATAATGTTTCCATGATTTAGCGCTTACCTCTTGTGAAAATTGCTTAGAGTTGTTTAGTCAGAGTTGATTTGTTTTTTGTATTGAGGCTGGTATTTTCTAAATTGATTCCATGTACAGTATGTCTAACCATCCTGTGAGATGGGAGTATTAGATAAACTTATAGCTAGTTTTTTATCTACACTGTGTAATATTCCATATAGAATAGGGTAGCAACACATTGCTAGCTGTGTATACCTAATCTTCTTAATAAAAAAAATCAGTAATAAAGATTTTAAATTATAGTTTGTATTATTACAAATACAGTACTGTATTATCCTTATTAAATCATGTTGACCATGGATCATTAAGATCTCATGTTGATATGTAATACAAGTCATATTTCTTTTGAACTGCTAATCCATGCTAATCATTCATTAAATTGTGCATTATGTCTCAATTTTTCACTTCCTTGGATATACTGTACAGTACAAAAAGATAGGATAAAAATAAACCAGTAATATTTCTTTCATTATATTTTTCATTTAAATAACTGCATCAATATTTTTACAGCTGACAGGATTTGTTTTACCATACAGGTGCATTATTTGTTTAAAAAAAATTGGTTTATTGTTACACACAATGGTGCTACATAGCCTTCCCAGCTTGGTGCCTTCTTTTAATACTTGCTGATTAAAAAATAAATAATAAATACATTTTATTCAGGAAAAGTACATACAGTTGATTTACAACCATAATGTTGGATTTATAGACAGAGCTAGTACATACAATACCTAAGCCACTAATACTCATAGCATTTCGGGCAAGGTGTGGGGGGAAAAAAACACAGACTAAAACTTAATATCAATCGAGATTAGGTATAAATTGTGTTGAAAGAAGGAATAAAAAATACAAAAAGGGGGTTAACATAGCATAAATCAGCAATTGCACATGTTGGTGAACAGCGTTATTTAAAAAATAGCAAGACATGGGTTGACATTTAGGAGGTAAGTTAGGTTACATGGAGTTAATTAGGCAGTACTTGGTTTAACTCTTAAACTGGTTGAGAGAGGTACAGCCTTTGACATGATTCGGGAGGTCATTCCACATTCTGGGTCCCTTGATTTGTAGAGCACTTTTAGTTTGGTTACACACAGCCAAATTGAGTAACAGGAAGAGGTCTTGGACACAAATTTGTTCCATGCTAAATGTAGAGGAATCAGCTGAGTATTCCTCAAATAAAATAAGTTGCCTCAGCTTATAAGGTAAATAAAATAAGCATTTCTCAAATAAGTAGCTGCCTCACCTCACTGCCTTACTGCTACATAGCCTTCCCGGCATATGGTGCCTTCTTTTGATAATTACTTGTTCCACACCCAAATTGTATAACAGGAAGAGGTTTTGGACCCCTACTTCCCTCTCTCTTTTTTAATAATCTACAGTATATAGTCATAATTATAGCTTTAAGTATTCAATGAATAAAGTTTGTGACATTTTTACCCTTCTCCTTACCTAACATCATTTGTGCAGTATATTTTTATTTTATGTATCACCCAGATTTAATTTCAAAATAAAACCAAACTAAATAAATTAGAAATGGGTATGTATAGCTAAGGTACACCCTTACTACTAGGTGAACAGGGGCATTTGGTGATAGTAAATGATCCCATCAGGCAGGGCTCATCACCTTCTCTCATATTTCATGTTCACCAGTGTTTATTTACTTAATAACTACTGGTATAATATCTTGCTATTATAAAACTAATTCTACTATCATCAAACACATATTTACTTCAAGTTTCAAGCAGAGAATGCATATATAACTAACACGAAGGACTCCTCTTCACTAGATTCACCAGCTATAATATTTTGGTCATGTTCCAATATCATAAATCGATCCCAGTGTTATGTAGTAGAGAAAAAATGACTTATATCCAGTTTACGTAAAGCTACGAGTGGTCGAAACCACACTTAAATCCCGGAATGAATTTACGAAGGTTTTTCCACTTAGGGTAGCTAATTGAATACGGACCTAGCCGCCACGAAGGCGCTAAGACGGAATTCGTTCTTAGCTAAGAGGAAAAACCTTCGTAAGTACCTTCCTGAATCCGGCCCCTGGCCTCTGCTGACACTGCACCACGAACCTGCCTCGATACTAAACTCACTTGATGCTTTTCACAAAATTAGGAGAGAAAATTTTACCATTTCAGTGGCTTGTAACATATCGCTCTATCATATTCCTTAGTCAAAATAAAATATTCATAATAAATGGTAGTGTCAGTGGTGAGGGGATGTATTAGGGGGGTTAAGGAGGCAGCTAGCCTCTACGCAGTGTAACGATTCTATTGTTACGTAAAGTATGGTGACAAATAAACACAGACACTAAGATACTATATATATATATTTGGTCGAATATACAGAAGTACACAGGTGATACTTTGGTGTGAGTTGAGCGCACTGAGCGTCGGTACAGTATCTCGCAAGTGTCTGCTCTAGACCACACTTGAAAGTAGACTAGTTAATGTTTGCTATTCTGCTACTTATATGCTCGGGCAACACCTCACCGTGTTGCCCGGGCAACGCCTCACCTCATTCATCTCCAAATATTAACAATGCATTTGGAGCGAGTATATTATTGGGCTAAACTCGCTACAGCAGTCAACATTGTCTGAGTCTGGGCCTGAGGCCTGACCTGAACTCTGGCCTGAGGTCTGGCCTGAGGCTTGACCTGAGGTCTGGCCGCCACCCCCCCCCCACTCTACTGCTGACATGCTACAACCGAGCCCCCCACCGCCTCTTGTACCCGACTACCAGTGGCCGACAGTACTAACAACTATAATGGATGCAAATTTATCAAATATGTTTATGACAACAGATTAACCGTGAATACTACGGATACCCAAACTCATTTATTGGGAGGCAGACTTAATTATGTAATGGGTAGAAACCTTGTGCAAGATAGGATGGAATGTTCGTTGGTAAATCACTTAGTTAGTGAACACTATGCAGTTTTTGCTTCCTATGAGGTACAGTGTGATGTACCTAATAGACATCAGAGACGGAAAATGAATATTCCATATGGCTTGCGTGATCACTTTATTAATTGTATATCAAAATGGTATCAAGATTACACAATAACGAATGTACAAGCCTTCTCCAGAGATCTCGTTGATACGATTACTACCTACTATGACACATGGGTGTGTTGGGGAACAGGTCGTAAGCCTAGCAGAAGTGGGCAACACCTACCACCACCCAAGTGGGTCCTTGACCCCGTATTTGTTAAAGAACATGAACGAGTAAAGCAACTTGGAGATACGTACAAATGAACCAAAGCACAAGGTGACTTGCATGCATTTCTAGTTGCAAATAGAGAGGTGAGAGACACGAGCAACGTTATATGTAATAAACATTTGGAAGAGTTCCTACAAAGTATAAATGAGCAAACAACACTTGTTGAAGTTTGGGAAATGATACGAAAAATCTCTAGAAGCAGCCCAACTAAACCGCTGCACCACAGCCCACTAGAACAAGCAAACATCCTCCTTGATCAATGTTGTTGTTGTTGAGTTAGGGGCGACGACGATCGTGGGATCGGATGCGCCCCGGCGTACCCGTGAAGGGTGAATCGCAAAGCCAGGAAAGGCGAAATGCCAAGCCAAAACGCGAAACGAGTGACGCCAAGCACTAGAAACTAATATGCCACACGGCAAAACTACGCACAAAGGGAGAGGCAGAAGCACATAATAGAACAGGGCAAACAAACAGCCAGAAGGGCACACAGCATGTCATAGAGCAAATACACAAGAAATCAGAGCACATACTTGCCCGGGAACTTGGCCCGCGGGAATCTTACATTGAACGCCTCCCAGAGCACCCATTGCCAAGGGTCTCGTCCATCCACCAGGGACGCCATAACATCCGGAACCGGGGCAACAAACACCTGCAAACTGGGGACCCAGATGGTAGTACTCATGAGGCGAGAAGTCGCCACTCGCCCCCACAGGAAGGGAACTTGACCCCCATGAAAGCACTCCGGTCCGTCAGACAGCAGTAACTCGGCAATCTTCGACAAGTGACCCGGTGGCATCACAGACACCGGCAACACGTCCCCCAGGGCCCCAACGTGCACCCGCACCACAGGGGTACTCGCGGCCCCGGGCACACCACCAGACGACAGCAGGGAACCCGGATGGCGCGCATCCTTCCGTAACGTCACCACCAGGCCACGCCCAGCACCAGAGTCCACACCATCCCTGGCAGCGGAAGCCACCACCCCCCACTATGGAGAGTCCCCCGGCGGGGAAAGAGCCGAAGGCACGTCCGAGACACAGGCACCAGCACCGGCAGGCACATGGACCTCCGCCACCACGAACCGCGGAGACATCGACGCATCCGTATCCACACTGTCAACACCCGAAGCCCCACAGTCACTGAAGTCACCAACGTTGGCCCAGGAAGAAGACGATCGCCGGGAACGTTTGGTCACCGGCCGGATATCGTCCGAGCCGGTAAGTGACCCAGAAACACGGGTACCACGAGCCGAAGGAACCGATGCCATGACGGCAGCAGCCTCTATCACAGGGGGAACCGGGCCACACACATCAGGAGGCTCCGCAGCCACCCCAGCACCAAGCACATCCGGGACCCGAGTCACGGACACAGGGCCAGGCGCAGCATCAGAAGACGAGGGAAAAGACAGCGACATCACACAGGGAGCTCCAGGAAGGCCCACGGGAGCAGCTGGAACAGCGACAGGATCAGGCAGACCAACCGACGGTACCTCAAGAACCGGAGGAGGAACAGCAGGCGCCGCCGGGGAAGCTGCAGCAGCAAACGGGACGCGCACCACCTCATCAACATCACCGGAGACTGCCTCCAGAGGGAGTGGCGGGAAATCCTCATCGCGGAACAAGTTGACAGGAGCAGCAGGGGCTTCAGAGCACCCGGCATCCTGATGCCCCAACAGGCCACACCGGAAACAGGTACGAGGCTGCCGGGCATAATACACCCGGACGTAGTACCACATAAGCCGGACAGAAGAAGGTATATCCGACCGCAGGCGCATCCCCAACGTGCGAATGTTTGTATGCCTCCCAGCATACCGCCCCGAGGAGAGCGTGTTCACCCGCACGCTGACAACAGTACCAAAACCCCCAAAGTAACGCCGGAGGAGGTCATCAGGGAATTCCAGGGGCGCACCATGGATACTGACATAAGTCAGGGCACCACTGCGGTCCAAAATCGCCACAGAGCCGGCATCGTCTGGCAACGGCAACGTACGCCCCCCCGTACCGACGGAGGAAGTCCCGGTACTCGTCCTCCCCCACGAACTTAATAACAACCCGATGGGCCGTAACTAGCTCCAGACCGTAAACAGCTTCCACCAGGACACGAAGCATGTCACACATCACCATCTCGATGGTCGGATAACCAGCCTTACAAGTGAACTCCAGGCCCACGGAGTTCACACACTGAACAGGAGGAAGATGGCCCCCCATGTGAGAACTGCCACGTCAACGCCCTCCTTGATCAATGGGCACTAACATCGAGCTACGACTCACTCCCAATTAACATACAGCACAAACTTGATGACCCACGCCCCAACAGACAACGAACCATCAATCTTGCCTGTACAGCTATCGACGTGTCGGACCTTAATGATGCAACTGAATGGGAATTAAATCATGCACTAAAGATGGGAAAATCAACTGCTCCTGGAGAGGATGGTATTACTTACAGTCTACTGAGATTAGTCTCACACGTACCAGGTAATCCACTATTAGTGTTGTACAGAATGAGTTTACGTGAAGGAGTATTACCTGATGCTTGGACAGAGTGTCATTGTTCTCATCCCCCAAACCACACTCGGATAATTATAGACCCATATCTCTAACATCGTGTGTTTGTAAAGTGCTTGAACGTATTGCTCTTAACCGACTCATGTATCGTATACAGGGGCACCTGTCACCTCAGCTGTTTGGATTTATGCCTGGGCTCAGTACACAACACTGTTTTGCTGAGTACTTCGCACATATTGAAGCCTCCCCTCAAACAGTCTTCATCGACCTAGCAGCAGCTTTTGATACAGCAAACAGAGAAATCATACTGGAACAGCTTGCTGAGCTATTTGTCTAATCGAACAGCATATGTTTTGTTTAATCGTATTAAAAGCACAGAGAGCAAACACTTTGAACTGGGAACTCCACAAGGAGGGGTCCTCAGTCCCTTGTTGTTCAACGTTCTGATGCATAAACTTATTAAAGATCTTCCAACTAATAATGAAGACACTGTCATTTGTTATGCTGCTGGAACTCCACAAGGAGGGGTCCTCAGTCCCTTGTTGTTCAACGTTCTGATGCATAAACTTATTAAAGATCTTCCAACTAATAATGAAGACACTGTCATTTGTTATGCTGATGATATATGTTTACAGGCTGCCACCGAGCCCAGAATGCAAGTTCTGCTCGACGCTTTTGCTACTAGAGCTGAGGAATGTGGCCTCCTTATCTCTGTACAGAAAACTCGTGCCCTCATTCCATGTGGTAGTCCACCAGCCAATTATCATATAGATGGGCGAGCACTTGAGAACTGTGAGTCTTACAGATACCTTGGTGTCCCCATTAACGACCCTGGGTACCGTTATTCTCTTAAGAGGAGACTTTGGGAGAGATTAAAGCCCTTGCGGGTCCTTGTTGGTGTCAATCATGGACTTAACGTGAGACTTGCTAGAATGTTTTATGTATCATTTATACGCTCTGTGATTGACTACAATGCTCTACATCTCACACTGTATACTGACAAAGAGCTGAAATCTCTTGAAACCTTGCAAAATGAAGCTATGCGTCTCATCCTTGGGGCTCCAAAGTCCACGAGAATAGTTAATATGAGAGCAGAGTTAAAATTACCTACCATAAGTGAGAGAATTTTGTCTATTAGCACAGTTTTCGGCGTGAAGGCATTGAGTAGATCTAGACAACACATGAAGTTTCAAGCTAATCTTTCTAATATGCTGCACTCACCTGAGGTCTATAGAAGAAGAACGAAATCTGATTATGTATATTGGTTCTACAAGGTAGCCAACTCCATCAAAATATTAAATATGTACCCAACTCAACTAATGATTAATCAGCCAATTACTCCATGGGATAACTGGGATCTATCAGTTGATTTTGTAAATGCGCCCAAGAAAGATAGTGTGCACACTACATTATTAAAACAGTTAACACTGAAAAGCATCACTGAAAGTACTCAGAGTATGGGTAACGATGTTTATCAGTGCTATACCGATGGCTCTGGAGAAGAAGGTGGACGATGTACCGGATGTGCTTGTAACATATTTGAACAATCTTCTCTCATACATACAGCAATGAAGCGCGTTAATGACTGGGCAAGTACAACTCAAACCGAACTTGCAGGCATATACCTTGCCACTGAATTTTTAAAAGACAAAGGCAGTGGACTTATATACTGTGACTCGCAGAGTGCACTCCTGGCATTGAACGCACATAGTAGTGACACCCAGAAAATAGTCAGTGATATTCGAATGAATGTTTTAGCTGCCAAAGAAAACAGATTTGATATTAAATTCCTATGGATACCATCACATGTTGGCATCTCAAGGCATGACACTGTTGATATGCTTGCTAAGTCAGCCTGCAGAAAACCAGTGGTAGAAATTGATATGGGTGTTTCATTAGCAGTGACAAAGAGAATACTTAAACAAATATCTAATGAAAATCTCACCGACCTAAGAAATTCTCAAAGACCTGAAAGTTGTAGCATTAAATATTATGATAGATATTGTGAGGAGACATTCACATATGGGACTAATAGAACAAGAACCCGGCAATGTGATGTTATAGTGGCCAGAATACGCCTGGGATATAGACGTATCTGGCAGCTTTCTCAAAACCCAAATGTCGAGTACACAATGTGTCAACTTTGTGAAAGAAAAAACATGCACTCTCTTGAACATCATATTGTAGAATGTCCCATACTGACTGACTTTCGCCCTCCTGGGCTAAGGTATGCTGAACTCTGTAATTACTATACGAGTACTGGAACACTTGATGATATAGTCACTACTTTTCCCAAAAGCGGTGAAGTTCTGCGGGGAACGAAAACGTATTACCATGATTTTGTGTCTAACCGACTAAGTAGCGCGCGCATCGAGTGGGGTACTTAAGCGCGTGCGGACTCGGCGACCTCTTGCTCGCCAGTACACTACAAAACGTTCCTTTGGTCCCGAAGACTCGATTCGTTTTCATCTTTATTATAATTATTATTAACCCAGCTGTTGAAGTTCTGGCTGGCAAGGTCCCAGCCGATGATCCAGCAGCTGATGTCCCCACCTGCTGAAGTTCCGGCTGACGAGGTCCCAGGCGAAGATCCAGCAGCTGGCGCTCCAGTTAATAAGTCTTTACTTTAAGAAAGAACAGCTTTCTTTATGCTTATATTATCTTTAGTAAATCAAGAATTACTTCAGGCCCGAAGATTCGATTCAGCCGAATCCTGTCAATTATTCCTTAGTATTGTTATCCTTTAGTGTTATTATTTATTATTATTCTTTATTATATTCGTCCCCCCCCCCCCCGGTGCTTATTATTTTGGGATAAGGAACAATGAATGTACCACATTACTCGATGCTGTATACACTAACTGAGCACACAAACGAGGTCTCAATTATTATTCAGTCATTATTTCTGGTTATGTCTATCCACTTTCCCTGTTTATTATTATCCTCATATTCAATTATCCATACTGGTTATTATAATTTCGCTACTCATTTGTTTTGCCGCTGATGTGATCCCTGTCGATGATCTGGCAGCTATTGGCTCAGCTGCCTTCGGGCCGGGCACAGCTGCTGATGTACCGGCCGACGTGGATACGCTGCCGGTGACCCATGCAGCGGATGGGCCAGCTGAGCGTGCCCCCTGGGGGCCATGCCCAGCCCCCCTTGGGGCAGCCGCTGATGTTCCGGCTGTTGTGGTCCCAGCCAATGATCCAGCAGCTGATGGCACAGCTGGCGGTGTTCCAGCTGAGCATGCCCGGGGGCCAAGCACAGCTGCTGATGTTCCGGCCGATGATCCAGCAGCTGATGGCCCAGCTGGTGGTGTTCCAAGCTGAGCACGCCCCTGGGGGCCAAGCACAGTTGCTGACGTTCCGGCCGATGATCCAGCAGCTGATGGCACAGCTGGGGGTGTTCCAGCTGAGCATGCCCCTGGGGGTCAAGCACAGCTGCTGACGTTCCGGCTGAGGTGGTCCCAACCAATGATCCAGCAGCTGATGGCCCAGCTGGGGGTGCTCCAGCTGAGCATGCCCCTGGGGGCCAAGCACAGCTGCTGAGGTTCCGGCTGACGTGGTCCCAGCCAATGATCCAGCAGCTGATGGCCCAGCTGGTGGTCCAAGCTGAGCACGCCCCTGGGGGCCAAGCACAGCTGCTGACATGCCGACTGTTGTGGTCCCAGCCGATGAGCCAGCAGCTGCAGGCTCAGCTGACGGTCTTACAGCTGAGCATGCCTTGTAATTAATCATTGTGTTTATTGTTAATTGTTTGCAGTTGTTTAATTATTATTTATATGCTGCCGGTGACCCAGCAGCTGAAGGTCCAGCCGAGCATGCCCGTATAATCACCCATTATTATGAGTATTGTCAATTAATTATTAGTAGCTAATAATGGCAGCCGAAGGCTCAGCTGGTGTTGCAGCCGAGCATGCACAGTCACTCTCATTATTTATATACGATTTCTGTTCTTTACATTTGTCATTCTTTATATTCCTTTCTAATTTATGTATTATATATTGTTTGTTTCTCGGGCCAGACCCAGCTGCTGAGGTGCCGGCTGACGTAGTCCATGCCGATGATCCAGCAGGTAGCGTTCGGCCACTGGGCGAGGCCCAGCTGTTGGGCCAGCTGGTGGTGTGCCAGATGTGCACGACACCGGGGGGCCTAGCCCAGCTCCGAATGTCCTGGCTGACGAGTTTTCAGCCGATGACCCAGCAGCTGAGGCTCCGGAAGGAGATATCCAGCCGACGATGTCCCAGCTGCTGAAGTTGACATCTAGTGGCGTCCAACCGAAAATGCCGCAACTGCAATTGTCCAGCTGCCAAGGCTACAGATAGCGTGTCCCAGCCGAGGAATTTCACGAGAGAAGAAGGGAAGACCGCATTTTCTCTACATTCTTAATAATAATTTCGTTACAGTTCTAATTCGTCTTAATGAGCGTAAGTGGTCCCGCAGTTCTCCACTCAATTATGCTGGGGCTTCATTCAATTCTACCCATTCCTGCTTTACGCAACAGGTGTCGCATCCAGTTATCACCACTCTCGCAGCCCAAGTTGCCAGCAGTACACTTTGATGCGGATCCCACGCACCTGTGCCTTTGCTTTTCACGTTACCTCTGCACACCAGCTCCTGCCCACCCTTACTGCTTTAATACTTCCAGATCCACAATAGAACGAGGACGAGGAAAACCTGTGATGATGGACCACGGCTCTCATGCCCACCGTGCGAGGTATCCAGGGAGGTGACCGACACGCTTCTAAGCTAACACCTCCACTCCACACCCGCGGGGCTCACCACAGTGACAATGACCAACACAGGGTCGACCCTGGGGAGTCGGCCTTGGAGTGGACAGCGTTCACATTCCCACACCCGCCCTGGGGCCAGCCTTCCAGGACTGGTCTCTGTGAGGGGGGGCTACTACGACGAAGATATACACGGGATCAACCAGTCATTTGCCATGGTGGAAAGCACTCCCTGCTCGGAGTACAAACCCGGCATTAGGTACTCCTCCCAGGGCACAGTCGGTGGGCCATCCTGCCTCTCTGCTCCACGGCTCGTCAAGATGGAGCTCCGTCGGCCCACCAAGCGAGCTGCGTCTGTTAGCAGCATCTGCCTAGTAGACCCGGAATGGTACCTTTTTCAGTCAGGAAAACCCGATTGTTTTTTAATGGCCTCTCCGGGCATACGGGCACGCTTACGGCCACGGTAGCAAGAAGTCATGTTCCTACTTAGAGCAGCCAGCTTCCGCTCGCCCTTCGGGGGTGGGGGTTCCGCGCCGTTGGCCCTCACAGGATTGGGGGTGCTCTGACGGAACCCCCAAAACTAATTAGAGATGTCACTTCACTGTATTTGATTTAATCATTATAACAGCTACCCATTATTATTATTTCAGTATAATAATTTATGGTTATGCACTAATCATTATTAGCCATCATAATTAATTATCAACTTTAATTATCTATTTATTCGTTATAATGAGCTAGTATGCTTCTTCATTTAAGGATTATCAATTACTTAATCACTTATGATTATTAATTATTTGTATTTAATAAATAATTAATGATTTATTATTATAAAAATAAATTAAGTCCCACTCTGTAAGCGTTTTCTTCCAATCCGCAGAAATATTGGACTTGTATCCATGATTGACCATGTAATATATATCAATCATACAATGTATATATATGATGTAACTATATAACCTGAGCTTGTAAAAGCACCTTTATCACCTTCAGTGATTAAGTGCTTAAATGCACACTAGTTTCTTTATCAGCTACCTCACCCTGTCAGAGTAAATGAGACAAATGTATGTGAATGCATGTTTGTGTGTATATATGTATGTATATGTGTGTGTGTATGTATATGTATGGGTATAAAGTATATATGGAAGCTGATCAGAATTACATTTCACCTTTGTGAATGTACATTAATGACACTGTAAAAGACACATCTAACACTTTATGTAGGGCATACGTAAATCTGTGTATCTATGTATTTACGTATGTAGGTTAGCTTAGCATTTTAAAAGCACCAAATCACCTTCTGTGGTTGAGTGTTCAATAAACCCTTGAACTATATGTTTAACACTTCTCTAACCCTGTCCATGGAAGACAGAAGAAAATGTATATATGCTGGTTAGCATTGTAAATGTGTGGCCACGTCTACCACGAATACCGAATACCACGAATACCACGTGGCCACGTAAATGTGTGGTATTCACTGGAGTCAGTGATTCCTGTGTGCCTTCACACACAGAATTGGTGTCTAGTAATCTTTTTTTTAATGGCATTCGTTTATTGGAGGTCTGAGAAAGCTGATGTGTACCCGTGGATTTTTTTAAATCTTACACAGTACTTTAAATCATCCCTGTATGAGACACCCAGTGTGGTCAGATATGCCTAAAGTATCTCTATATGACTCGTGCAGTGGAAGGGTTATGAAAAAAAATTTCCCTATGAATTTTGACAAGGATATATCAACCATTTATAAATTTAAAAATGGTAAATTTTAAGGAAGGAATTTTTTCTTATTGATTTTTGCTAAAAATTCTTCTGAATTTACATTTAGCAATATTTTGTATATTGCTAAAGTTAAAATTTGCTAAAGTTCATATATGCACAAGGAAATAACTTCTTACAGGACCAGGATGCATGGCAGAAAGTGCAAAATAATCCTGTTGAAAAGCAGAGGTATATGCAGTTGGTACAATAAGAGAGAATTCTATTAACATAGGGGCCCAAGAGTTTTCAGCACTCTCCCACTATACATAAGAGTCATAACTAGTCAATATCTCACTTTGTTCAAAAGATAGCGTGTAAAACATCTCTTAAGGATATCTGATCATCTGGGCTGTAATTTATGGCAGATTGGGAGCAGCAGATGCTGCTGCTCCCAGTTTTGCTGCTAACAGTCTGGTTGCCCAGACTAACAACCAGGAGGCATAATCAAGAGACTGGGTTCCATAGTCAGAGACTGAAGTTATCTCAAAGACAGTAGGTAGGTTTAGAGTAAGAATCTGGAATTGGCAGTTATTCAGTACCAAGTACATAATTTGTGTGTGAAATTACATAAGTGAAGTTTCAGGATGAGAGCTACAATTGTGGTAACCTGTCTTCATTGGGACAAGTGTGTACATTCCTTTAATATCTTCCCACTATTTGTTTATGTCCTTGCCTATAAATAACCTTTCTCAATGAAACCCATTATAAAATTTACTTTAAAATAATTTAAGTTTTTGCTATTTCTATGTCATAGGAAGTGACATATTAAATATAAAATAGGACATGATTGCCCTTGCTGAAAGATGGCATGAATGTAGGTCAGCAACTTCCTCCTTGTTCCTAGTGAATACGAGATCCAGCAATGATGGGACATTCCCTTGCTTTATATGTTAATTATTTAAATATTGGCCTATGCACCAGAAGCCCCCCTGTGGTAGTTTACCAATATAACCATTATAAGAAAAGTTGGAAAGTCTGTTTACTAGCCTGCTATCTCATTTTCCTTTTTTCCCCATACTACATCCTTCTTAGTAGATTATTTGTAATTATTATTAAAGGCTTAAGTGCATTATTAGCTTTAATTTACATATTGATTTTTTATGCTCTTAACACAGATCTGGATTCTCTCTTGTATGAATTCTCATGTGTTTTTTTAGAACTGATTTATATGAAAAATCTTTTAGACACACTGAACATTTATATGGTTTCTCTCCTGTATGAATCCTCATGTGATTCATTGCATTTGATTTACATGCAAATTCTTTTAGACACTCTGAACATTGATAGGGTTTTTCTCCTGTATGAGTCCTTATGTGCTTTGCTAGAACTGATCTATGTGAAAAAGCTTTTAGACACAGTGAACATTCATATGGTTTCTCTTCTGTATGAACCCTCATGTGTTCTACTACTTGTGATTTCTCTGCAAATTCTTTTAGACACTCTAAACACTGAAATGGCTTTTCTCCTGTATGAACCTTCATGTGTCTCGTTAGAAATGATTTTTGGGAAAAATCTCTTTGACACACTGAACACTGATATGGTTTCTCTCCTGTATGAATCCTCATGTGTTTTGTTAGATCTGAATTACAATAAAAATCTTTTTGACACACTGAACATTGATATGGCTTCTCCCCTGTGTGAATCCTCATATGCTCTATTAAATGTGAGTTTTGTGCAAAGTCTTTTTGACATACTGAACATTGATATGGTCTTACCCCTGTATGAAGCCTTATGTGCTTTGTTAGTGCTGATTTACAAGAAAAGTCTTTTTGGCACTCTGAACACTGATATGGTTTGTCTCCTGTATGAGTCCTCATATGCTCCATTAGATATGATTTTTGTGCAAAGTCTTTTTGGCACTCTGAACATTGATACCGTTTCTCTCCTGTGTGAATTCTCATGTGTTTTGTTAGACCTGATTTGTATGATAAGTCTTTTTGACAGACCGAACACTTGTATGGTTTCTCTCCCGTATGAACCCTCATGTGCTTTGATAGATCTGAATTACAAATAAAATCTTTAGAACACACTGAACATTGAAATGGTTTCTCTCCTGTATGAATCCTCATGTGCCTTATTAGATGTGATTTTTGTCTTAAGTCTTTTAGGCATACTGAACATTGATATGGATTCTTTCTCAAGTGAGTGCTCATGTTTAACACTTGATATTTCTGAAAAGTGTATAAAAACGGTACTAAAATTAATTCTCTCCAGTATAAATTCTCAGACTATTCTGAACACTTGGACTGTGAGAGGACGCCTCAAATCATATGGTGACCATCAAACCGGCAATGTTATAAAGTGTTACCTTTGTCAATAGATGGCACTGAAGGTCAAATAAGCTACTTAAAGGACCACATTCCCGTTACTACAAGTATGTAATTATCATACGAAGGCACCAAGCCGGGAAAGCTATGTAGCACCATTCCCTTTACTACAAATATATAGCAAATGGATTACTTGTAAATATATAAAAGAGAATTAACCTTGACAATGTGGTTATATATTTTAAAAGAAAAATATTTGTGATTTTTTCTAATATTAGACAATATATTAAACTTACAATACTGTACAGTAATGAGCATAAATGGTGTAAAAGTGTTTATACACACACACACACACACACTGCCACATGTGGCTGATATTGGAAAAATCAGATTGTGACCACAACTTTATGATCATGCCAGATGAATACTGAGAAAAGATTGTCTAAATTTTAAACACATCATCATTTAATCCTTAATCCTTTCCAAAAAAAAAATGTAGTAAATATATATATAGTTACAGCATGAGGGTCAAGTACAATGGACCCTTATGTGGTTTATCTTTTGTGAGAACATGTGTTTGAGATATTTATGAACAGTATATATGCAGGGTATCATGTATATGCTTTATATAATTTTTCAACCCCCATTATACCCTATTGTATACCCTATAAATACAAGTACATAAATTAATATGTACATTTTTGGAATGCTCTCTTAGCACTTGCACATGAACTCTTACATGAACTATTTATTGTATGTGATTTTTGCAATGGAACATTTATTGTATATAACAATTTTTTTTTAGCATTAAGCACTGAGAAAATACTAATACTGTAAAAAATAATTAATTTACATAACTGTGAAATGTTCTCACAATACATTTGTTAAAAATATATGTAACATATATTATTAACATACATTATTAATAAATACCAATCTTAAAGTATATAAGTCACCAAATTTAAATTTGTACACATATTTAGTATATCATGGGTGCATGGCATGTTGCTAATACATGTGCACTGCTTCAGGTAAGTACTAAAATGCTGCTAAAGTGTATATGATCATACACAAATGTCAGATGAAGTAAGTGTTTACTACAATGGGTGATAAGACTGCAAAGTACACTATCTGAAAGTGGTGTAAACATTCATTCACACTCTGTAGAGGGTGTGGACATAGTAGTTAGAATATTGAAATGTGCTCAACACACAGTGTTGCCACTGTACATGTAATATTTCTGACACTATGATGTACTGAATTACACTGTTGCCAATATCATGCATGCAATATTTCTGATACATGAGCTTTATGTCACTGGGTGTCAGCACTGAAAGTGTAATTCTTCTGGTGATAGTCCAAGCTGCAAAAGAAAAGAAATAATCATTAGTGCTTGAAGTAAACTAATACAAAATGTCAGTGACATTTGCTAAAATTCAATGTTGAATGTAATAAATCACCAATTTCTGGGTGAGCCCCGGTGGCTCCTGCTAACACTTTCATTGTGTGTAATGTCTAAAAGTTAACCTGCTTGATGGAGTTCTGGGAGTTCTTCTACTCCCAAAGCCTGGCCTGAGGCCAGGCTTGACTTATGAGAGTTTGGTCCACTAGGCTGTTGCTTGCAGCGGCCCGCAGGCCCACATATCCACCACAGCCCGGTTGGTCTGTTATTTCTAGGAGAAAATTATCTAGTTTTCTCTTGAAGATGTCCACGGTTGTTCTGGCAATATTTCTTATGCTCGCTGGGAGGATGTTAAGCAACCATGGACCTCTGATGTTTATACAGTGTTCTCTGATTTTGCCCATGGCACCCCTCCCCACCTCATTTGCCATCGGCTGTGGAGTTGTCTGGCCTACCGGAGACCCAGAACCTGGCCTCCTCACAGAGGCGCAGGAAGGAGTGTAATGTCACAATACAGCAAACTGTAATGATAGTGCCTTGTAATGATTGATTATGGTCAACACTGCAGTTACCACTTACCATGAAGTCAGTCTTATTTTCACCCACAAGTCACCTTAATAATTACCCTTAACCCTTAAACTGTGCAACACATCATATGATGTGGTGAGTAACTTACCCAAAAGTGTGCATCACATCATAGGACGTCTTGGAGTACTATGCAAGATTTAAGTGGCCCGGGGATACACAGGGTTTACCATGCCTTCATCAGGGCTCTTGTAAACAGAAGCCATTTAAAAAAAAAATCGTGGGCAACATTCCCGGGTGTGAAGGCCTCGGTACTGAGCGAGCCACCAAGGCTGGTGCACCCAGCATGAGCTCACAGCACTGCTGTTCAGTTTGTGACCACAGCATCGCCTAAAAATGTCAAAATATATACGTACCTGCTATTATTTATCGATGATAGTATTACAGAAGACCCCTGACTGTGATAAAAATGACCAGGATTCTGATATGAGCAGGACTGTTGTGATAATTAGCACTGTAGTAGGAGGAGTAATCTTGGTGGGGAGGGAGGCAACGTTTTCTGCTGACCGTGTGACCACCTTTTACTGTCTGGACTCACTATACCAGCTTAGTGGTTCGCTATGGTGAACAAAACATGCAGATGCTTATATATAACGTTTGTTTATAGTGAATAAAAGCAAAAACAGTATGGTGGGAGGAGAATGTTGGCGAGTCAGGTGAGGTGAGGGAGTGGCAGCCAGTGGCGCCATCACTGGCACTGCCACTCAGCATACCAACTTAGTAGTTCATTATGGTTAACACAAATATAGATGCTTATATATATATAACATGTATGTGTAGTGTAATAACAGCAAAAGGAGTGTTGGGAGAAGTCATTTTGGTGAGGGAGGTGGCGACATCTGCATGACGTTGCTGGAACGCCATCAACGAAGCCACCTGATTACCCTACAAATGGCGATACACCCATGTCAAAAACACCAGATGCAAAACGCAGAAGAGTAAGTCAAACAAGTAAGGTACCTCGCTGGCCCAACCTGCTAAAAAGAGGCAAAGCCGTGGAAAAACTCCCAGGTTAGGACACTGTGTAAGCAGCATCTGAAACCAAGGCTGGGCCGGCCACCATGGATGGGGCCAGGAGAATCACTCTCTCCCTATAAGATTCAAGCCGTGCCAGAACCCGAAGCAACAGCCAGGGGATGATGGTAGAGGAACCCCCACCTCGACCAGTCCTGCTAGAAAGCGTCCACTGCGAATGTCTCGCAGTCGAGGAACGGTGCCACGTATATGGGGAGGCACCTGATCTGAACTGATGCAAAGAGGTCCACCTCCGGGTGCCCGAACGTCCAACAAAACAAAAGGAAGGAAGCGGCGCTGACTATCCACCGCCCACTCTGTGGAAAGAGGAATGAAGCGAGAAAGGCCATCGCTTCAGAACATTAGACACCCCCTGAATGTGAACGGTGTGGAGAGCTAAATCTTGAGAACTCAGCAGAAGAGCTACCTGAAGCGACCAGCCCCAAAGAACCATGTTGAGGCGGTTTAGACAATGAACCACAGGAGAGCAAGTGGCGTCCGAATGGAGTCTGATCACTAAGCCGCGAGGCAACCAAATCTGCTGCAAACTCCCGCATCGTGCTGCAAGCCCAACAGAAAAACAGAGCTCAATGCCCCTGGCTGGTCTGGTAAGCGCTCATCACAAATCCCCAGCCGAGAGATGAGGAATTCGTGAACACATCGAGCAAGGAAAGGGGAAGGTGCCAAGCACTGAACCCCGAAGAACCCAAAGAAAAAAACGGAGGCGCAGACGCAAGGACCCCAGAGGTTGAGCCCAACAATTGTGAGAGCATCAAAAGTGGCTGCCCCGAAGATATCAGAACAGCCTCTGAAGCCAGATTCTGCCCAGTGGGAAAACCAGCTGGGAAAAATTCAGGCTCCCACATAGCTGCTCAAGCAACTACTAAGTGACCCGGGTCCCCCTCAAAACTAGCAGACGACGGGACTGCAGCCAAAGCAAAACGACAGGAGGAAGAGAAATGAACACAATTCGAGAATCCCACACGAGGCCCAGCCAAGTCCAAACCCATGATGAAACCAAACAGGACTTCCACCAATTCGTTAGGAACCCGAACCGGATAAGTTGGGAAAGAACCACAGGCTAGCAGTCATGCAGACCAGCTGGGAGCCCAAACCAACCAGTCGCCATGGTAAGACAGAACCTGAACCCCGAGCAGAAATAGACAAGCCACCACGACCTGGATTAAACGTGCGAAAACATGAGGTGCCAGATTCAAGCCAAATGGAAGGCAACAAAAGCAGTAACCCTGATGCCGCACCACAAAACCTAGCCAATCTCTCAACCCTAAATGAATAGAAACGTGCCAATACATGTCCTTGAGGTCTATTGAAATCATCCAAGCTCCTGGCTCGAGAAGAAGCTGGACCTGGGACAAAGTGGTCATCTGAAAGGAGGGGAAAGGAATCCAATAGTTCAGACAAGACTAGTCCAGAATGAACTGCAGATCCGCAGTTCTGTTTCAAAACTGGAAACAAGTGGGAAACAATTCTTTACTTGACAGATGAAGTTGTTTCGACCAAGCCCAAGGGAACTTACTCCAAGATGACCTGACAGAGATGAGGAAGGGGAACGTTCCAACATGGTGACGGCTGGAGGTACGCAGAGTTCTGTCCTACAAACATTCATGATACCTTTGAAGATTTTGGGAAACCACTGTTACATGGCACACACATAGATCATGATCATCACCCGATCCTAGAGGAGGATCCAGATGGAGGTTTCCAGGACAGTAAACATCACAGTAAGGCAAACATTAGAGGTGCATGCTGCCATAATACAGAGGTAAACAGAGACCACACTGGCCCCACGTGGCCTGAGTATCAACATCCACCGCTCAACCAGGGTAGGCAAATTTCTGGTTTGCAAACTTTCATCATTGCCTTTGATGACGAAGATAGGAATGTTTTCAAAAATAGCGGGGCACAAAGTATCCTATATCATGTCATTCCAAAGATATTCAAGATGAAAGTGCATGATATCAGACCTAATAAACAAAGGAATAGAATCGCAGTGGACTACAAACATAGCGAGGAACAAGAGCTTTTAGACGTTACTGACATCTGTAGATACAAAATCAAATGCTACAAACCACTAGGTGACCAATTAGTGAAATATGTAATCCGACATGTTGCACACATTAGTGCAGACGACATCAAGGCACGACTTCAGGCAGCTGACATTTCAAGCTTCGGAGTCAAAAAGTTTATGCGAAGAACAAACTGAGAACTGAGTGACACAAGTACTGCCCTATCTTGAGAGGTTATCTTGAGATGATTTCGGGGCTTAGTGTCCCTGCAGCCTGGTCCTCAACCAGGCCTCCTTATGTTACACACCCCCAGGAAGCAGCCCGTAGTAGCTGACTAACTCCCAGGTACCTATTTACTGCTAGGTAACAGGGGCATCAGAGTGAAAGAAACTCTGCCCATTTTGTTTCTGCCTCCACCGGGGATCAAACCCAGAACCTCAGGACTACGAATCTGAAGCACTGCTAACTCAGCTGTCAGGTCCCAAACTTACCTGGTCTGGCCCTAACAGGCCCTGCTTACCTTTCTAGACTACATTTCCCCTGATAGTGTTTGGTTTGACGGCTACCTCCATAAACTAGAGGTGTACATACCCCGTCCCACTCAATGCTTTAGGTGTAAATGTTTTACCATAACTCAAAAGGCTGCACCAAAGACATCAAATGTGGGAAATGCTCTGGTACCCATTACACACAAGAGTGTGCATCAGATAAACTCACCTGCTCAAACTGTGGTGGCAATCATGACATTACATTCAAATAATGTCCTTCATACATAGCAGCAAAACCTATGTTTCTCCCTACCCCCAACCTGCAATACAGTAGTGCACTGAAACAACCAAACTCAGTCCATCGTCAACCACTACCTCACACTCAACCACAACTTTTGCGTGTACCTGATATGTCTGTCACTGACAATCCTGCACCCCCAGACTCCAATCCTCTCCCAAAAAATGTACAACCGAGTCCTGATCTTGTTGAAACTCGTCACTCGCATTGAAAATGCACTAGAAAAGACACTGGACAGACTTCTAACTAAATTCTTTACTCATGTAACTCAACCCATCACCGAGGCTGACCCAACAGACATCCCATCGACATCTACAGACAATGATATCTGCCCAAACACAGCTGCCATTGCTGGGTACACATCATTTGAATTGATGATGAAAAACTTCTAAATAACTCCTTAGCATACCTTACCAAAGTCGCTCCCTAGGCTGACTTGCCACAAACCCCAACCACCAGCACCAGGAGTAAGAAATCCTCAGCTGTATAAACTTCCCAACGACCTGGCACTTCGACTGAAAAATCATTTAAACCACACACTCCTACGACACATGCTCCAACCACTCCCAGACATTCAATATGGTGTATTACTGGCACGTCAAAGAAGACTGATGTAATTACATCCCTGACGTAAAAATCCAAAATACGACAACATAACAACCCTTCTTCAACTAACTTACCCCAACCAAACTTAACCTACCCTACCCCAACCTAACCTACCCTACCCCAACCTACCTAGCTCAACCTAACCTAACCTATCCTAACCTTATACACATTAACCCCATGTTACTTAACCCTCAAACTGCTAGGGGCCCAAATGGATTCAACACCCACAGGCACGCAAAAAAAAAAAAACCAGCGTTGAATGTAATGAAACGCCATTTTCTGGGCGAGTCCCAGAGGCTCCCCGGAGCTATCCATGGCTGATATGGATACCCTAACTATTTTGCATCAGTCGATGTGGGTGGAGTTCTAGGCCTACCGGGGACCACGAGCCAGAACCTGGCCCCCTCAGAGAGGCACGGGAAGCAATGGCCCATAGAAATGCACATGTGATTTGGAGCAGTCTATATCTGCCATCGACCGGGACAGGCACCCAGAAAGGTAAGCGCCACAAAACAAACCCCCATTCTGGTTAACAACAAAAATCGACAAACGAGTGGACAGAACTCCCCAGGAAAATGAACTAACAAGCATGACGTCACACGAGCCGCATGTCGGCGCAGCTCCCCCCTCCCTGGGAGGGGGAAGGGGGAGCCCCAGACCCCCGCGCCGGCGATCCCCGCCCCAGTTCTGAGGCTGGATATCAAAACCGCGAAAAAACCCCGCCGACCGGAGGGCGGGAGGGTGCCGGGGAGCCTCCGAGACTCGCCCAGAAAATGGCGTTTCATTACATTCAACGCTGGTTTTCTGGGGGGAGCCCCTAAGGCTCCCCGGAGCTACCTCACCAAAGACTACCTAAGAAAACAAGGGGACATACCCGGGAGGTGGTCGGTGAATCACTCCTCAACACGAAGTCGAGACAACAACCCAAGGTATATCATTCGCCAGAAAAAAGGGAGAACGGCCGCAGACGAAGAAACTTATGATCACGACCATAGGAGCCAAAAACCACTGCGCCTGAGAAGAGCAAGAAGCTCTGACACACGACCCCCAAGAGGCGAATGCCAACACAAAAAGAAAACCGAGGCAAAGCAAACCTGACCCCAAGGATCAACCAGGATTTACCTGATCAACCAGGCTGTGACTCATACGTCAGGCTGCGAGCAGCCGCGTCTAACAGCCTGGTTGATCAGTCCAGCAACCAGGAGGCCTGGTCGACGACCGGGCCGCGGGGACACTAAGCCCCGGAAGCACCTCAAGGTAGCCTCAAGGTAAGGAGAAGAAAAACAGGAGAGCACCCTGTCCAAAGACCAGGACGACACAGGCAGTGCATAAGCAGGCCGGAGGTGTAACAACGCATGATACAACCTGCGAAACGGCGCAGAAGGAATATCGATACCGAAAGCTAGCAGCAGAAACCAAGGTGCCAGACCCAGGAAAGGTCCCAAGCGCCTCTACATCCTCGGCATGCCAATCCTATGACAGCCTCAGGAGGGAAAAGAAAACGCAGGACCAAAACGAAAATGCCACAAGCGTGCAAGTCCACCTCCACAAGTGCAGCTGACAGGGAAGGAACTCACATAAGGAGCTGCCCCGCACCAACATCCCGCAGGAGCGAAAAGACTCATTAAGAGGAGCAAAATCGCTCCCAGGAAAACTAGTAGCACCGAGACAGTGTGAAGAGAAGAGATATTCACAAAAGAACAAAAAGGCCAACACCCAGAAGCTGCCGGGAAGAGGACCCACAAACCCTAGAAAGGACCGGAGGGAAGCTCAACCGAATGACGACAGACGCACCAGAAAACGGGAAGGAGCAAAACCGTCCCGAACCTTCGAGAACAAAAAGAAGCAAACACAAAGGACGAAGGCACCAAAAAACCCGTCACACCCGAGACCAAAAGTCATGCAGAAACCCCAAGAAGAGGGGGACATGACGGAGAAGACCCGTCCCGGAAAAAAGGGGCGAAGATCGTAGAAAAGCACCCACCGACAGGACGGAAACAACGGGCACAATGGACAAGGAAACCGAGCCCAGGGAGGGGCCGACGCCCACAAAGCACGTGCTGAGAGGGGGGAACGGAAAACCCCACACCACAAAACTGCAAGTCCCTCCCAGAGGGGTAGAAACACCTTGGCGGGGACCAACGGGGCCTGAGGCCCCTCACGTGAGCCCCACCCCAGCCCTGGGAATCTACCTTGCAAGCACTGGGGCTGAGCTGTCCCCTCAAAGCCCCAGCATCAAGAAAAACCCTGGGGCAGCCGTGAAAATCACGAAGGAAGGGAGCCCACTAGGCTCTGGAACTTGAACCAAAACCGGAGGATAGGCGAGGGGCGAGACGAAGACCCCAAGCTCATCCCCAGCCAGCACAATGAGGCGAGGACAAGACAGAGAATCCAAGGAACATGGAAAAACCAGGCCCGGCACAGCAAGACCGGCAAGGGAGAGCCCCAGAGGGAGCACGGAAGGGCCGAACATAACGCCACAACCAACCCCGACACGCAGCTGCAGTACCAAAACCGCAGCAAAACGTCACCACACTCCCCGAGGAAGCGACAGAGAAGATAGATAAATTGTACACGAGTGGCACACAAGGGGACACAGGCGGAAACCGAGCACCCAACTGAGCCACAGGGACGGTAGAAGAAACGTGTGCAGTGTAACAGGCAATCAAAGGAACACATTAGGCAGCCCAACATGGGCTGACCCCATACACAGCCCCAAGAGCAGAGATGAGAGTGCCCAAGAAGCATAGAATCCGCCCGACAGGCAAACGACAGGGGAGAGGCGTAAACAAAGAGCCAGAACCCAACCTGCAAGCACAAGGAGGCGAACACAAAACCTCCGACACAGGAAAACGTACTACCAAACAGGCACCCCCACCGTTGCACTTCAGAACAAGGTGGAGGCGGGGCCCCGAACTCAAGCAAGGTTAAACAAGCATAGGAGAGGGGCAGGAGGAGTACATACAGGAACCGCCTCGGAAGGGACAAGAGGCCACCCGCAGACACCCGTGAACCGAGGAAGGAATCAGGTGGAAAGAACAAGAGCTGCCCAGTATGGGCTAATAGCCCTGCAGTAGGCACCTCGGGTGATACGGTCCACGTTCTCAAGTACGTATGTACACCCATTCCTTCTCCCAAAAACAAAAACAGCGTCAGGACGAAGGAGACGCCAAAACCGCACCAACTCACCTGCAGAACATAGGCTCTGAAGGGCCATGACGCATTAAGCGTTCGAGTCCGTATCTGCCGGAGGCGGCCAGTGCGCCCATGCTGGAGAGGAGGGGAGCAGCGAAGGAGGCTCCCCACCCTAGAACGCAGGGAAAAACCTCATGATTTCCCCACAGCGGCACCCCAGAACACCCCCAAAGCAATGGGGCACGGATTGGATTAAGAAAAGAGCGAGAGGCGAAGCCCCCCCGAGAGAAATGGAAGCAGAACACGTGTGCACACCACCCGGAACCAAAACAAACTCCCACGGCGCATGCGCAGGACACGAAAGAAAGTAGCCCAACAAGGCGAGAAGTAGCCCAACCAGGCGATAAGTAGCCCAACCAGGCGCGAAGTAGCCCAACCAGGCGAGAAGTAGCCGAACAAGGCGAGAAGTAGCCCAACAGGCTACAAGCAGCCCAAACGGCGACAAAGGAGCCCAAACGGCGACAAAGGAGCCCAAACGGGGACAAAGGAGCCCAAACGGGGACAAAGGAGCCCAAACGGGGACAAAGGAGCCCAAACGGGGACAAAGGAGCCCAAACGGGGACAAAGGAGCCCAAACGGCGACAAAGTAGCCCAAACGGGGACAAAGGAGTCCAAACGGGGACAAAGGAGCCCAAACGGGGACAAAGGAGCCCAAACGGGGACAAAGGAGCCCAAACGGGGACAAAGGAGCCCAAACGGCGACAAAGGAGCCCAAACGGCGACAAAGGAGCCCAAACGGGGAGAAAGGAGCCCAAACGGCGACAAAGGAGCCCAAACGGCGACAAAGGAGCCCAAACGGGGAGAAAGGAGCCCAAACGGCGACAAAGGAGCCCAAACGGCGACAAAGGAGCCCAAACGGCTACAAAGGAGCCCAAACGGCTACAAAGGAGCCCAAACGGCAACAAAGGAGCCCAAACGGCTACAAAGGAGTCCAAACGGTGACAAGGAGCCCAAACGGCTACAAGGAGCCCAACCTGTCCAGAACAGAAGGAACCAGTATGGAGGCAAACTCCGGGACACGCAGGAGGTAAGCCGCAAAGGCCAACCGCACCGCAGGCGAAGGGATGTGGTTAGCCGAAAACCTCCTGAAGACGGAACCGAAGAAACCACAGGGACATGGAACCGAACCCGGGGAGGAGCAGAACCCAAGCCCAAATCGTATGCAGAGGGGGGAAAGAAAACCCCACTCCTCGCAACAGTAAGCCCCGCTCAGAAGGATGGAAATCCAGGCAGGGCGCAATGGAGCCCAAGGCCCCCAAGGCCGCTCCTCCCCAACCCCAGGAGCCTCTGCACCAGGCCCCGGGGCCGAGTCGACCTCCAAAGCCCCGGCCCCACAAGAAAGAGCCAGGGCAGCCGAGAGAGCTGAAAGAGAAGGGGCCCACTGGTCAGACCCCGGAGCATCGGCCGGAGGAACAGACTCGAATGCCTCCGCAACTACCCCGGACGGGGCAACCCCCGAAGCTGCCCAAGTCTCAGAACCTCTAAGCCCGCCCCGACCCCGAAGCCTGCAGATGCGTAGGGGCCAGAAGCAGGAGGGGGAAAAAACAAGGGGGGCGTGGAAGAACCAAGGCCGAAGCGACCAAAACCCCCTAGTCTGGGTCCCTACACAAGCGGGGCAGCATCGGGGCGTCCGGGGAAGCGACAAACCAGAGCGCGTTGCAACATCCTACCCTGCAACGCGCGAGCTGCCTGCACCCATGGGATTCATCAGCAGACTGGGTGAAAGGAGTCACGAACAAGCAACAAAGCTCGCAGGACTCAAGGGTCGAATGTGTCACCGACCCAACAGGCAGCATGACGGAGGCAAAAACAAGGAGAGTCACCCTGAGACAAAGGGACAGAGCAGCCCTCAACTCGCACAAAGCGAGAGGGGATGCAAGGTTCTTCACTACCAGACCCGAGAGCCCCCGGGGGGGTTTCCCCAGGGCCCCTAGACTGGGTCTGCTAAGGGTTATCCCAGGCAGGGCACTGCTAACCGGCGCCCCAAACTAGCAAGCAAACCGCTAAAGCTGAACCCACGGGACGTGTCCACTCGCGAGGGCAAAGCAGGGGGCGCCACCACACAAACGAACCTAATATAAGGGGGGGGGGGGGGGAACACAAGGCAGACTCCCCTACCAGGCAAAAACAAATATAAAAGTAAAACCACACAAGTGGACAATGTACCCAGAGGGAACAGAGCCGGCCGCAGTTATAGGTGAAAACTAGCTACGCAGTACCCTGCGCCCCACCAGTGCTATAACTACCACTTACCCCAAGGTAAACAAGGGAGTAAAACCCCCAAACCCTCGGGGCGGCCAAACGCCAAGCAGCGAAAAGCCAACAGAGGTAGACCCAAGGTGACTTGTGGAAGGCAACCCCAAGCCCCAAGGGCGGTACTTACAGGGCACTCAGGGAAGGTGACCCTAAGCACATGCAGCCCGAGTACCTGAGAATACTACTCCCAGCTCACACGACCACCGTAAGAGCAGCACTGCAAACAAGTCACTGCACTGAGACAAGACTGGAGCTGGAGCCACACGACCGTGCATTATCCCATCAGCCGAGGAACTGGGGCGGGGGTCTGGGGCTCCCCCTTCCCCCTCCCGGGGAGGGGGGAGCTGCGCAGACATGCGGCTCGTGTGACGTCATGCTTGTTAGTTCATTTTCCTGGGGGAGTTCTGTCCACTCGTTTGTTGATTTTTGTTGTTAACCAGAATGGGGGTTTGTTTTGTGGCGCTTACCTTTCTGGGTGCCTGTCCCGGTCGATGGCAGATATAGAATGCTCCAAATCACATGTGCATTTGTATGGGCCATTGCTCCCCGTGCCTCTCTGAGGGGGCCAGGTTATGGCTTGTGGTCCCCGGTAGGCCTAGAACTCCACCCACATCGACTGATGCAAAATAGTTAGGGTATCCATATCAGCCATGGATAGCTCCGGGGAGCCGTAGGGGCTCCCCTCAGAAAAAAAAAAAAATCTTTCGTCTTATAGAAGTGTTCATTTTTGTTCCCTGGTTACGGAAAAAATAATAAAAAAAATCATAGGTGGCATATTTTAGCCGCAATAGGGTAGGGAAGTCTGGTAAAAAAGGGGCGTTGACAGAGCCTTTGCCAGACGAGGTCTACTCCGCCTGAGCTGTCAGGCGGCAATTGCCACAAATATATTATTACTTAATTATTTCAATGTCTCTGATTTTTTCTTAATTTTTTTTTGCAGTAATATTATTCAATACAGTGAATTGTGATATATTTATATAATAAATATGAAACCGTCGCTGTACTCAAAATTATGGTGTGCATATTAGTGATTCAATTATTATGATCATAAAACAAACAAATAGTTTTGCTGTTGTTACACTCTATACACAGGTTATATATAAGTATTTGCATGTTTTGGTCACCATAACGAACCACTAAGTTGGTCTTATGAGTCAAAAAGCAACGAGAAGTGACCGCCCAACCCGTTCTCGCACTTTCTTACAATCAATATTGACTTATTAAATACGTGCATATGTGACATACTAGTTTACCTTGAAAAGCTTCATAGAAAACACCTACCTTACCTAACCTTCTTAGTATGTTAAGATAAGCATCTCATTGCTTCGTAATTACAATTATTACTTAACCTATACCTATAATAGGTTAAGTAATAGTTGTAATTACGAAGCAATGAGATGTGTCGGAAAATCCGACACCATTTAATAATCATACAGATAATAACTGTATTACCAACAAGTTACCCATAGAAAACGTAACTTGTAGTGGAATTACCGTCTATAGAAAACGGGATATCATCACCACATACTATTATAATTCACCACCTATTATGGTGGGAATTATTCTTAAATACATAAGTCTTTGGACTTTACCATCATAAAAACATCTTATATAAATTAACTTAATTATCAATATTAAAGTAGAGTAAATGTGACCCTTCTATCACGTTCTGAAATCTGGACAATGTAAGCCAGGCGTCAGAGTGGAGGAAGGAGGGCAGCCATTGTTGTTGTTTGAGACCAGAGGCTCACACGGGAGCAAATTCGGCTCCTGTTAAATTTACTTGGACGTAGTGTTATGGAACCCAAAGGTGTACCATTGTCAACACGCTGTCTACAAATACAAGTTAAGTGTCTATCCGAAACCCGTTTATCATTCATTTATGGCCATTAATGTCAGGATATAGGGTGACCCGGTTAGATCGCGAAATCGCCTCATACTAAAGGTAATTAAGCCAGGTCTTCAATGTTCTGTATAGTGTTTTCTTTGATATAGCTTGTCATATATAGGATTCTGGCTTCACAGCTAGCGCACTTTTGACAGGTCAAGACGAGGATGCAAGATTATGTGCACCAGTTACTGGGTGATAGAAGCTACCTCAAAGAGGATAATTTGGTGTCTACACTCTAGTTATACCTGGTGGACTAACCTGCTGTACTATAAGAGAAGGAACCTCAACAATGTATGTAGCTATTACTGTAATTTGATTGGCTGCATATGTGTAATATAAACCCCCCCTAATGTGTAGAGGATCGATTTGTGAGATTAAGAGATTATTGCAGAAATACAGTCCACTTATCATTATACAAATTGCTATCGAAGTATATAAATTAACGTAAATATAAATTCATATAAATTAAATAAATATAAATCTCACAGGTCGGTTCCCACAAGATGCTTATCTTAGCATACTAAGAAGGTTAGGTAAGGTCGGTGTTTTCTATGAAGCTTTTCAAGGTAAACTAGTATGTTTAGTATGTCACATATGGACGTATTTAATAATAAGTCAATACTGACTATACGAAAGTGCGAGAACGGGTTGGACCGCCACACACCAGCCAGCCACTCGTTGCCACTCCCTCCCTCAACAACACCTCACTCGCCCTCATTCTCCTCCCACAATACTGTTTTTGCATTTATTCACAATACACAGACATTATATATAAGTATTTACATATTTTGTTCACCAGAACTGTACATCTGGGCTTGTATGGTGAGTAAAGACACGAAGACGTAGCTACTCACACAGTCAGCTGGTGGCGGCCGCCCTCAAGGCCAGAAGCACTAATATTTCTCCTCCAACAATATTGTTTGAGGTGATATTATGCTATATACACACATTATATATAAGTATCTACCTGTTTTATTCACCATACCTGTACAAATAAGCTGGTATGGTGCCCAAAGACCACAGTGGCTATCAGTAAACAACATGATAAGTCATGCAGATGACGCAGCTAACAGCTATTGCTGTTATCACACTCTATACACACGTTATATTTTTTTTTTTGAGATATATACAAGAGTTGTTACATTCTTGTACAGCCACTAGTACGCGTAGCGTTTCGGGCAGGTCCCTGGAATACGATCCCCTGCCGCGAAGAATCGTTTTTTCATCCAAGTACACATTTTACTGTTGCGTTAAACAGAGGCTACAGTTAAGGAATTGCGCCCAGTAAATCCTCCCCGGCCAGGATACGAACCCATGACATAGCGCTCGCGGAACGCCAGGCGAGTGTCTTACCACTACACCACGGAGACTGTTATATAAGTATCTACATTTACGTATCTACATATAAGTATCTATATAAGCTATATAAGTATCTACATTTGTGTTCACCATAGCAAGCCACTAAGCTGGTATGGTGAGTGCAGTCAATAAAAGGTGGCCACACACAGTCAGAAGAAGACGCCACCACCCTCCCTCCCACAGCCTTACTCCTCTCTCCATGGAGCACAGTGCTAAATATCACCACAATCCTGCTATTATCAGAATCCTGGTCAGTTTTATCACAGTCAGGGGTCTTCTATAATTCTATCATCACGAAATAATAGCAGGATCATATATATTATGGCATTTGTAGGCGATGCTGTGGTCAAAAGCTGAACAGTGGTGCTGTAAGCTCGTGCTGCGTGCACCAGCCTTGGTGGCTAGCTCAATACTGACGCTCTCACACCCAAGAATGTTGGCCTGGATTTTTTTTCTAGGTGGCATCTGGCAACTATCGGTCGTGGCTGTACTATAGCTGCCCCTATCCCAGGCGGGGCGTTTAAATTATAGCGCTAGACAAGAAAGCATATATAAATGATGTGCGCGGTTTCGGTTTTGTCACTGATATCATATATATATATGATATGCGCGGTTTAAGGGTTAATGCACTCTTAACTCCCTACCATAATCTACCCTAACTTATCTGAATTGTGACTAGTACCCAAACATACTTCCTCACAATCTGTCTCTAGACTAATCCACGCTTTTCATAAAACAGCAACATTTGGATACCACCATTAACACCACCCCTCATCTTTACCATCCTAAGTCCATTTCTACTTATATGTCTATTTTTCTTATTATCCTCACACAAATAAAAGATATCAATAACTTCAAACATCTGTAAAATTCTGAACATTGATGCGCCACCGAAAGTGCCGCATCTATCAACATCACCACTCCTGCAGTCATCGAAGGAAAAAACCTTCATGCAAACTGCACATATCGTGAAGAAGGAGGAGATGGGGAAGAAGCTTGCCCTGCCAGCCCCAAACTCCCGACCAGAGGAGGAGCGATCCAACGCCAGCAAATGCCAGAGGAGATGACACAAAAAGACCACGAATCGTAGGACCAAGGATAAGCAAACACAGCCAGCCTTCCCTACATCACCCCCATTAACAAGGAGCCTCGCTAAAGGGCCGATATGCCCTTCGAGAAGCCAACTTCTGTGCAGAGTAACCGCCAAGCTGACCAGACGAAGAAGCAACCCCTGGAAGATGCACTGGCTCGGAGATGAAAACTGTAAAGCCATGGGCCAAGAAAAATCTAAAGAGAGCAAAGACAGCCAGCCGACTTGCGAGAAAAAAAAAATAGGAACCGCTTCCTGGAGGAATGGCGCAAACAGCTTCAACAAGGCAGCCAATGCCTCAGCAGCCAAAACCAGAACTCTAGCTGAAGGGTCCCCCAGTCAACTCCTCCACATCCTCCAAAAGCCAATCTGAGAACACTTCGAGAAGACCAAAGAAGCGAAAGACCGAAGTCAAATGACCCCTAGTTCGATGGTCATCTGCCACCAATGCAGCCGAAAGAGGGAACATGAGCATGTAACTGTTCCAGACAAGGGCGAAGAGGCATGCACTGAGGAACTTTAAGGAGCCATCCCCAAGAACATCTGCTATACAGAGGAAACCTCTTTCCACTCCAGCATGCAGATCTGGCAAAACCCACGCCATGCTCCCAAGGAAAAAAAGGACAGTCTGCCAGCCAGGAAGACCCTGGAACCTAATAATGCACTCGATATTGTGATGAAGAACCGAACTCAATGGAAGCCGGATCCATTAACGAGTCGTAAACTGGGTCTCGCAGGAGATATGTACCAAGGGCCTCTTGAACCTCCGCAGAGAAAATCCGAAAGGAGGGAAACCTCTGGAAGGACGTATCCAAGGAACCCAAAGATACCCGGAAAGGAACCTGAGAGGAAGACGCACCCAACTCAAATTCAGAGACGGAGGATGCAAAAACCACCGGTCCTGCAACAACAAACCCTGCTCAGAAGGCACAAAGACCCAGGCAGGATCAAAAGGAGTCCAAACACTCCAAGCAGACTCCCCTTGAGCCCCGGGAACCCCTGAAACAGACCCGGGGCAGAGCCCATGTCCAAGCCCACTACCCTTGAAGAAAAGGCCGAGTCCAAGGAAAAAGCTTCAAAGAGAGGACTCTGATGGGCCGACTCCGAAGCTTCGGGGTGGAATTCGGGTTCAGTCTCCGTCCCCAAGTTGGAAGGGGGAACCCCCCCCCCCAAAGCCACCCGAGCCTCATCACAAGCTAAACCCCCACATCGGCCCAGAAACCCTCAGACATCCAGGAGCTGGAAGTGGGGGGGAGAGAGAGAAAAAAAAAAAAAAAAAAAAAAAAAAAAAAAAAAAAAAAAAAAAAGAGAGAAAGAAAAAGAGAGAAAGAGAGAAAGAGAGAAAGAAAGAGAGAAAGAGAGAGAAAGAGAGAGAAAGAAAGAGAGAAAGAGAGAGAGAGAGAGAGAGAGAGAGAGAGAGAGAGAGAGAGAGAGAGAGAGAGAGAGAGAGAGAGAGAGAGAGAGAGAGAGAGAGAGAGAGAGAAAGGGGGGGGGGGGGGGCAGGGCGAACAACACCCACCTGGGAAGGAAGAAAGGGCATGGATGGAACCAAGGTTGAAGTAACCAACGCCCTAGATTCTGATCCCTAAAATCCAAACAGGGCAACTCTGGGGCTTCCAACTGGGCAACCAACTTGGCCTGTTGCAACACAAAATACCTAACATGCAACCAATCCGCCGCCTGACCCCTAACATCCTAAGACAAGGAATGGGTAAACTGAATAACAAGCCAGGAACATGTCCCGCAAGACTCAGGGTCGTAGATGTCTCTGACCCTACAGGCAGCATGACGAAGGCAGGATGGATAATCGTCACCACGAGGCAAAGGCAACAAACACCTCTTAGTATTGCACAAGATGAAACAGGGCTTGGAAGACACGTCCATGATACCCCGAGCCCTACAGAGATTTTCAGGGCCCGTAGGGTATGTTAGCCGTACAGAAAATCTAGGCACAGGGGCCATCTAAGCCGGTAACCCCCTGTCTGCTGCAGGCAAACTGACAACCAGAGTCCCTGTGAAACCTCGTGGCAACAGAGGACTACCAAGCACAACCAAGGCTAGCCTAATGGGAAGCTAGGGAGACCTCCTCTGCCAAAAAAGCGAGAATACGCTAAAACAAAGTAACAAAGAGTACCACGAAGCAACACACACACACAGACTAACTGGTTCCCCAGAGAGAATCCTCGGCCGCCGCTGAATGTAAGCTGTCCCGGCCACAGTGCCCCCACCCAGCACAAACCCATTCTCTAACCAGGGCAAGACTGGAAGCCCAAGATCCCCGGCAAAACCCCTAAGACGAGAACAACACCAAGTGATGAAGTCCTCAAACAGGAGTGAGACTCGAACGATCCAGAAAAGGTAACCCTGACCCACAAGGGAAGTACTTACCGGGCACCTAGGGAAGGGAACCCTTTGCGAATGCAGCCCAGTATACTTATAGAAAAACCTGGCCATCACACAACACATTTAGCAAAGTCACAAATGCAAAGTCAGACAAATTGATGCCAGCGAGGACATGTGACACCTGGCACATCAGTCTAGGCGAGCAAGTTGCAACCGACTTCACTCTCCCCTTTCCCCCTATCAGGGGAGGGTGAAGCACTAACGAATGGGCATGCTAGTTGGATGATGTTTTGCTTGTTTCTTTGTTTTCTATTGGGGGGGGGGGGGGAGTTCTGTGCCTCTGTTCAGACGTAGGTTGCAATTTTCACCAGTTAAGAAAACTAAGTGTACACAATCTATCTGAATACTAAGTAACAGAGCACCACTTGGTTTACGAACTTGAGTTATCCGAAAGTTCCAGTTTCCAGATTGGTGTTGGGGAGTCATGCTACATGAACTAAGTTCGGGTAGGAAGCAGTCCGTCAAGCATCGTGCCGGCCCCGGGGTGGTGGGAATGTTGGTGGGAGATGGCCTAGTTTGCCCACTGACAGTGTTGGGCACCACCACTCTAGAGTGCCTTCTATCCTGTGACTTCACAGAGTCATGGCCTATTGTTCCTGTTATTTTGATTTGTCATGAGGCTGGAGTGTTCATTCTGTGACTTTGTTTTACATATCTGCACAATCAAGAAACATATGTGCACCATGTCGGCTCCAAATGCACGCATTGCGTCAGTGATGGCTGACTGGTGGGTGGATGGATGGGGGAAGCTTGGGTAGGAGGCAGTATGAGAGAGCAGGGGGAGAATTATTGAGAGAGAGAGGCAGTGAGGGAGGGCGAGATGCTAGGAGGTAGGCAGGAAAGGAGGGAAGTAGTGAGGGAGGGGAGAGAATTAGGGAGGAAGGGAGGGAGGGAGAGAAGGAGGGAGAGAAGGAGGGAGGGAGAGAAGGAGGGAGAGAAGGAGGGAGGGAGAGAAGGAGGGAGGAAGGGAGGGAGAGAAGGAGGGAGGAAGGGAGGGAGGGAGGGAGAGAGGGAGGGAGAGGGAGAGAGGGAGGGAGGGAGAGAAGGGAGGCAGGCAGGCAGGGAGGTGTCATGTTCACAGAAAACGGCACCATCCGTTTTCTATGTGCGGCGGCTCAGACACCAAGAGAGGTAAACAAGAGAGCGTACAGGACGCCCGCCAAGCTTGGTAGCTACTAGTCATGTAATCGTTTATAAGTATTAAAGTCAGTAACCAAGCAATGGCTTTATATCAACCCTACAACAAAGACTTCCTCAGTAACACACAACACCACACTGGCGACGAGGATGAACTGTGAACGCAGGTATTTGTTCAGCTTAAAACACAAGAAGAAGCATGCTGTCTCACGCCCGGAGGAGGAGGGAAATCGTGCTGTATGTGAGCACCATACCCGATGCTGTATGCTAACCAATGCTGTGTGCTAACCAATGCTGTGTGCTAAACGATGCTGTGTGCTAACCAATGCTGTGTGCTAACCAATGCTGTGTGCTAACCAATGCTGTGTGCTAACCAATGCTGTGTGCTAACCAAGCTGTGCTGACTGAAGCTGTGAATTGATGAATCTGCCGACGCGGTGTACGAAACGACACTTTGATGCTGTATACAAAACCCAATGTTGTGTATACGAAACGGGCTTTGTGCTACAATTCTTCACGCTGTGAACTGACTGCTGTGGCAACTGCTGTACCAACTGCTAACTACTGCTGTGCCAACTGCTGTGCTGCTGTGAGTAGGAACAACACATGTACACAAAGGCTAGGTAAGAAGTCAGTTGCTGCTGTATTGTGTACTGCTGTGAACTTTTGCATTAAAATGCTTGTGTGCTTTGCAGAATTAAAGTAATTACAGTGAATTCTTAACTAACATATACAGTGCAGTAAGTGTTTAGTATTCTGAGGAACATTTTAAGTGATAAGTTTATTTTTATACAGTAAAAAATGGCAAATATACCTCAGTTTCCTGCATTTGATCCTGACTGTGACCAGACAAACCTGTCACAGAGGTGGACCAAATGGCTTAAAAGGTTTGACAATTTGTTGATAGTTTCTGACATCAAAAGTGCTGAAAGAAAGCATGCCTTTCTACTACATTATGCAGGTGATAGAGTTTGTGACATCTTTGACACACTGAAAGACACTGGTGGTGCTAAAGATTATGACATTGTCAAAGCCAAATTAACTGAACATTTCAAACCAAGACAAAACACTGCAATGGAAATTATGCATTTCAGGAGGGCAAAACAACTCTCTAATGAAACTGTGGATCAATACCACACACGTCTGCAGGGTTTAGCAGCCCATTGTGAGTTTGCTGATGTTGACAAAGAAATCAAACAGCAAATAATTGAAACATGCACATCTACACATCTCCGTCGAAGAGCTCTAGACCTTGTTGATGATGAAAGTTCTCTTACCAAGATACTGGATATTGCTCGTCGAATGGAAGATGCTGCACGTGATGCTCGTGTCATGGAGTGCAGTGCCAACAACGATTCTGCCACTGTTACTAACATTGAGGTGGTACATAAGGTTCAGGGAGGACACCGTGATCAAAGAAGATATCATGCCAAACCTAACAGTAAATGGAGCCTAGAACCACATCACAACTTGAGTCATGGAACAAGACTCAAGCAGTCACAACGACTCACATCAGAGGGTGTCAACAATAAATGTCACAATTGTGGAGGAGACTACCCACACCAAGGTAGTGTTTGTCCTGCTCAAGGTAAGAAGTGCTATGAGTGTGGAAAACTGGGTCATTTTGGTGCTATGTGTCGTTCTGCACTAAAGAAACCACAATCAATGAATAAAATCACTGTACGACGATCAGGTCATAGGTGTCGAGGTGGCAAACACAATATTGCACCTCATATCCAAAATGTTAATAATGTACAAGACAACATTTCATTACAACCAGTCTCAGATGACAGTGAATGTGATTATACTTATGGAGTACAATCAATCACAGAATGGAATGATCTTCCAAACAACCCAGAGACTATAGTATACATTGCTGGTATTTGTCTCAAAGTTCTCATTGACACTGGATCAAACATAGACACCATTGCTGAGTGCCACTTTGAAAAATTTAAAAAACAGTTCCCAAAGCTTGAAAACTACAATGGCAAAGCCACTGCCTATGCTTCAAAGGTAGCCTTGCCAGTGACTGGAACTTTCACTGCAGAGATTAAGTCAAAGAATGCAATGCTCACTACTACATTCCATGTTGTTAGGAATGCAAAGGAGTCTCTACTCAGTTACAAGACTTCAACCAAATTGGGGCTACTTCAGCTTTCTAATGCTGTAGCAGTGGAATCTGCAAACAATGTTGATGCTATTGTTGCTGAATTTTCTGATCGATTTAAATCCATAGGTTGTTATACTAATAGCAAAGTACATTTGCATATCAACCCAGATGTAATTCCAGTTGCCCAACCACATCGCCGACAACCATTCCATACTCGCAAGAAAGTTGATGCCAAACTGGATAGGCTGATGGAACTAGATATCATTGAACCAGTAACAGGCCCAACACCATGGGTAAGCCTAATTGTCACTCCCCCCAAGCCGAAGAATCCAGATGAGATATGCATTTGTGTAGACATGCGTGTTCCCAACAAGGCAATAATGCGTGAACGCCATCCTACACCCACTGTAGATGATATGATTTACCGCTTGAATGGTGCAACTGTATTTAGCAAGTTAGATTTAAACAAGAGCTATCATCAGCTTGAACTTAATGAGGAGAGTCGCTTCATCACGTTTACGACACATCGAGGTCTATAGAGGTACAAGCGCCTGAATTTTGGTATTAACAGTGCTGCTGAGGTATTCCAGCACATCATCAGCCAGGTATTGTAAGATATACCTAATGCTGACAACATGTCTGATGACATCATTATTTATGGCCGTACCCAAGCTGAACACGACAAAGCTCTTCGTGCAACATTGCAACGCTTACGAGAAAAGAATTTGACGCTAAGCCGAGCAAAGTGTGAGTTCAATCAACATAAAATTGAATTCTTTGGACATGTACTTAGTGACAAAGGTCTGTCTCCAGATACTAAGAAAGTTGCAGATATCAAGAATGCTGCACCTCCTTCAACATCTACTGAAGTACATAGTTTTCTGGGAATGGCAAACTACTGCTCTTGCTTCATTCCAGGTTTTGCTACCATTACGAAGCCTCTACGTGAGCTCCTAAAGAAAAATGTATCATGGTACTGGAGTGATATCGAGCAAAATACATTTGATGCTGTGAAAGGTGCACTAGCAGGGAATGCGACTACTGCGTACTGTAACCCCGCGATTATCCGGGATTCAAACATCCGGAAAACGCCCTTATACGGCCAAAATCGTGATCGGATAAAGTTATCACAATATCCGGCCAAAATGGCCACAGGAACCGGATAAAAGCTGGTTTGGCCGGATGAATATTCGGCCATACCGTATTAATCCCGTCTGTGGCTCTAGACGCATGGTGGAGGAAGGGGTGGGGTGGGTGGGTGGTGTCGGGAGGGTGGGAGGGGTGCGTCAGAAGGGACCACCTAGGTATAGGAATTACTATTAATTTTAGAACACTTAATCATAGCCAAAAACAAATGAAATAAGTACTAGTAATTATGTAATAACAAATAAATAAGTTTCCTAAAATTAATGTGCACAGGCTGAAGTTTCCTTAAAAAAATATTGTGAGTTTTTTCCTCCTGGCAGCCTACGTAACGCGTTATAGCTGCCCCACCCCAAGTGGACCTGTCCAACACTGGTCAACCCATGTGCATCCGTTCCTCGTGTTATACACAGTGCTGCGCCATTAGTGAAATATTTTTTTTAAATAACTTTTTTATTTTCATAGTAACTTTGAACATTTTTGGCCAAGATTATGTCTGGTAGCAGCATCAATCGTTCTGGAGGTGTTAAGAGGAAGACAGTTGTCGTAACAATTGAAGACAAGTTACTGTTATACACCTCAACCAGTGCGGCGTCACAGTACTGCTCCATTAGTGAAATATTTTTTTAACCCTTAAAGTGCGCATCACGTCATATGAAGTGTAAATCGTTTTACCAGTCAACTGCGCTTCACGTCATATGACGATTATGGGTACCGCGCACGATTTGAATGGCCCGCGGTGTAGCTGGGGGTCCCGTACGCTGCCCAGGGGCTCTAGTAAACAGCGGCCATTTTGAAAAAAATTCCCGCTCACGAACCGAAGGCATGGGAGGCCTCAGTTTAGCGAGAGTCACCATAGTGAGCGCACAGTCAAACGCCTCCCGGGCACGCACCACTCAGTCCCTCACCCCAGAGCAAATAGCCCACGAATTATTCTCTGAAGGTGAAGAAAGTGTGTTTGATGATTCAGACAACGATGAGGATTATACACAGTTGTCGGGTGATAGTAGCAGCAGCAGCAGTGAGAGTGAGAATGACCGCCATGCCATGGCGAGGCCTCTACGCTCACCCATGCCTCCTCGGCCAGTTTCTACCCCAATTCTACCACGACCTCACAGTTCCTGTGGATATTTTCTGTTTGAGGGTGACGAGTCAGAGGGAGGTGACTCCTTTTCTGGGCTTAGTGACTCAGATCAAAGTTTTATTGAGCCTGTGGCTGGTACCAGTGGTGTAACTGGGCGAGAAATTGTCGCGTCAGCAGCATCTCGCCCGGCCAAGCGCCACCGCATGTTACCACATGAGGGACCAAGACCCTCGTGTTCACGTGCATCCACCTCACGTGCATCCACCTCACGTGCATCCACCTCACATGCACCCACCTCACATGCACCCACCTCACGTGCACGTAGCCGCCGTGCTTCTCGCAGACGGTATTCAGCTCCTGGTCGCCGGTATGCATCGCTTCCTCGCCGTCTTTCCTCTGCATCTCGCAGGACGCCTGGTGTACTTGAGTGGAGTGATGGTGACGATTTTATTCCTAATATTCCTCACTTTGACGATAAAGATGTAGGGATTACAAACCTTTTCCCTAATCAAGGTGAGGACATGGCTGAGATGGAATATTTTACAGCATTCTATGATGAACCACTCATGGAATACATTGTACACCAAACGAACCTGCATGCTGCTTACCTGATTGAGAGGGAAATCACAGAATCTTCACGACTGCAGCGTTGGAAAAATACCACAGTTGCAGAAATGTATGTGTTTTTGGCACTCTGTTTGTTGATGAAGCACTGTCACAAACATGCAATAAGTGACTATTGGAGCAAGGACAAGACAATACCAACACCTTTATTCGGGAAATATATGTCATGAGACAGGTTTCAGATACTCCTCAGGTGTCTACATTTTTGAAGTGTTCAGGACCGAACACCTGATGATAGACTGTGGCGAGTGAGGCACTACATGAACGATGTTATTGGAAAATTCAGAGATTTTTACGTACCAGCACAGAAGCTGGTGGTTGATGAATCTCTCGTACTTTTCAAGGGACGTGTTCTATTCAAACAGTACATTCCCTCAAAACGAAACCGATTTGGCCTGAAATTTTTTGTTCTTTGTGATTGTGAGACAGGATACGTGTTACACATGATTCTGTACTTGGCTAGTGATGTAGACATTCCCGGTAACGACGAACATGGATTCTCGGGGAGTGTAGTGAAGACCATCATGGCTCCGTGGATGAACAAGGGACACATTTTATACACAGATAATTACTATACAAGTCCCTTGCTAGCTCGGTTCTTGCTAGAAAATAGAACCGGATTGGTTGGTACAGTAAAGCCACAACGAAGGGAAATGCCTGTGTTTGACAACGACATTGCAGTTGGTGAGTGTCAGAGAAGGAAAAGTGATAACATTCTGTCAGTTCGGTGGAAAGACAAAAGAGAGGTGAACTTGTTGACAACAATTCATGATGGAACAATGGTGAACAGTGGGAAAGTGAGCCATAAAACAAACGCACCACTATATAAGCCAGACTGTGTTTTAGACTATAATATCAACATGCGGTTGATTGATAAATCAGACATGATGATTGGCACTGCAGAGTGTGTGCGGAAGACATGTAGGTGGACGAAAAAAGTGTTCTTCCATCTTGTGGACATGAGCATGCTGAACTGTTTCAACATGTACCTTGTGAGAACTGGACGTAAGCCCACTTTCCGTGACTTTGTATTTGATGCTGCAATACAGTTATTAGGAAAGTTTGCAAAAGATGTCCCAGGTATTCAGCGGCCCATCATAAACCCACTGTTGCAGCATGCTGGTACTCCACGCCTCGCTCACACTGAAGGCTTCCTAGCACACAAATTCAAGTATTTGCCACCTGCTGGGAAGCGTGCAATAGCCCAACGTGATTGGTTGGTGTGTAAAACAACGACACGTAGAGACAAGAAACGGAAGCTTGTGCAAACATGGTGTGAAACGTGTGGTATCCCATTATGTGCTGTCGACTGCTTCAATGACTACCACAGTCTAGAAATCTTCTAAGTGTGCTTCAAAGTGTGTATAGCGTGTGCGAGTGTGTAAATATGTATACATATAAGCAGATAGCGTGTGCGTGTGTGTAAATATATACAAATATAAGCAGAACATACAATATAATAGACTGTAATGACATATTATATTGCCGTAATTGAAAACACTTGTGTGCGCCTGTGTATACTCAAATATGCAACAATTATTGATACAAAATATGTTCAAACAGTATTTGAAACACAATTAGTGAAAAAAAAATTAGATAAAATGCGCTTAGACATTGTAAATAAATAGCGCGAAAATATATTTGTGGCAACTCTGGCTGTTTGAGGACCGTGCGCAACACCTCTGGGGCGCGTACTGCATGAGCGAACATGCAGATTGTGACGTCATCACCGAGCTTTTCGGCTCTATTGCAACAAAAGTAAGTACAATAGAATTTTTTTTTATTTTTCCCGTGATCAGTGAACAGAATTTAACAGATTAGCAAAAAAAAAAAAATTTTTTTTTTTTTTCAAAATGACATGCGCCTGTGCGGATGGCAGGATATTAGACCCCGAGCATGTTAAGGGTTAAATAACTTTTTTTATTTTCATAGTAACTTTGAACATTTTTGGCCAAGACTATGTCTGGTAGCAGCATCAATCATTCTGGAGGTGTTAAGAGGAAGAAGGTTGTCCTAGCAATTAAAGACAAGTTATGTATTGTTCAACCAGTGAGGCGTCACAGGCAGCCAAATGCCTTTAACAAGTGAGGCGCCACAGGCAAGCCAAGCGCCTTTAACAAGTGATGCGCAAGCAAGCAAGCGCCTTCAACAAGTGAGGGGTCACAGGCAAGCCAAATGCCTTCAACAAGTGAGGCGTCACAGGCAAGCCAAGCGCCTTCAACAAGTGAGGCGTCACAGGCAAGCCAAGCGCCTTCAACAAATGAGGGCATGCAAGTGCTTCAACAAGTGAGGCACATGCAAGCGTCTTCAACAAGCGAGGTCTCACAGGCAACCCAAATGCCTTCAACCAGTGAGGCTTCAGCAGCTGGCAGTCAAAACTAACTTTGCTTAATGAACTGTACAGTAATTTTAGGTGTTAATTTTAGTGTTGTGTTAGCATAAGTTACGTAAATTGTTAAGAATTCTTAACTTCAAGATGTGTGGCATCAATCAAGAAGACGAACAACAACAAGGTAAGTTGAGGTTTCTAGTTGAATATTTAATAATTATATGTGGCAAGGCAATTCAAATTATGTTGTTTGTAGTATAAAAGTAATTGGAAATTGTCACTTGGACTCGTAGGTGAAAAAGTACCATTATCCAAAAAATGTGATAATCCGGCTGGGGGACCTTCCCATATAGTCCGGATGATCGAGTGGAGACAGTACTTTGATCCATCAATGGACACTGAGTTAACGGTGGATGCTAGTCCTGTTGGGTTAGGTGCTGTTTTAGCCCAACACAAACCTGGTCAACCAGATTCCAGAGTAGTAATTGCCTATGCCAGGTGTTCTCTCTCAGATGTTGAGCAACGATACAGTCAGACACAGATGGAAGCTCTTGCTCTTGTATGGGGCTGTGAACACTTCAATGTGTATCTGCTAGGTGCACCCTTCACCATGATAGTCACTGACCACAAACTGTTGGAGACCATCTTCAATAATCCAAAGTCCAAACCACCAGCTTGCATTCAGAGATGGGCTCTTCGTCTGCAACCATACAACTTTACGGTGAAATACAAGGCGAGTGCAGGCAATCCTGCTGATTACATCAGTCAACATCCTGCCAACAGTTTCACCATCACCAAGCATCAGCAAGTTGCCGAGGAATATGTACACTCTGTAACCTGTGATGCAGTCCCTAAGGTTCTCACTCTTCATTAAATTTGTACTGCAACCCTAGAGGACCCAACTCTGCAAGCAACAGTGGATGCATTGACTAAGAAAAAGTTTCCACGCATCCCACCCTAAGGAGTTGACCAAGATGCATTCAAAGCACTTGAACGCATCCAGACAGAATTAAGTGTTACGCAACAACACGACACTGTGCTGCGAGGTACTCATATCGTCATTCCAGCTGTTCTCCAGCAACGTGCTCTGAAGCTTGCACATCAAGGACACCAAGGTCTTGTTAGGACCAAACAGCTGATACGAGAAAAGGTGTGGTTTCCTGGCATTGATCGTCAAGCAAAGGACATGCATGATGCCTGTGTCCCTTGCCAAGCTGCAGTGGATACTTCAAGACCAACACCTCTACAACCTTCACCACTACCTGCTGCACCATGGACGGAAGTATCGATGGACTTCTGCGGACCGCTACCAACTGGAGAGTACTTGATGGTAGTCATTGATGATCACTCACGTTATCCAGAAGTAGAAATCATCACTTCCACATCTGCAAAGGCTGTCATCCCGAAACTCGACAAGATCTTTTCAAACTTTGGCATTCCTGAAGTTGTCAAGACGGACAATGGACCGTCATTTAATGGACAAGACTTCATCAACCTTGCTGAGCATATTGGATTCAAACACCGCCGTGTGATGCCACTACATCCTCAAGCAAATGGAGAAGTTGAGAGATTCATGCAACCCCTCATGAAAGTGGTACGCTGTGCTCATGCCGAAGGACGATCCTTCTTGAGGTTATCTTGAGTTGATTTCGGGGCTTTTTTAGTGTCCCCACGGCCCGGTCCTTGACCAGGCCTCCACCCCCAGGAAGCAGCCCGTGACAGGTGACTAACTCCCAGGTACCTATTTGCTGCTAGGTAACAGAGGCATAGGGTGAAAGAAACTCTGCCCATCGTTTCTCGCTGGCGCCCGGGATCGAACCCGGGACCACAGGATTACAAGTCCAGTGTGCTGTCTGCTCGGCCGACCAGCTCCCCCACATAACGGATACACGTCTCGCTCAGAAGGATGCACTAGCCAAGGGCAAAATGAAAATTGCTCATGATCAACGTGCAAAGGAACAATTCATAAAGGTTGGAGATACTGTTCTCGTTAAAAAGAAAAAAAGAGGGAAAGCTAGATATGCCGTATGATACAAAACCATATAAAGTGATTAGTGTAAAAGGAACTATGATAACAGCGAGTAATAGAGATCATAGTATAACACGTAATATGGCCTATTTCAAAGTGATTCCAACTAGTGTAGAAAATGATGAAGTGCAAAGTCGTGCAAAAGAAAAAATGAGTTATAACTCAATAAACAATTCATCAAGGGATGTTCTTGTATTTAAGCACTCTCGTCCTAAACGTCATGCTAAACGCCCTACACGATTTGATGATTAATTGTATTCCTATGTAATGCAACGTATTTACTTATTATGCTAAACTAAATTTAATATTGTTTGAATAATGCAGATCTCTCATTCAATATTTCGTAACTTTGTATTACAGTTTCCTTCATGTTTGTTTAACAGTGCATATGTATTTTTAACATTGAAATCCTTTGTGGTAAAGATTAAGTTGTTTAAATTCTTTGTGTGCTTAATTAATGTTAAATGTATGCAATATCTCTTGATATGTTAATAACTTACTTTGTGTCAATAACTTTGCTTTGTGCTACAAGCATGGTAGACATCCTGTATTCATTCTTTTTAAAGAAAAGGAGGGATGTCATGTTCACAGAAAACGGTACCATCCGTTTTCTATGTGCAGCGGCTCAGACGCCAAGAGAGGTAAACAAGAGAGCGTACAGGACGCCCGCCAAGCAGGGTAGCTACTAGTCATGTAATCGTTTATAAGTATTAAAGTCAGTAACCAAGCAATGGCTTTATATCAACCCTACAACAAAGACTTCCTCACTAGCACACAACACCACAGGAGGCAGGCTGGCAGGCAGGCATGCAAGCAGGTAGAGAGAGAGGGAGGGAGGTAGAGAGAGAGAGAGAGGGAGGGAGGGAGGGAGGGAGAGAGAGAGAGAGAGAGAGGGAGGGAGGGAGGGAGGCAGGCAGGTAGGCAGAGAGGGAGGAAAGGAGGCAGGCTGGCATAGAGGGAGGCAGTGAGGGAGGGGAAGGTAGGCAGGAAGGTAGTGAAGTAATGAGGGAGGGAGGGAGGCATGGAGGGAAGGAAAGGCAGGCTGGGGAGGGAGGGAAAGGCAGGCTGGGGAGGGAGGGAAAGGCAGGCTGGGGAGGGAGGCAGGCAGACAAGCTGGCAGGCAGGCTGGCAGAGAGGGAGGCAGGCTGGCAGGCAGAGAGGGAGGCTCGCAGGCAGGCAGAAAGGGAGACAGGCAGGCTCGCTGGCAGGCAGGCAGAAAGGGAGACAGGCAGGCTCGCTGGCAGGCAGGCAGAAAGGGAGACAGGCAGGCTCGCAGGCAGGCAGAGAGGGAAGCTGGCAGGCAGGCAGGCAGGCAGGCAGGCAGGCAAGCAGGCAGGCTGGCAGGCAGGCTGGAAGGCAGGCTGGCAGGCAGGCTGGCAGGCAAGCTGGCAGGCAGGCAGGCATGCAGGGAGGGAGGGAGGGATGTATGTTGAGTTGAACTATGTGATCTTTAACCACTGTGCTGTGCAGAGTTTATTGTGAAATTCCCTGTGCCCATGAAATAAAGTGTTCCCAAAAAATGATTTTTTCTTCGTAAAGTGATAAATTCCTTTCCCCTGAACATGTCTATGTAAAAATAAAACCCAAATTCCACTTACTGTGGCTGTGGGGACGTAGACAAGGTGCGCTGTGACGTCATCAGGGCCTGGTCGCCCGTGCATGACTCGCCCAGACACGGTCGCGCGGGCCATTCAAGCACTGCGTGTAGCCACAAATATATTTTCAATTATTTGCTCTATGTATTTCTAATACGGTTTTATTTGTTTTTTATCGTATATGATGCATATTTGTGTCCTTTACAATTTATGTCGGTGATTAAATATGTATGTGTATGTATATATGTATACATATTATTATAGTCTGTGGGTTGGTGGTGTTGTCGTGTTGATCCTTCTCTACAGACAACCCAACCCACAACTCGGTAGAGTGCTTATACCTCGCTAGGAGATCACACTAGGCGCTTCTGGCTCTTGGAGAGGGGCTCAACATCACACATTTAGGGGATGCGGCTCCAACACTTAGCCTCGTTGTCACGTGCACACACACCCACTCGAGCCGCTGTGACTCCCCACTCTCTCCTTATGTGATGTGGTCTCCTCAATCCCCTTTAACTTATTAATCTTCCATCTTACCCTGTCCACAGCGGTGGTTCTTGGTTCTTTCTCTCTCTCTCTCTTCCTTTACTATTTCCTGGGAAGCCTCACTAGGACAAGGGCAAACACCAGCAAATTGGAATACATTTACTGGACAAAGCACATATACAATACATACACACATAATAATAATGAATCCTATACTCTATACTATTACAATCAGGTTGCACTCCAACATTATCAGAACTCTATCATCAGCTTATCAAGTGGTATCCTATCTCCTGGTTCACCACCAGATACGATCAACCTCCTCAAGTTGATCAAGTCTACATACACTGTTGCACCATCAGCAAGAGAATATATATATATATATATATATATATATATATATATATATATATATATATATATATATATATATATATATATATATATATATATATATATTATTAAATATGACCGAAAAAGTAAAATTAATAATTTTAACACAAATTTTCTCGATCTTTCGTACATTTCTTTTCACTGTTGAAAGTGACTGTTAACTGTGAAAAGAAATGTACGAAACATCGAGAAAATTCGTGTTAGAATTATTAATCTTACTTTTTCGGTCATATTTAATAATATATGTCTACAGGAAAGACTGCTACCAAAATATACTAATATATATATATATATATATATATATAATATATATATATATATATATATATATATATATATATATATATATATATATATATATATATATATATATATATATATATATATATATATATGTCGTACCTAGTAGCCAGAACGCACTTCTCAGCCTACTATGCAAGGCCCGATTTGCCTAATAAGCCAAGTTTTCATGAATTAATTGTTTTTCGACTACCTAACCTAACCTAACCTAACTTTTTCGGTTACCTAACCTAACCTAACCTATAGAGATAGGTTAGGTTAGGTTAGGTAGGGTTGGTTAGGTTCAATCATATATCTACGTTAATTTTAACTCCAATAAAATAAAATTGACCTCATACATAATGAAATGAGTAGCTTTATTGTTTCATAAGAAAAAAATTATATAAAATATATTAATTCAGGAAAACTTGGCTTATTAGGCAAATCAGGCCTTGCATAGTTGGCTGAGAAGTGCGTTCTGGCTACTAGGTACGACATATATATATATATATGTGTGTACAAAGAAAATCAGCATGTGAATGCAATAACATATATCAGTGTAAATGTTCCTTGATACACAACAATGATCAATCGATCACTCTATCAGTCCTAGAACACATCTATCTGTAGGTAATCCAGTCTACGACTGTAACTCTAAACTTCAGTATAAAACACTCTTTGACATAAGAATGCCAACAATCACTCACCTCTCACTGCGTCTCGCACGCTAATGACAACCAAACACTATCAACTCCCTACAAGTAATCCACCAGAACTTCCCTTCCACCTCTGGAAGTTCACTACCCTGATCTCTTCAGGTTCTTCCGGGCTTCACTACCAGGATCCTCTGCAGCTCCTCCAGGCTGCTATCATGAAGTTTCCTTGAGCAACTACGGTGCTTCACCCTTCTGCTAGGGTCCTCCACAGCTCTCTTGGCTGCTACACCATGAAGTTTCCTCGAGCAACTATGGTGCTTCACCACCTCTACAGAAGCACGTGACACTCCTCTTCACTGCTTCTCCTCACAGCTCGAGGTCCTCTGTTCCACTACCTTGGAGTCTCATCAACTACTCCTTCTGTGCTGGCTTCGAAGTTCTCAGCAACTTCTTCCCCAAAGAACAAACCACAGATTGTCTGGTCGAGGGCGCTCCTCCCTCTGACGAAGCTTGGTCAGGGTGCTTCCACGGCCCACAATAATGCCTCTGGGCAGTTTAATAAACACTCCTCGTCGCCCACGACTTGAGACCACACGTCCCCAGCTCGATTCCACAGCTGGTACGTCTGCACACTTCTCTTCTCTTCGAGATATATCACTAGGGGTTCCCTTCTGACGGGAACTCAACGGAGCGCGGCTTTCCCCCTGCGATGTCTGGCCTCAAGTGAGGTCAAAGCCTTCCAGAAGCGAGCCTCACGCCTCCAGCAAAATGTCCACATCTCTTAGCCAGTCATTTATCTGTTTTCTTTTTCACTGCCCATAATCTTAAATTGTTCATCATATCCAAGCAACTATTTTACATATGGGTTATCATCTCAATATTTGCTAGACCTTCTAATCAGGTCAGGCTTGATGAATAACTCTCAAGGAGGGAGACTCGTTTCTCCTGCAGGCTGAGATCATAACAATATGTATAGGTACATGTATGCATGAGTATGTGTACATGTATATAGTTTTGTACATTAATAGTTTTGTAACTGGCATCAAAAGATTGTTATTTGCTTAGCTAAACGAACTAGAGGGTTCAGCTCCTGAACCGATTATGTGCCTGGTTGATACCTGGTTGATGGGGTTCTGGGAGTTCTTCTACTCCCCAAGCCCGGCCCGAGGCCAGGCTTGACTTGTGAGAGTTTGGTCCACCAGGCTGTTGCTTGGAGCGGCCCGCAGGCCCACATACCCACCACAGCCCGGTTGGTCCGGAACTCCTTGGAGGAATAAATCTAGTTTCCTCTTGAAAATGTCCACGGTTGTTACGGCAATATTTCTTATGCTTCCTGGGAGGACGTTGAACAACCGCGGACCTCTGATGTTTATACAGTGTTCTCTGATTGTGCCTATGGCACCTCTGCTCTTCACTGGTTCTATTCTACATTTTCTTCCATATCGTTCACTCCAGTACGTTGTTATTTTACTGTGTAGATTTGGTACTTGGCTCTCCAGTATCTTCCAGGTGTATATTATTTGATATCTCTCTCGTCTTCTTTCTAGTATGTACATTTGGAGGGCTTTGAGACGATCCCAATAATTTAGGTGCTTTATTGCGTCTATGCGTGCCGTATAAGTTCTTTGTATTCCCTCTATTTCAGCAATCTCTCCTGCTCTGAAGGGGGAAGTGAGTACTGAGCAGTACTCAAGACGGGACAACACAAGTGACTTGAAGAGTACAACCATTGTGATGGGATCCCTGGATTTGAAAGTTCTCGTAATCCATCCTATCATTTTTCTGGCTGTCGCAATATTTGCTTGGTTATGCTCCTTAAACGTTAGGTCGTCAGACATTATTATTCCCAAATCCTTTACATGCTGTTTTCCTACTATGGGTACATTTGATTGTGTTTTGTACTCTGTATTATGTTTAAGGTCCTCATTTTTACCGTACCTGAGTACCTGGAATTTATCACTGTTAAACATCATGTTATTTTCTGATGCCCAGTCGAAAACTTCATTAATATCAGCTTGAAGTTTTTCAATGTCGTCAGCCGAGGTAATTTTCATACTGATTTTTGTGTCATCTGCAAAGGATGATACGAAGCTGTGACTTGTATTTTTGTCTATATCTCATATGAGAATAAGGAAAAGCAGCGGTGCAAGGACTGTACCCTGAGGTACAGAGCTTTTCACTGTACTTGGACTAGATTTTATATGGTTGACCGTTACTCGCTGAGTCCTGTTTGACAGAAAACTGAGTATCCAGCGTCCTACTTTACCGGTTATTCCCATTGACTTCATTTTGTGTGCTATCACGCCATGGTCACATTTATCGAAAGCCTTTGCGAAGTCCGTGTATATCACATCAGCATTCTGTTTTTCTTCCAATGCCTCAGTGACTTTGTCGTAGTGCTCAAGTAGCTGTGAGAGGCACGATCTTCCCGCTCGAAATCCATGTTGGCCTGGGTTGTGAAGGTCATTGGTCTCCATGAAATTGGTGACCTGACTCCTAATCACTCTCTCAAATACTTTTATGATGTGCGATGTTAGTGCAACTGGTCTATAATTTTTTGCCAATGCTTTGCTCCCTCCCTTGTGTAGAGGGGCTATGTCTGCTACTTTAAGTGCATCTGGTATCTCCCCCGTGTCCAAGCTCTTCCTCCACACTATACCGAGTGCCTGTGCTACCGGCACTTTGCATTTCTTTATAAATATTGAATTCCATGAGTCTGGACCTGGGGCCGAGTGCATGGGCATGTTTTCAATTTCTTTTTCAAAATTTAGTGCGCTCGTGTTTATATCAGTTATATTTACAGGGGTTTGAATATCCCGCATAAAGAAATTGTCTGGATCTTCCACCTTCATGTTGTTTATTGGAGTGCTAAACATGTCCTCATACTGCTTTTTTAGGATTTCACTAATTTCTTTGTCATCCTCCGTGTATGAACCTTCACTTGTACGAATAGGTCCAATACTGGCAGTGGTTTTTGCTTTTGATTTCGCATATGAGAAGAAGTATTTTGGATTTTTCTTTATTTCCTGAATTGCTTTCTGTTCTAACAGCCTTTCTTCAGTTTCATATGAGTGTTTCAATTTCCACTCGATTTCTTCAATCTCCCTATTTAAATTATTCCTTCTTTGACGGGAAATTCGTGTCTGCATAAGCAGTTCCGTTATTTTTTTCCTGCGTTTATAGTGTCATCTGCGTTCTCTTTCTACATTAGATCTCTTTCTGGCTTTCCTCAAAGGAACATGTTTCAGACAGACTTGATACGCTTCTGAAGTCAGTTTTTCTATTCCTTCTGTAGGACTTGTATTACTTAGAACAGTTCCCCATGGAATGTTTGTAAGTTCCCTGTTTATTATCTCCCAGTCTATCCTTTTATTATTAAAATTGAATTTACTGAATAGCCCCTCTCGCTTTATCAACGTTTTAGGTCTATTCTGAGTATTGAGGGTCGTTTGCACTTCAATGAGTTTGTGATCTGAGTATGTGGTATCTGATATCGTAATGTCTCTGATAATGTCTTCATTGTTCGTAAAGACCAGATCTAGAATATTTTCATTTCTCGTTGGCTCCGATATCTGCTGATTGAGTGAAAATTTGTCACAGAATCTAAGTAGTTCTCTAATCTGTGGTTGGTTAGGTCCTGATAGATTTCCTGGCATATATTGTTTGCTATTTTCCACCTGAGACTAGGCAAGTTGAAGTCACCTAGGAAGATAATATCAGGTATCGGGTTCTCCAAATTATCAAGGCTATTCTCTATTTTGCTTATCTGTTCTGTGAATTCCTCAGCCGTTGCATCTGGCAGTTTGTATATTAGAATAATCACTAAATTTATTTTCTCTATTTTTAATCCCAGTACCTCTACCACCTCATTTGTAATGTTTAGGAGCTCCGAGCATACAAGGTCTTCCCTAATATACAGACCCACTCCTCCATGTGACCTAATTTTCCTATCACACCTGTATAGGTTATATCCTGGAATCCAGATCTCACTGTCCAACAATTCCCCTGCATGAGTTTCTGTGAAAGCTTCAAATACTGCATTTGACTCCGTGAGGAGGCCATTTATGAACTGTACTTTGTTGTTTGTTCTTGTTTTCAGTCCTTGTATGTTGGCAAAGATGAATGAGGTTACTCTATTAGTGATAGTTTGAATGGGAGACTTTTTCGGCAAGCCCATTATGCGTGGACATAATGAGTTTGTTCTGACCAGTACTGATTGTTGTAGGGCAGTTGCCTGTCGTAGTTGTAGTTCCCTTTCGGTGTGTAATTGTATCTGTAATTCTGGAATGCAAGTGGATCTGGCATCCAGTTTCATACACTCTCCATGCTCCTCCTTTTGAATTCTCTTTCGGTCTGGTATAAAAAATTTATAGAGTTTCCTCCAAATTCATTATCCTGCTTGCCGCTCTTTATGTAGCGTTCCGTGCCTTTCACGTGAAAGTGTGGGCAGCTGAGGTCATAGCATTTTCTGTCCTCCAGTGGGGTTTGGCACATGTCAGGATGGAAAAACCTACATATTAATCCAAATCGACACTCACCTTTCCTAAGCATATTTAAACATTTTTTGGGATGATGGTAACTGCATTCTAATCCTTTCTTATTACCAGCATAGCTGGTAATAAGCCAGAGCTGGTTCTCCAGCCAGATCTCTGGCTGGAGAAAATTGTGGCCTGAATGTGTGACAGAACTAGACTTTGAGGGATTAGAGCCTGTAAATGATGCGCCTATTGTTGACGAAATTGTTACTCTGGGCCGTCAAATGGGCTTGGAATTGGATAGTGATGATGTGGAGGAGTTGGTGGAAGATCACAACGAAGAACTGACCACCGAAGAACTCCAAGCCCTTCAACAGGAACAGCAAGACAACGCAGCTGATGATTCTACAGTGGAGGAGGATGAGGCAGTAGCGAATGTCCCTTCTGTAGAAATTAGGAAGGTGTGTCAGATGTGGGAAGAGATTCAAACAATTATTGAAAAGACTCACCCAGAGAAAGCTGTAGTAGGCCGTTGCCTTAATCTTTTCAATGACAATGTGATGCCTTACTACAGAGACAGCTTGCGAAGAAGGGAAAAGCAAGCTTCCATGGACAGATTTGTGGTGAGAAAACCGAGCAGTGAGCCACAACAAGGACCTAGTGGCACTCGGATAAAACGTGCCAGGGAGTGCACACCAGAAAGGTCCTCACTGCCTGATGTGATAATGGAAGGGGACTCCCCTTCCAAACAGTAACTCCTCTCCTCCTTCTTCCCCCTCCTCACCATCTTCCATACGCCTACAGCATTCAACAGCAAGGTAAGTAATAACTTGAACATAGTTTTGTAGGTTTATTTAGATGAATTAATTCATTTCCCATTATTTTTTATGGGGAAATTAGCCTCGGAATACGAGCTGTCTCCAGGAACGGATTAACACTTTTCTGAGAACTTCACTTGGAATTACGAGCGGTTTAGATAAGCGCTTGTCAGATCACGACGTAAATTTACGGACCGTGTTATAGTGGGTATTTACTACTCAATCGACTTGGGGTTTGTATGAATATGTTTGCCATTAAATTTTCGTTTTCTCTAATAGGCACAGTGCCTATTTGAGAAAATGGCAATGTATTGTAACTTAGAGGAGAGACTATTGAGTTGGTGACACAACGAGGGTAATCGCCCACTCCACACACTCTCGTGTTGGCCGCGATCATGATTCTACATTTATATGCATATGTCTGTGTAGAGAATTTTATTCCGAACACTGTACAAACAAAAAAAAACGGCGTGAAGCAAGTATAAACTTGAAAAAACATGAGCAAAGTAAAAACTTTTTACCCTCACGGGTACAAACATGCGTAAGATTTTATTCGCCGCAAATTTATTTGACGCTCTGTTGGCCAATTCTACCCATGTTCTTATAGAACTTTCTATTGCGAACACATTGCTATAAAAATGAAATACGTAGCTCGAGAAATAATGTCAGGACAGTGAAATAAGTATAAACTTTCAAAGCGCTGCATCACAACAGTGTCGTCGCTGCTGAAATCACGGCTAACGCTTCGCCCAGTTCCCACACTCGTGCGGAACATAATTAGACATTGATAGGCATATGTCTGGGTGGGGAATTTTATTGCGAGTTCAGTGATATCAAAATAAGCGCTGTAGGATGACTGTGAGGCTGGCAACAAACGAAAGAGTATGAACATTTACTGCCTGTTTGGGTGTCACGGCGAGTCATCTTCGTGTTTATTTACTTCGTGGTGGGATAGCAAATGCTTTGGTGACATTTTATGCATATGATCTTGTAGAGAATTTTATTGCCAACGCATTGATACCAAAAAGAAAAACGTAGCTCGAGAATTGATGTTAGGAGCGTGAAAAGATTATACACTTTTTTGTGTTTACGCTTGAGCGCCCAGAACGCCGCGCGCACAAGGCGCTTTTTTTTTCACGAGTGCCGCGCGCACTAAAGTTTAAACTCTTAAACCGAGGTACCCCTGTAACGCACTCACGTACACCCATGGCTTTAGTACTTGTAGGTTGTATGTAGCCAAGCTTCTAAAGCATAAGGTAGTACTGAAAAGATTGTAAGAAAAGATAAATTTGTAAGGTAGTCTTGAAAAGATCGATTTGTATGGTCCCACACAGGAAGAGATTCAGCTTGCCTCAAAGAGTGTCCATCAGTCAGAAAGAGATTCAGCTAGCCTCAAAGAGTGTCCATCAGTCAGGAAGAGATTGAGGTATTCTTGAAAATATCTATGGAAAACACCACCATGGAAACCGCTAACACTATTCATCTATGTATCATCTAACTAAATTGGAGCTAGCATAGGATTGCAGGGGTGATGCTCAGAGCTACAACTGGATACGCTCGCTGTATCGTCGTCATAGGTGCTGTATCACTTGCATCCGACCTATGTGTTAGGTCCTTATTGTGCCTAGCATCAGCAATATTATGACCCTTATGTTCTTCAAACAATAAGGTTTGAATTTCACCGACAGAGCATTATCTTTCAACACCGCATCAGACAGGTGTTTGGGAGCCAGAGGCGCGTGCGCCACCCATGGTTGCTCATTCATTACTAACCCAGCCAGCAGCCCTAGGGCATTCTGGGAATTTTTTCCAAGATGGCTGCCTCTCACTGGAGGTCCTAAGAGTCCATTTCGTACACAACCAACTTCGCACACATTTAGAATGGGTACGGAAAAATAAAAAATAGTTTTCTTGGTTGGCGCTCTTTCCCGCCGACCAAGAATACTTGGTTGGCGCAGTTAAGTGGTTAAGCTCAGAGAGCGGATGTATGGGATGTAGGGGGGGGGGGGTGTGTTGGTGGTGAGGGGGAAGGACCGGCTCACTCCGATAACCCTAACACACTCGACCCCGTTAGCCAGATTTGTTTCTTAAATTCAGGATGTACATAATCATATATATTTTTGGTTACAGATTTTGTTTAGTAATATTATTAGGATAATAAAAAGTTATAAAAATACTTGTTTCATGCTTTATTGTATTAGATGGAGATTCTCTGGCTGGCAATCAACTAAGCTAGCCACTTTAGGGGGAGGGAGGGCAGCAGCAGTGAGGGTGTACTCACATATTTGTACTCACTTAGTTGTGCTTGCGGGGTTGAGCTCTGACTCTTTGGCCCCGCCTCTCCTAAGGGAGAAGTGGATCAGGACTTCTCTTATTGGTGAGTGCAAATAAATACTTTTGCATTTATGTTATGAACCTGTCGATTTTTTCCTTAGATTTTTTTTATCTCCATTTTCCTCCATATTTCATTTACGAACTTAAATGATAACCGACGGGTCTCGTCCCCAAGGGTTTCGGAAACCAAGGGGTGCTCTGTAATCAAGAGGATAAGTATACAAGACCACTGATTCATGTTATCTGCTACTACCATCCTCACTTTAACGAATACTGACATATTTGGTCACTGACTCATGAGGAAGGAGTCAAGAACATGGAACTTAATCTTGATAATTACTGTAATTAATTATTTGTTAATTATAAATTCTTCTGATAATTACTAATGTTATTTTCTTAAAGAATCACCTAGAGATTCAATTGAAATATCTAAGCCAAATCAGCTCAAGATGTTATGCTCAAAGATTAACCCTTAAACTGCGCATGGCGTATATATATGCCATGAGTAACATGTCCCACTGTGCACATGGTGTATATATACACCATAGGGTTCCAGACACGATTCAAATGGCCCGCGGCTACACGGGGTTCACATTAGCTTCTTCAGGGCTCTTGTAAACCGCCGCCATTTAAAAAAAAAACGTGGTCAATATTCTCAGGTGTGAGAGCCACAGTACTGTTGGAGCAACCAAGGCTGGCGCATGCAGCATAAGCAAACAGCATTACTGTTCAGCTTGTGACCACAGCATCACCAAAAAATGTCAAAAAAATATATATAACTGCTATTATGTAGCGATGACAGTATTATAGATGATCCCTGACTGTGATAAAAATGACCAGGATTGTGATAAATGGCAGAATTGCTGTGATAATTAGCACTGTGGGAGGAGTGATGCTGAGGGACAGAGGGAGATAGCATCATTTACTGACTGTGTGGCCACCTGTTATTGTCTGTATTCACCATACCAACTCAGTGGTTTTCTATGGTGAACACAAATGTAGATACTTATATATAATGTGTGTATTAGTGTAATAACAGCAAAATGATTATGTTGAGAGGAGCCATTTGGGTGATGGAGGTGGCATCGTCTGCATGACTTGTCTAGCTGTGTAGAGGGTGGCCATTATGCTCTTTGGGCACCCTACAAGCTTAGGTGTACAGTTACGGTGCATACAACATATAGATACTTATGTATAATGTGTATATAGTGTAATATCACTGCAAACAGTATTGTTAAGGGAAGAAATTTAGTACATGTGACCTTGAATGTGTGATGGAGGCAGCCACCAGCTGACTTGTGTGTAGTGACGTCTCTTAGTGCCTGAACTAACTATATCAGCTTAGTTGTACAGTTGTGTTGAACAAAACATGTAGATACTTATATATAACGTCTGTATATAGTGAATAAAATAAAGAACAGGATGGTGGGAGGAGAAAGTGGGCGAGTGAGGCGTTGCTGAGGGAGTTGGCAACGAATGGCTGGCTGTGTGTGGCAGTCACTCCTTGTTGCTTTTCGACTGAAAATACCAACTTAGTGGTTCGTTATGGTGAGCAAAGCATGCAGATACTTATATATAAACTGTGTATAGAGTGTAATAACAGCAAAACTATTTGTTTATTGTTTTATGAACATAATAATTGAATCACTAATATGCACACCATACTTTTGAGTATAGCAATGATTCACTCCTTTTATTATATAAATATATCACAATACACACTATTGAATAATATTACTGCAAAAAACTAAGAAAAAATCAATCAGAGACATTGAAATAATTAGGTAATATTATCTTTGTGGCAACTCCCACCTTTCAGCTCGGGTGACGCTGACCGGCTCTGACGACCTCTCTGTCAACGCCCACATTTTGCCAGACTTCCTCAGCCTATTGCACCCAAAATATATTACCTACAAATTTTTGTATTTTTCCCCTGCTAAGGGAACACAAATTACAATTTTTTGAAGACAAATAATTTTTTACAGTTTTTTTTTCTTGCGCACAGGGGTGTAAATCTCCTCAGGACCCCTTAGCAGCTTAAGGCTTAAACTGCGCAACACATCATATGATGTGTTATAACTTGCTATAAATTGCGCATCACGTCATATGACATGTTGGAGTATTACGCAAGATTTAAACGGCCCGCAGATACATGGGGTTCACCTCACCTTCATCAGGGCTCTTGTAAACAGATGCCATTTTTTTTTTAAATCGTGGGCCAAATTCCCGAGTGTGAGGGCCTCAGTATTGAATGAGCCACCAAGCCTGACGCACACAGCATGAGCTCACAGCACTGCTGTTCAGCTTGTAACCACAGCATCGCCTAAAAATGCCATAATACAGTGGTACCTTGTAATACGAGTGTCTCTGTATACAGTGGTACCTCGGAATGCGATTGTCCCTGTATGCGAGGTTTTCGGAAGGCGAGGTGTATTTACTCCAAAAATTTGTCTCAGAAGGCGAGGGTTACTTCGGGAGGCGAGTTTGGACGCGAGTTTGTTGATACGCGTACAGCCGACCTAGCGCGTTCGTCGCCCCTCCGCCCCTCAGTTTATTATTGTCTGGCGCTCAGTGACTACCCCCACATCAATTCTTCTCGTGGATTTTCAGTGTTTTGTTGGATTTTTGGTGATTTGTCTATACAATTTGTTATTATATATCTCACCATGGGTCCCAAGAAAGCCAGTGGTAAGGATAAAGGCCAGAAAGCTCCTGTGAGGATGGCAATAGAGGAGAAACAAGAGATCATTCGGAAGCATGAGAACGGTACACGTGTTGTTGAACTTTGTAGGCAGTACAACAAAGCCACATCAACAATATGCACTATACTTAAGAAGAAAAATAAGATTATGGGTGCTAAAGTGGCAAAAGGAGTAAGAACATTAACGGCACAAAGACCACAAATACTTGAAGTGGAAAAGTTGTTATTAATTTGGATACACGACAAGGAGTTGAGGGGTGATAGTGTTTCGGAGGCCATTATTTGTGAGAAAGCCAGGGTGTTGCACGAAGACCTTCTAAAGAATACCCCTGCAACGAGTGATGCAGGTAAGAAAGAGTTTAAGGCAAGCAGGGGCTGGTTTGAAAAATTTAGAAAGAGAAGTGGTATCCATAGTGTTACAAGGCATGGGGTTATGTGATGTGATTATGGAAGGGGACTCCCCTTCCAAACAGTAACTCCTCTCCTCCTCCCCCCTCCTCACCATCTTCCATACGCCTACAGCACTCGACAGCAAGGTAAGTAATAACTGGAACACAGTTTTGTAGATTTAGATGAATTAGGTAAATTAGGTATAAAAATTTAGTTTGATGTGGGGTTTTTGGGGTAGTCAGGAACGGATTAATTCATTTCCCTTTATTTCTTATGGGGAAATTAACTTCGGAATGCGAGTTTTCGGAAGGCGAGGCGTCTCCAGGAACGGATTAAACTCTTATTCTGAGGTATGCCTGTACGAGTTTTTCGGAATATGTGCAGGATTTACTCGGAAAATGTGTCTCGGAAGGCGAGGGTTACCTCGGAATGCTTGTTTGTTGATACGCGTTCAGGCCGACCTAGCGCGTGGTGGTACGGCGATCGTCGCCCCTCCGCCCCTCAGTTTACCATTGTCTCACGCCCAGTGACTATCCCACATCAATTCTTCACCCGGATTTTCAGTGTTTTGTTGGATTTTTGGTCATTTGACTATACAATTTGTTATTATATATCTCACCATGGGTCCCAAGAAAGCCAGTGGTAAGGATCAAGGCAAGAAAGCCCATGTGAGGATGACAATAGAGGAGAAACAAGAGATCATTCGGAAGCATGAGAATGGTACACGTGTTGTTGAACTTTGTAGGCAGTACAACAAAGCCACATCAACAATATGCACTATACTTAAGAAGAAAAATGAGATTATGAGTGCTAAAGTGGCAAAATGAGTAAGAACAATGACGAAACAAAGACCACAAATACTTGAAGTGGAAAAGTTATTAATTTGGATACACGACAAGGAATTAAGGGGAGATAGTGTTTCGGAAGCCATCATTTGTGAGAAAGCCAGGGTGTTGCACGAAGACCTTCTAAAGAAAACCCCTGCAACGAGTGATGCAGATACAAAAGAGTTTAAGGCAAGCAGGGGCTGGTTTTAAAAATTTAGAAAAAGAAGTGGTATCCATAGTGTTACAAGGCATGGGGAGACTGCCAGCTCAGACAAACCAGCCGCTGGACAATTTATTGAGGAATTTAAAGAGTTTGCAGAGGCTGAGGGATACCTACCACAACAAGTGTTTAATTGTGACGAAACAGAACTGTTTTGGAAAAGAATGCCTAAGAGGACATACATTACCAAGGAAAAAAAATCCTTGCCCGGACAAAAGCCTATGAAAGATAGGTTTACGCTTGTGCTGTGTTCAAATACGAATGGCGATTTGAAAATTAAACCCTTGCTAGTGTATCATTCTGAAAATCCAAGGGTTTTCAAACAGTATAAAGTGCAGAAAACCCATGTGTGTGTGATGTGGAAGGCTAATAAAGAAGCATGGGTGACTAGGCTTATTTTTTCGGAGTGGGTGAACGAAGTGGTGTGCCCTGCCATAGAAAAATATCTGCAGGAGAAACATTTGCCACTCAAAGCCGTGCTTCTCCTCGACAATGCTCCTGCTCATCCTCCAGGCTTGGAAGATGATTTGTTGCCCAGATACAATAAATTCCTCACAGTTAAATTCCTTCCTCCTAACACCACTCCTTTAATTCAGCATATAGACCAGAAAATCATAGCGAATTTTAAGAAACTTCATGAAAGGGCACTTTTCCGGAAATGTTTTGAAGTGACTGAAGCCACAAACCTCACCCTCAAAGAGTTCTGGAAACACCATTTTAACATTTGTAATGCTTTAAAATTCGTTGACAAAGCCTGGCAAGAAGTGACTCAAAGAACCCTGATCTCTGGCTGGAGAAAATTGTGGCCTGAATGTGTGACAAAACTAGACTTTGAGGGGTTAGAGCCTGTAAATGATGCGCCTATTGTTGACGAAATTGTTACTCTGGGCCGGCAAATGGGCTTGGAATTGGATGATGATGATGTGGAGGAGTTGGTGGAAGAACACAACGAAGAACTGACCACCAAAGAACTCCAAGCCCTTCAACAGGAACAGCAAGACAACGCAGCTGATGATTCTACAGTGGAGGAGGATGAGGCAGTCGCGAATGTCCCTTCTGCAGAAATTAGGAAGGTGTGTCATATGTTGGAAGAGATTCAAACAATTGTTGAAAAGACTCACCCAGAGAAAGCTGTAGTAGGCTGTTGCCTTAATCTTTTCAATGACAATGTGATGCCTTACTACAGAGACAGCTTGCAAAGAAGGGAAAAGCAAGCTTCCATGGACAGATTTGTGGTGAGAAAATCGAGCAGTGAGCCACAACCAGGACCTAGTGGCACTCAGATAAAATGTGCCAGGGAGTGCACACCAGAAAGATCCTCACTGCCTGATGTGATAATGGAAGGGAACTCCCCTTCCAAACAGTAACTCCTCTCCTCCTCCCTCCTCCTCACCATCTTCCATATGCCTACAGCATTCAACAGCAAGGTAAGTAATAACTTGAACATAGTTTTGTAGGTTTATTTAGATGAATTAGGTATAAAAATTTAGTTTGATGTGGGGTTTTTGGGGTAGTCAGGAATGGATTAATTCATTTCCCATTATTTCTTATGGGAAAATTAGCTTCGGAATACGAGTTTTCGGAATACGAGCTGTCTCCAGGAACGGATTAAACTCTTAAACTGAGGTACCCCTGTATATATGTTCATGCTATTATTTAGCGATGATAGCATTACAGAAGACCCCTGACTGTGATAAAAATGACCAGGATTCTGATAATAGCAGGATTGTTGTGATAATTAGCACTGTAGTGGGAGGAATAATCTTGGTGGGGAGGGAGGTAACATTGTCTGCTGACTGTTTGTGACCACCTTTTACTGTCTGGACTCACTATACTAACTTAGCTGTTCGCCATGGTGAACAAAACATGCAGATACTTATATATAACGTCTGTATATAGTGAATAAAAGCAAAAACTGTATTGTGGGAGGAGCATGGTGGCGAGTCAGGTGAGGTGAGGGAGGAAGTGGCAGCCAGTGGCAGGCTGCCACTGCCACTCAGCATACCAACTTAGTGGTTCGTTATGGTGAACACGAATGTAGATACTTATATATAACGCGTATATACAGTGTAATAACAGCAAAAGGAGTGTGGGGAAGAAGCCATTGTTACGACCCTGGGTTCCTCAATTGGAAACCAGAGGTCAAATTGAGCTAAATAAACTACTTTATAATAGTGGGACACATGGCGAGGTGGCTGTGTTTGTATCTTCCCTGCCAGATGTAAGACGATTCTTGTTTCTCAAAGAGCATTTAAAGACTGAGCTTGGGGTTGATTATTAAGTAATAAAATAGGCATCAACTATGTTTACAAGTGATTAGAAAGTATTAAAGTAGATCTGAGTAAACTTGGATATAAGGCTGCTGTACAATTAGTTTAGTAGTCTGCCGGCAGCGAGTGAGCTGAGGAAGGAGACTGGAGACGGTCGCTCTTCTCTGTGCTGGCGCCGTGGTGGAAAGAACCTCTTCTCCTTCTTCCTACTACTCTTCCTTACATATTTCCGTGTCTAGTTTACTAAGTAATTGTGCCTACTCTGGGATTGTAAGATTGGTGTAGACCTGGGGTAGTATTTGCCAGTGTTTTGGGTACCCATTAGTGTTGTGTTGTGTTAGGGTACCATGTGGTCTCACTACCCTAAGCTGCTTCAAGCTTCAGGTTCTTCACTAGTAGTACTTTACCCTAGCTTGTTCTCAGTGTAAACCTTGTATCCTGCTTATGTGGACCAAGGCTTTTAACGTAAGATAGCGTGGTAAAGTAATTATTGTTATTGTTATTTAATGTATATGGGGGGGGGGGGTTGTTAAGGGGTTAATAAATAAGTTAGTTAGTTAAAGGAGTATCCATTCTTCCTGTGTAGGAGATCTATGATCAACCTCTAGATTGACATTGTTTGTAGCAAATTAATATTCACTGTTGATATTTTTATTTGGGGGCTGGGCCTTACGGATCTCCACTGCCAGAGATACATCTTTATTCTAACTATTGCCCCTACAGGCATACCTCAGAATAAGAGTTTAATCCGTTCCTGGAGACGCCTCGCCTTCCGAAAACTCGCATTCCGAAGTTAATTTCCCCATAAGAAATAAAGGGAAATGAATTAATCCGTTCCTGACTACCCCAAAAACCCCACATCAAACTAAATTTTTATACCTAATTTACCTAATTCATCTAAATAAACCTACAAAACTGTGTTCCAGTTATTACTTACCTTGCTGTCGAGTGCTGTAGGCGTATGGAAGATGGTGAGGAGGGGGGAGGAGGAGAGGAGTTACTGTTTGGAAGGGGAGTCCCCTTCCATAATCACATCACATAACCCCATGCCTTGTAACACTATGGATACCATTCTCTTTCTAAATTTTTCAAACCAGCCCCTGCTTGCCTTAAACTCTTTCTTATCTGCATCACTCGTTGCAGGGGTATTCTTTAGAAGGTCTTCGTGCAACACCCTGGCTTTCTCACAAATAATGGCCTCCGAAACACTATCACCCCTCAACTCCTTGTCGTGTATCCAAATTAATAACAACTTTTCCACTTCTTCAAGTATTTGTGGTCTTTGTGCCGTTAATGTTCTTACTCCTTTTGCCACTTTAGCACCCATAATCTTATTTTTCTTCTTAAGTATAGTGCATATTGTTGATGTGGCTTGGTTGTACTGCCTACAAAGTTCAACAACACGTGTACCGTTCTCATGCTTCCGAATGATCTCTTGTTTCTCCTCTATTGTCATCCTCACAGGAGCTTTCTGGCCTTTATCCTTACCACTGGCTTTCTTGGGACCCATGGTGAGATATATAATAACAAATTGTATAGACAAATCACCAAAAATCCAACAAAACACTGAAAATCCGCGAGAAGAATTGATGTGGGGGTAGTCACTGAGCGCCAGACAATAATAAACTGAGGGGCGGCGGGGCGGAGGGGCGACGAACGCGCTAGGTCGGCTGTACGCGTATCAACAAACTCGCGTCCAAACTCGCCTCCCGAAGTAACCCTCGCCTTCTGAGACAAATTTTTGGAGTAAATACACCTCGCCTTCCGAAAACCTCGCATACAGGGACAATCGCATTCCGAGGTACCACTGTACTTTCATTTAATACTAGATCTCCCATAGTACAACCCACCATTTATAACAGCCATTTTGATGATGGGGGTGGTAACATCTGCATAATTTGTCATATTGGTAAGGGTGGCTACTATGCTCTTTTTTTGGCACTATACCGGCTTAATTGAACAGTTATGGTAAACAAAACATGTAGATACTTATATATACTGTGTGTATATAGGGTAATAACACCACAAACAGTACTGTTGGGGGTGAAATTTTAGTGTGTCTGACCTTGAAGTGTAAGGGAGGCAGCCGCCAGCTGACTGTGTGTAACGACGTCTCTTAGTGCCCGAACTAACTATATCAGCTTAGTTATACAGTTATGGTGAACAAAACATGTAGATACAGTGGTACCTCACATAACGATCGCCCCAAAAGGCGAACATTTTGGGTAACGACTGGCCCGATCGGCGACAAATCGTCCCATATGGGGAACGCTCGTTTGAGTAACATCAAAACCACATGGTGGGGTCACGCTTCTTCTTGCACATCCTTGGACGCCTTCGACGATGCAAATAAATTATGTTGTTCTTGTTTAAAGATGCTAATGATGCTGGGATATAAAGGGGTGACTGCTGAGATGTTGCAAAGCAATGACTTTTTTGTAGAAAAAAGACATGAAATTTTTTGAAATACAACAAATGTCAAAAAGGTTCAATCGGTGTTGTAGGCTGCTCCATGTTTCTTAAATAAAAAAAATAAATAAAAAAAAGTTGAAACAATTTGAAAAATGGACAAATGCCATAAAGGTTTGTTCAGTGCTTGCCGGGTAGGCTGCTCCATTATTGAGACGTAAATGTGAAAAATACAAAACATATGGAACACATCTGAAACAAAGAAAGATTGTTATAATGGAGCAGTCTACCCATCAAACACAGAACAAACCTTTATGACATTTGTCCATTTTCCAAATTGTTTCAACTGTTTTTATTTTTTTTTTATATAACCCTTTAACTGCGCAACATGCCTGCAGGCCCATGTCTAGGGTGCACTACGCGCCTCCGGGTATTTGTATTTTTCACGTTCCATTCAAAACTCCCGTGGCTACTTGGGGTTCACATCAGCTTCCTCAGGGCTATTGTAAACAGACGCCATCTTTAAAAAAAATCGTGATCCACATTCCCCGGTGTGAAAGCCTCAGTAGTGAGTGAGCAACCAAGGCCGGCACACGCAGCATGAGTGCACAGCACTGCTGTTCAGCGTGTGACCACAGCATCGCATAATAATGTCAAAATATATACATCACTTGTATTATTTAGCCATGATAGTATTATAGAGGAGCCTGAGTGTGATATTGACTGGGTACAATGTTCAAATATCAGTGACTCAATGCTGTTCACGATGTTCACAGAGGTAGCCACAGCACCACAGCATTGTATTGTCCATCTAGGAATCTTCAAACGTCTTTTTAGGTCCCTTTTCAAAATTGTGTTCAATTATTCATTTACAGGAATTAGTGACCAGGATTGTGGTTATAATTAGCGTTGTGCGTAGTATTGTGGAAGGAGGAATTTTGGTGAGGGAAGGAGAGAATTGAGGTAACTTCACTATGTGTGGCAGAAACTCTTGTTTTGCTCACCATACTAGCTTTGTGGTTCGCTATGGGGAACACATGTACATGGGTTTATTCAGTGTGTGTGTGTATATAGTGTAATAGCAGCAAAAGGAGTATGTTGAGAGGAGCTATTTTGGTGAGGGAGGTGACGTCGTAATCGTAGCGTCGTCTGCTGTCTGCTGTGTGATTTCTCATGCAGTGTATGGTGGCCACTGTGTGTGAGAGGATGGTCTCTCAAGATTCTCCCACAGCCGACTTGAATGGCTCATTGCAGTGTACAGTGCACCGATCTCGTGCACAAGCCCTATCTCTGTTAACCCTGGATAGTAAACTGTCATGTTGGGTATCTCCAGGATGCCCACTTAACCCTTAAAGTGCGCATCACTTCATATGAAGTGTAAATCGTTTTACCAGTCAACTGCGCTTCACTTCATATGAAGTGTATGGGTACCGCGCACGATTTGAATGGCCCGCGGTGTAGCTGGGGGTCCCATACGCTGCCCAGGGGCTCTAGTAAACAGCGGCCATTTTGAAAAAAAATCCAGCTCACGCTCCGATGGCATGGGAGGCCTCAGTTTAGCGAGAGTCACCATGGCGAGCGCACGGTCAAACGCCTCACGAGCACGCATCACTCAGTCCCTCACCCCAGAGCAAATAGCCCACGAATTATTCTCTGAAGGTGAAGAAAGTGTGTTTGACGATTCAGACAACGATGAGGATTATACACAGTTGTCGGGAGATAGTAGCAGCAGCAGTGAAAGTGAGAATGATCGCCATGCCATGGCGAGGCCTATACGCTCTCCCATGCCTCCTCGCCCATTTTCTACCCCAATTCTACCACGACCTCACAGTTCCTGTGGATATTTTCTGTTTGAGGGTGACGAGTCAGAGGGAGGTGACTCCTTTTCTGGGTTTAGTGACTCAGATCAAAGTTTTATTGAGCCTGTGGCTGGTACCAGTGGTGTAACTGGGCGAGAAATTGTCGCGTCAGCAGCATCTCGCACAGCCAAGCGCCACCGCATGGCACCACATGAGGGACCAAGACCCTCGTGTTCACGTGCACCCACCTCACGTGCACGTAGCCGCCGTGCTTCTCGCAGACGGTATTCAGCTCCTGGTCGCCGGTATGCATCGCTTCCTCGCCGTCTTTCCTCTGCATCTCGCAGGACGCCTGGTGTACTTGAGTGGAGTGATGGTGACGACTTTATTCCTAATATTCCTCACTTTGACGATAAAGATGTAGGGATTACAAACCTTTTCCCTAATCAAGGTGAGGACATGGCTGAGATGGAATATTTTACAGCATTCTATGATGAACCACTCATGGAATACATTGTACACCAAACGAACCTGCATGCTGCTTACCTGATTGAGAGGGAAATCACAGAATTTTCACGACTGCAGCGTTGGAAAAATACCACAGTGGCGGAAATGTATGTGTTTTTGGCACTCTGTTTGTTGATGAAGCACTGTCACAAACATGCAATAAATGACTATTGGAGCAAGGACAAGACAATACCAACACCTTTATTCGGGAAATATATGTCACGAGACAGGTTTCAGATACTCCTCAGGTGTCTACATTTTGGAAGTGTTCAGGACCGAACACCTGATGATAGACTGTGGCGAGTGAGGCACTACATGAACGATGTTATTGGAAAATTCAGAAATTTTTACGTACCAGCACAGAAGCTGGTGGTTGATGAATCTCTCATACTTTTCAAGGGACGTGTTCCATTCAAACAGTACATTCCCTCAAAACAAAACCGATTTGGCCTGAAATTTTTTGTTCTTTGTGATTGTGAGACAGGATACGTGTTACACATGATTCTGTACTCGGCTAGTGATGTAGACATTCCCGGTAACGACGAACATGGATTCTCGGGGAGTGTAGTGAAGACCATCATGGCTCCGTGGATGAACAAGGGACACATTTTATACACAGATAATTACTATACAAGTCCCTTGCTAGCTCGGTTCTTGCTAGAAAATAGAACCGGATTGGTTGGTACAGTAAAGCCACAACGAAGGGAAATGCCTGTGTTTGACAACGACATTGCAGTTGGTGAGTGTCAGAGAAGGAAAAGTGATAACATTCTGTCAGTTCGGTGGAAAGACAAAAGAGAGGTGAACTTGTTGACAACAATTCATGATGGAACAATGGTGAACAGTGGGAAAGTGAGCCATAAAACAAACGCACCACTATATAAGCCAGACTGTGTTTTAGACTATAATATCAACATGCGGTTGATTGATAAATCAGACATGATGATTGGCACTGCAGAGTGTGTGCGGAAGACATGTAGGTGGACGAAAAAAGTGTTCTTCCATCTTGTGGACATGAGCATGCTGAACTGTTTCAACATGTACCTTGTGAGAACTGGACGTAAGCCCACTTTCCGTGACTTTGTATTTGATGCTGCAATACAGTTATTAGGAAAGTTTGCAAAAGATGTCCCAGGTATTCAGCGGCCCATCATAAACCCACTGTTGCAGCATGCTGGTACTCCACGCCTCGCTCACACTGAAGGCTTCCTAGCACACAAACTTAAGTATTTGCCACCTGGTGTGAAGCGTGCAATAGCCCAACGTGATTGCTTGGTGTGTAAAACAACGACACGTAGAGACAAGAAACGGAAGCTTGTGCAAACATGGTGTGAAACGTGTGGTATCCCATTATGTGCTGTCGACTGCTTCAATGACTACCACAGTCTAGAAATCTTCTAAGTGTGCTTCAAAGTGTGTATAGCGTGTGCGAGTGTGTAAATATGTAAACATATAAGCAGAACATATAATATAATAGACTGTAATGACATATTATATTGCCGTAATTGAAAACATTTGTGTGCGCCTGTGTATACTCAAATATGCAACAATTATTGATACAAAATATGTTCAAACAGTATTTGAAACACAATTAGTGAAAAAAAATTAGATAAAATGCGCTTAGACATTGTAAATAAATAGCGCGAAAATATATTTGTGGCAACTCTGGCTGTTTGAGGACCGCGCGCAACATCTCCCGGGCGTGTACTGCATGAGCGACCATGCAGATTGTGACGTCATCGCAGAGCTTCTCGGCTCTATTGCAACAAAAGTAAGTACAATAGAATTTTTTTTTTATTTTTCCCGTGATCAGTGAACAGAACTTAACAGATTAGCAAAAAAAAAAATTTTTTTTTTTTTCAAAATGACATGCGCCTGTGTGGATAGCAGGATATTAGACCCCGAGCATGTTAAGGGTTAACCAGAAATACGTTTATAATACGGAGGCGGCCGTATGTCCAGGCAGGAAGTAGATACAGGAAAGTTAAGCATCCATGCCATAGGGTCAGAGAGTACACATAGGAGGTGCCAGGCGTGAGAGAGAGAGGGGACGCCAGCGAGGCGACAGATCTGACCTCTGGGGTCAGCCTCAACAGGTGTGATGGAGAATAACAACTGTGACGTGTTCATGACGTCACCACTGCTACTGATCATGGAACGAGCAATATGGCTGGTTCCCGCTCTTTTGCTGAAACGCCATTGGTCAATTGTAATCCCTTGTGTGTGTCCCACGAGGTGCCCTGCATTCTCTTGCAAGGGCATTCACACGAGGGAGTTTGTAGCTAGAGGACTTGTCCTGTTCTGTCTATCGACCAATAGACTGAACACCGTCCATTCCTCACCATCAAGTTAAAACTCAGCATCTTTTCGATATACCAGCACTCGCCCGGAATCGCGATCGTGACTATATTGTTTAGAAGCCTAGTGACAAATCACCAGAGTGAAACAGACTGGTATCAGGTAACCCCTTGTGACAAGTTGAGATCGTTGTGAGTGACCTAGAGTGAACTAAGGAGTGCCACTGCCTAAGTAATCTGTGTGTGACTTTTACCACAGTGTACCGCCATGGTATCATATAATCAGCCGCCACTCTGTCCAGAGTGTGGGTAGCCTCAAGCCGCCACCCGCCCTGCCTCATGGTACTACGTGACGTCACCACCTTACTCATCGCCATTGCCATCAAGTGTGTGTGTGTGTGTGTCTGTTAGACATACAGCGTGCCCTCCTGCGAGTACCCTCCGTGTCAAGTACGGTTTGTGGGAAAGTCTGTCAGGAACGAGCGAACCATGTCAGGCCACCTATGAGCTCTTGCATAAATGTGCCTGAATGAGTGAGTGAATAAGAGAGGTAGCCTACCTGTTGTGGGATATTTGGGGCTTGAATCTGATTATTTAAATATTAAGGTAGTAAATTAAATTACTTAGGACCACCCGCTTTTATAGTAAAGAGGGAAACTGAGAATTTCTGATCATTAGATAATTCCTAGATGAAACCAGTAACTATGGATAAAATACTAGAAAATATGATCATAGAAATAATTAATGGGCTGTATAATTAAATGAATCAAACCCTCAAGCACCTACATTGGGGGGGTTATTACTGGAGGTAAGTACGTCCAGGAATTAGTGTGGTTCGTTCACTAATTCAATTAATAATAATCTAATCCTATAAAAATTATATTGAAACTGATATCATTACCATAAATGGAAACATAGATTATGAGCATAGTAATGAGAGTTACAGTAAAACACACATTAATCCTGAGGAATTCTGCACATAAGAAATTGCAATAGAATCATGAAAGAAAATAAATCTTAGCTTAATGACGATTCCTTCAGACAAGCCATGGAAGTTCCTCTTATTCTCTGGACTCGGTCGGCTGACGAATGAGACGGATTAACATGGGAGAAGGCGGCATGGAGAATTCTTCTCTCGTGCTGCAAGACAAATATTTACAGTAGCAACTAATTTAACCCTTAAACTGCGCTACGCGCCTGCAGGCTCGCACCTGGTTTGCGCAACGCGCCTCCAGGTATTTTGATTTTTCACGTTCCATTCAAAACTGGCGCGCGGTGACGCGGGTATGGTATGGGTGGGTGGGGGCCCCAGTGATTGTCCGCCATCTTAAAAAAAATCCCAGCATGCCCTGCGGCCGTGGGGAGCCTCAGTTTCACGGCAGCAACTATGTCTGATGCATCCTCTACGAACTCCCGCTCCACGGTGACCCGCGGTCATGGAAAACGACTCTCTAAGGAGGAAATACGCGATATTTTGTATGATGACGGTGCTCTGGATGATGACCTGGACTATGATCCAGATAAAGACCTAACTCAGAGATCTGATACGAGTGAGGAAGAGACAGAATTGGAAGATGTGGCGAGTGTGTGGGGTACTCGTGCCTCGCCCGGCCTGCCTCGCCGCCCTGGGTCAACACCGTTATCATCACCACCATCATGTATGTCCCCAGACGCTAGTAGTTTATTCAGTGATAGTACATGTGACGAATCTTTCTCGGGCTTCAGTGACATTGGCTCCGATACGAGTAGTGTGGACGACCCGAGTACGAGCAGTGGTGGTGTTACCAGGCGGGGTTTTGCTACCTCAGCAACACGCCGCGGCAGGCGGCAGCGTGCCTCACAGCATGTGGACAACGACAGTGGCCCCTCAACATCATTTATTCGTGGTAGGTCTACAGTATGTAAATCGGCCTCAGCGCCTGGCATACCCTCACGCAGCTCCAGCAGAAGCAGCGGACGACGTAGCCGTAGTTTTGGTGCTCGTGGTGGTGTTGGCCGTGGTGTTGGCGCAAACACCAAACCCCCTGGTGTACTTGTGTGGGAGGATTGCACCACATTTGCCCCTCAAATACCAACATTTGATGATAGCGATTTTGGTGTTACACCATTATTCCCATATACTGGTGATGATATGGCAGACATGGAATATTTTCAGGCATATTTTGACAATGTATTCATGACGCATCTTGTGACTGAGACAAACAGGTTCGCTCACAGCCTCATAGACGAAGGCATTTTACCTGCCTCACGGCTCACACGATGGAAGGACACGACAATCGACGAAATGTACGTGTTTCTGGCACTCACCATGATGATGAAGCACTCTGAGAAAGCTGTCATCCAGGAATATTGGAGCAAAGACAGCCTTGTTCCAACGCCTGTGTTCAACCGGTACATGTCGCGTGATAGGTATCTCTTGATTCTCAGGTGCCTGCATTTCGAGAATAATGCAAATGAGGACAGACACGACAGACTGTGGAAAGTACGGAAGATGTTCAGTGACATGAGAGGGAAGTTCAGGGATTATTTTGTACCTGGACAGAATGTGGTTATTGACGAGTCGCTTGTACTGTTCAAGGGGCGACTGGCATTCAAGCAGTACATTCCATCAAAGCGGCACCGATTTGGACTGAAGTTTTTTGTGCTATGCGACTGTGAGACTGGTATTGTCTTGGACATGATATTATATTCTGGTACAGACGTCGACATACCAGCTCAAGATGAACACGGGTTCTCTGGCAGTGTTGTAAAAACCCTGATGGAACCGTTGCTGAACAAGGGGCATGTACTGTACACCGACAACTATTACACCAGCCCCTTATTGACCAGATACCTCCTTGCCCACAACACCGGCGTATGTGGCACTGTGAAGAGCCACAGGAAGGAAATGCCAGTGTTCAGTATAGCTATAGCCGTGGGTGAGTGCCAGCTGCGCAAGTGTGACAATACGCTGTCAGTGCGGTGGAAGGACAGACGCGAGGTGAATATGCTGAGTACGATTCACACCGGTGCCATGTTGGACAGTGGGAAAGTCCACTTTCAGACACGCAACACCGTGTATAAGCCAGACTGTGTCATAGACTATAACGTGAACATGCGCCTCGTCGATAAGTGTGACATGATGCTTGGTGGAGTGGAGTGCGTGCGCAAGTCTGTGAAGTGGACTAAAAAGTTCTTCTTCCACCTGATGGATGTTGCAGTGCTCAACTGCTTCAATATGGACTTAGTAAAATCTGGCAGGAGACCGTCTATACGTATATTCAGTGCTGGTGTTGTGTCACAGCTGCTGTAAAGTATGGCAAGGAGGGTTCTGTTGTACCGCGCGGAGTGCAAGCAACAATGCCACATGCAGCTCCAGACAGATTGAGGGGTAATGAGAACTTCGGAGTACATATGCTCGAGTATATGCCAGGCACAGCATCACGGGAGAAGGGTAAACGTGCCTGTATAGTATGCAGGAACACTACCCGCAGAGAACAGAAACGAAGATGTATCAGCACCTGGTGCGTGGAGTGCAAGGTGCCACTCTGCCCCGTTGGCTGTTTCGCAGCATATCATACACTCGCGGAGTACTGAGTGTGTTTATGGTGTGTGTATATAGTGTGTGATACTGTACAGTGTGTATATAAAGTGTAAATATAAATTTATTTGGCATGATACATTGGAAATTGTGCAGGATAAGTGAACTTGTTTGTGATGCACGTAACACAGTGTCTACGGACAGTACGGATGTTGTACTGCGATATTATAGTGTACGTGTTCATTATACATTGGATTGGCACATAAAAACAATGAAAATGTATTGGGAAATGTGCGCAATAAATGAACAAAAATATATTCGCGGCAACTCGCGCCCCACCGCCTCCGAGAGCTTACACCACGGGCGCACGGGGAATGATGACGTCACGCCCCAACTTTCGGACCCCATAGCACCCAAAGTAAGTACAATTTCGAATTTTTTTTTACATACCCATACTCAGGGAAGGGTTTTTGACACTTTAAAAAGAAAAAAGAATTTTTTCCAGAGAATTTATTTCCTGCGCACTGCGGGGGTGTCACATTTGGAGGCAACGCAGTTAGGGGGTTAACTACTGAATCTATATATTCAAGAAATTGAGAGTTACAGGTGACAAAATTTAATCACCTGTTATTAGATGTTATCGTGCGTCATAACGGTCAATCACCCAGCTACTACTAAACTCTTTACCCGATGCATCACACAAAGGAATATACTTAGCTGTGGGGCACTGTATAAGTTTTAAGATTGCCGTGCTTCGCGTCCCCAGGCTCCGGCTAGGCCTATCCTGGATAGTGGCGCGCTTCGCTGGCTGGTCACGTGTCGTCAAGAACCAGGTTAAAAGGTTCTTTATTTGACACCAGCACTAGCTGAAGATATTATCTGCAAGGTTATTCACGCCTCACAGTGGCGACTTTCATCTGAGGATGGATAACGTCTGCCCTAGTGGCTGGGCAATGGCGTCTCCTTGTGAGTACGGTACGCGCAGGTCTGCCTCTGAGCGGCTCCGCACGTGTACTGAGTTGGTCCTCCTCAAACCCACGCCGCGTCGCGCGTTCATAAAACAAATTATGTCACGAACATTAATATTTCTCGCATTTACGCTTGAAACGTTGAAGACTGGACGGGTTTATTATTTAGAGGAGGAAATTATTATTATTTACCACTTTAAGAATAGTAAATATATAAGGGAGAGGAATTAATGTCTCCCCATGGCATTCACTGGTGACGTTAACGTTATTACGAGATAAACGCTATGACTCCAATGCTCTATTCGGCTTTTAGTTGGAGGTCAGTTCATCTGCAATTAGTTATCATACAGAATGCCTTAGTTATAGAGAATCGAATTTAATTCTCACATACGTTGGATATAATGTGTTTACTGTAAGGAAATCTGACGCAATACTGGCGTCGGGTGACGTGAGAATTCTAGCCTACTGTACAGATGGAATTATTAGTACATGAGAATTCTACGTGTTGTTAATTTTACTTACTACAATAATTAGTATAGTTAGTAATAAGTAATGAGAATACAACAGTGTTGTATTCGGTGTTGGAAATATCCAACACCTGTAAGTACAAGATCTTGTTATTGTATTATTGTGTCTGTCTGTGTTGATCTGAGGGATCAACCACAGTTCTCACCTTCTTATACCTGACACAGGTATAGGTGGAGTCCTAGGCACCCGACGGTGTATGCGTGTTTATCTGTGTGGTATCACGACATTACACTCGTCTGTGAATGTGAGCTTTACATACACCACACACATTTAGTTATTGTGTGATATTATCACTATTGCTCACCGGGCAGGCGCGCGGAAAACTTAGGGGTCATGCACAGTGTGCTGGCGAGCGTGTGGGTAAGTGCGCGGTGACACCTAAATGTGTATACTCGTTTCAGGTTTCTCACCTTAATTCTCGTGCTACATCGCTCGTTTTGCTATCATTGTGTTCGCAATTAAATTCCCTACAGGTGGGTATAAATATAATGTCCAAAAGCCTAGCGTGACTCCCAACAGCAAAGCCTAAAGTCGGCAAAAGTTACCCGTGAGCACACAAAATCAGTAACATGTACATACTCGTTTCATTTTTCTCACCTTAATTCTTGTGCTACATCGCTCGTGTTGGTATCATTGTGTTCGCAATTAACACTTTAGCGCGCCCTGGGATGGTAAAAAAAAAAAAGCGGTATGTGCGCGCGGCGTTTTTGCCGCGTAAGCGTAAAAACAAAAATGTGTATACTCTTTTTACTCTCCTGACCTTAGTTCTCGAGCTACGTATTTCATTTTGGTACCAACGTGTTCGCAATAAAATTCTCTAGAAGAACATCAGTAAAAAAAGTCACGAAACGTATAGGGATACCAACACCAAATAAATAACTACGAAGATGACTCGCCGTGAGCGCCCAACAGCAACAAAATGTTTTTACTCTTGGGATTGTTATCACCTCCACACTTGTCCTACAGCGTTAATTTTGGTATCAATGGACTCGCAATGAACTTCCCAACACGGTGATATGAATATAAACGTAGAATAATGATTGCGGCCCACCCGCAAGAGTGTGGGAAGTGGTGAAATTGTTACCCGGTATCGGTGACGGGACGACACATGTGCGATACGGCGCTTTGAAAGTTTATACTTATTTCACTCTCATGACATTATTATTCTATGTACGTCATTCATTTTTGTGTCAATGTGTTCACAATAGAATGTTCTATGAGCCCGTAGGTAAAAATGATCAACAAAGCATAAGATAGAATAGCGCCAAATATAAAACAACGCTGGAACAGATCAGTGAGCGTCAAACACACACGAAATGTTTTTACTTTTGTTATGTTTGTCAAGTTTATACTTGTTGCACACAGTTATTTTTGGTTGTACATTGTGGGAACCGACCTGTGAGATTTATATTTATTTAATTTATATGAATTTATATTTACGTTAATTTATATACTTCGATAGCAATTTGTATAATGATAAGTGGACTGTATTTCTGCAATAATCTCATAATCTCACAAATCGATCCTCTACACATTAGGGGGGGTTTATTAGTTTATATATATGCAGCCAATCAAACTACAAAATTAACTACATACATTGAAGAGGTTCCTTATCTTATAGTACAGCAGGTTAGTCCACCAGGTATAACTAGGGTGTAGACACCAAATTATCCTCTTTGAGGTAGCTTCCATATCACCCAGTAACTGGTGCACAAAATCTTCCTTCCTCGTCTTGACCTGTCAAAAGTGCGCTAGCTGTGAAGCCAGAATCCTATATATGACAAGTATTTCAGAGAAAACACTATACAGTACATGGAACAATGAAGACCTGGCTTAATTACCTTTAGTTTGAGGCTTCCACGTGATCTAACCGGGTCACCCTATATCCTGACATTAATGGCCATAAATGAATGATAAACGGGTTTCGGATAGACACTTAACTTGAATTTGTAGACAGCGTGTTGACAATGGTACACCTTTGGGTTCCATAACACTACGTCCAAGTAAAATTAACAGGAGCCGAATTTGCTCCTGTGTGAGCCTCTGGTCTCGTATAAACAATGGCTGCCCTCCTCCTCACTCTGACGCCTGGCTTACATTGTCCACATTTCAGAAAGTGATAGAAGGGTCACATTTACTCTACTTTAATATTGATAATTAAGTTAATTTATATAAGATGGTTTTATGATGGTAAAGTCCAAAGACTAATGTATTTAAGAATAATTCCCACCAAAATAGCTGGTGAATTATAATAGTATGTGGTGATGATATCCCGTTTTCTTTAGACGGTAATTCCACTACAAGTTACGTTTTCTATGGGTAACTTGTTTATACAACACAGCTCTTATCTGTCTGTATGATATTATTATTAAATGGTGTCGGATTTTCCGACATACATTGATCGGAATAAAATTCCCTAAACAGACATATGCATATAATACATGATATGGGGGAATCATTACCAGTATAAACGGCTAAAGTCACTCACCTGCAACCCGTTTGGGACACTCATGCAGACACACGCTACACCCAAAAAAAAATCTATGAAGGTTCGAGTCTGCTTATGGCAGTTTATGTGATACAGTGTTCATTCTGGTATCAAAATACAAAATACATTACCAGTATAAACGGCTAAAGTCACCCATCTGCAACCCGTTTGGGACACTCATGCAGACACACGCTACACCCCCAAAAAAATCTATGAAGGTTCGAGTCTACTTATGGCAGTTTATGTGATACAGTGTTCATTCTGGTATCAAAATACTCGTTTCAGTTTGTAGTTCATGCGATTTTCAGAATCAACTGAATCGCTGGAGGTTCAACATTTGAGTCAGAGTCATCTGACAAAACCGTCTCGTCAAATGGCAGTGTGCCAGACATCTCGGGTTCTGATTCGGTTGCTGCTTCAGCTTGAGGTGTTGAAGTGAACAAGGGCCGCCTCACACCAGATGGTCCAGGAGTTTGTATGGCGTCAGCATAGGCAGGACCTGTGTCATCATTTATGTCTGGAGCGTGCCGCAAGTGTTGAGATACTGTTGCTGTTTGAGGCCAATCTTCCGGGTCCCAGCACAATAGGGCCTAATTTGCCACCTCGTGGAACTGTAGCAATGTTAGCTTTTTTTGATCAGTTGTGTTGTATTTGTACAAAACAAAGGCATTATGCAAAGCCATTTGCAGGAAATAAAATGTTATCTTTTAGGTCCACTTGTGAGTTTTCCGGGTAAAATGGTAATACCATTTGATCGAAGTGGTCCACACCTTTCATGAACTTATTGTACCATGCAGCCTAGTGGTGAGAAAGAGAACTTCATGGTGCGTCGTTTGAAACAAACCCCAATGAAATCGGATTAAAATTGAATTTTATACAAATATTTTAAAAGGGGACATAATTTTATGTCCACCTAGCGGAAGCGGTGAGGCGAAACAGGACTCCGGGCGAGTCCTCATCAGCAGAAAGTATTAAATTCCCTACAGATGTGTATGGATATAATGTACAAAAGCCTGGAGTGCCTCCCCACAGAAAAGCCTAAAGTTACCCGTGAACGAGCACCAATTTGTACACTGCAACCTAATGTGTATACTCGTTCAATTTGATAACATCAAATTTCGTGTTACGTCTTTCATTTTGGTATCAAATTGTTCGCAATAAAAAGGCGCGTATTTTAAAACTAGTCCCATAATAATAGAGCAATAACTGGAATTTTAACAAATATTTTAATTTTGGACGCTCATCATCACAAAATTATTTATATCTTTCCAGTGTTCTGACATCAATTTTTGTGTTACATCTTTCATTTTGGTATCAAATTGTTTGCGACATAAAGGCGCGCATTTTAAAACTAGTCCCAAGATAATAGGACAATAAATAGAATTTTAACAAATATTTTAATATTTTGATCAAAAGCCTATTTATAATCTTTCAAGTGTTCGGACATCAAGTTTCATGTTATATCTTTCATTTTGGTATCAAATTGTGCGCAATCTAAAGGCGCTTATTTTGATACTATCCCGAGGTCAATTGGATAAAAAATGAATTTTATACAAATATTTTTTGTAGTGGACGCAAGTCCGGTCCAAAGTTACCGATAGTGTTATTATTGTGCATGTTATTGCCTGTCCCACTGACAGTGCCATTGTAATTTATTGCGCATCATCACTTCCCGAGTATCCGGTTGGAACTCTTGTGATCCCTTTGCACACCGGCAGTTTGGTTTGCCGTGTTTATGATTGGCTGTCAACTGTGTTAAGTTAGGTGTTTCTCCACAAGTGGATCCAAATCAATTAGCCAGATGTCAAGAGTCTCGCTAATGCAACCATAGCCTTTCTGACGCCAATCTAAAATAAATCAAGCACCCTTTGTATTAGTGGTTAAGTTAGTAAATAAACTACTGTTAAGCTTTATGCGGTGTTTCTGTTGAACCACTTCTGAATACTGCCAACTATTTACTCAAGTCTTCAGCCCCAGGTATCTTCAACACCGAGTTGCCTATTATTTACTAAACAATAAATGTGATGAGGACCCTAGGCGTCCCTAAACCCCTTACCTGCGTTGCCTCCAAATATGACACCCCCCCCCCCCCCCAGTGCGCAGGAAATAAATTCTCTGGATTTTTTTTTTTAAGTGTCAAAAACCCTTCCCTCAGTATGGGTATGTAAAAAAAAAAAATCGAAATTGTACTTACTTTGGCTGCTATGAGGTCCGTAAGGTGGGGCGTGACGTCAACATTCCCCGTGCGCCCGTGACATACGCTCCCGGGGCCAGTAGGGCACTCAGGGCGAGGCACTCGAGTTGCAGCGAATATATTTTCGTTCATTTTTTTGCACACAGTTCCAAATACAATTTAAATATTTTTACGTGCCAATCCAATGTATAATGAACACGTACACTATATTATGCCAGTAGAACATCCGTACTGTCCGTAGACACTGTGTTACGTGCATCACAAACAAGTTCACTTATCCTGCACAATTTCCAATGTATCATGCCTAATATATTTATATTTATATTTACACTTTATATACACACTGTACAGAATCACACACTATATACACACACACCATAAACACACTCAGTACTCTACGAGTGTGTGATATGCTGCGAAACAGCCAACGGCGCAGAGTGGCACCTTGCACTCCACGCACCAGGTGCTGATGCATCTTCGTTTTTGTTCTCTGCGGGTAGTGTTCCTGCATACTATACATGCACGTTTACCTTTCTCCCGTGATGCTGTGCCTGGCATATGCTCGAGCAAATGTACTCCGAAGTTCTCATTATCCCTCAATCTGTCTGGAGCTGCGTGTGGCATTGTTGCTTGTACCCCGCGCGGTACAATGGAACCCTTCTTGCCATACTTTACTAGCAGCTGTGACACAACACCAGCACTGAATGTACGTATAGACGGTCTCCTGCCAGATTTTACTAGATATATATTGAAGCAGTTGAGCACTGCAACATCCATGAGGTGGAAGAAGAACTTTTTTGTCCACTTCACAGACTTGCGCATGCACTCCACTCCACCAAGCATCATGTCACATTTATCGACATTTATCGAACATTTATCGCATGTTCACTTTACAGTCTATGACAGTCTGGCTTATACAGGGTGTTGCATGTCTGAAAGTGGACTTTCCCACTGTCCATCATGGCACCAGTGTGAATCGTAGTCAGCATATTCACCTCGCGTCTGTCCTTCCACCCCACTGACAGCATATTGTCACACTTGCGCAGCTGGCACTCATCCACGGCTATACCTATACCTAACACTGGCATTTCCTTCCTGTGGGCCTTCAGTGCCACATACGTCGGTGTTGTGGGCAAGGAGGTATCTGGTCAACAAGGGGCTGGTGTAATAGTTGTCGGTGAACAGTATATGCCCCTTGTTCAGCAACGGTTCCATTAGGAACCGGTGATAACGTCCATCCATTCATTATCACCGTTATCCATCAAGATAACGGTGATAAATTCCAGGTACTCAGATACGGCAAAAATGAGGATCTTAAACATAATACAGGGTACAAAACACAACTGAATCTGCCCATAGTAGGAAAACAGCATGTCAAGGATTTGGGAATAATGATGTCCGACGACCTAACGTTTAGAGAGCATAACCAAGCAAGTATTGCGTCAACCAGAAAAATGATAGGATGGATTATGAGAACCTTCAAGTCCAGAAATCCCATCACAATGGTTGTACTCTTCAAATCACTTGTGTTGCCACGTCTTGAGTACTGCTCAGTACTCACTTCCCCCTTCAGAGCAGGAGAGATTGCTGAAATAGAGAGAATACAGAGAACATATACGGCACGCATAGACGCAATAAAGCACCTTAATTATTGGGATCGTCTCAAAGCCCTCCAAATGTACTCACTAGAAAGAAGACGAGAGAGATATAAAATAATACACACCTGGAAGATACTGGAGGGCCAAGTACCAAATCTACACAGTAAAATAACAACGTACTGGAGTGAACGACACGGAAGAAAATGCAGAATAGAACCAGTGAAGAGCAGAGGTGCCATGGGCACAATCAGAGAACACTGTACGAACATCAGGGGTCCACGGTTGTTCAACGTCCTACCAGCGAGCATCAGAAATATTACAGGAACAACCGTGGACATCTTCAAGAGGAAACTAGATTGTTTCCTTCAAGGAGTGCCGGACCAACCGGGCTGTGGTGGGTATGTGGGCCTGCGGGCCGCCCCAAGCAACAGCCTGGTGGACCAAACTCTCACAAGTCTGGCCTCGGGCCAGGCTTGGGGAGTAAACTCATCAACCAGGTATCAACCAGGGTTTTTACGACACTGCCAGAAAACCTGTGTTCATCCTGAGCTGGTATGTCGATGTCTGTACCAGAATATAATATCATGTCCAAGATAATACCAGTCTCACAGTCGCACAGCACAAAAAACTTCAGTCCAAATCAGTGCTGCTTTGATGGGATGTACTGCTTGAATGTTGGAAATTTCCAACACTAATACAACACTGTTGTATTATTATTAATTATTATTAAATCTACTAATCACTGTAGTAATTAAAATTAACCAAACGTAGAGTTCACATGTACTAATAATTGCATCTGTACAATAAGACTAGAATTCTTACGTCACCAGACGCCAGTATTGCGTCAGAGTCCATTATAATAAACACATCTATATCCAGAGTGTCAGAGAATTGAGTTTGATTCTCTATAAAACAACGGTGTTCTGTGTGATAATTATTTACAGATAAACTGATCCCCAACTAATGCCAAATCGAGCGTTTATAGTTACAACTGTCTGGTAATAAATTTAACGTCACGCGTGAATGCCATGGAGAGACTTTAATTCATCTCCATTGCTTGTTTACCATCGTAAAACGGGCAAATAATAATATTTAACTCTTCTGAATAATAAACCCGTCCTTATCCGAGCATTTCAATCGCAACTGCGAGAAATGATATTATTCGTAGTAAATAATTTGTGTATCAAATGCGGGACGCGGAGCGGGGCAGGGGAGACGCCATTACCACGAGACGCTTACCCGAGAAGACGCCATCGAGTGAGCGGGGAGGAGGAAAGTCGCCACTGTGAGGTGTGAAGAATAGTTGCAGAATATAGCAACTTAGCTGGTGTCAGTGTCACTGGATACGCCGTGGTGAACTGTCAACGAGAATTAACTTGACGTTCAGCCCGGAACCTGTTAATTTGTTCCGTGTAGCTCAACGTGACCGGCCAGAGAAGTGAGTCAACATCTAGGCTAGGCTCGACACCACGTGTTCGTTACTACGACGCCAGAACCTAGGACGCGAGCTTCGGCAAGCCTTAACTTACACAGTGCCCTATTAGCTAAGTACCTTTATTCCTTTTTGATGCATCATTACGGATAGATTATAGCCGGGTAGCTTGTCGTCACGCCGAGCGACTATAATAAACCACAGGTCTCCACTCTCCATTTTAATTTCTTGAACATAGATATTTAGCAGCCTAATATGTTGCTACTGAATATATTTTGATTTGCAGCATGTGTGAAGAATTCCCCGAGCTGTCATTCCCGTGTTAATCATCTCCCAGTGTTCCATGATGAGTTCAGGAGATTCCGAGGGTGAGTCATAACCGATGTCTTGGAAAACGTCTTCAAGCTAAGACCCTTTTCCGTATTCCTTAAATTACATTATCTGTAGTATATTATTCTCTCGGATCACTGTTTTCTGGATTAACATGTGTTTATTATAATCATTAATTTCTCATGTTCATAATCTATGTTCTTATTGGTGATTGTTTATTGATTCTATAATTGGTCATAGGATTAGATTATTGCATAATGAACTGGTGCACGAACCACACTAATTCCTAAACATATATGAAGTTCTAGTAATAACCCCCCAATGTAGGTGTTTGAGGCTTTGATTCAGTTAAATTATATACAGCCCATTAATTATATAAGTGATTATATTCTCTAGTATTTATCCATAGTTACTGGTTCATCTAGGAATTTTCTAATGATCACATTTTTATTAGTTTCCCTCTTTACTATAAAAGCGGGTGGTCCTTCGTAATTGATTTTCATTACATTAATAATTAAATAAATAGAGTCAAGTCCCAAATGTCCCACATTATGGTCCTTATCGAACCGGATAAACATAAATTATAATTATAAATACTAATTAGTAATAACTAATCCTTGTGTGATGTAGTCTAGACTAACCATTTAATTAATTGTGTTTACCAACAGCGTAAACCATAGGTTAGCCTAAGTCACACCAATTCATTGCTACTTATACCTTATGTATAAGGTAGCACTCATGGGACACAGTTTATTGCCCACAACACTTAGGCCTACACTTCATACTGAAGTAAGAATCTTTAGGTCACCAGGAGCAACAGCTCATAACATGTATATTAATCACTAACACCAATTATGTGTTAACTATTTGGGCTATACAAATATTTCAATATATGACTGTCAGCAGACTGTCCATTATAGCCTGAATCCATGTTATAATTACTGATTCACTCAAGTCAGTGGATCATTAACATTTTAGGATCCAGTATACTAATATAAATTGCTGATCCCATACTAATTAATCCTTACTAACCCTGATAACATTTATTCCACAATTAGGAGTACATTCAGGAGTTAGATATTATTTACGGCAGTAGAATACTTGCCAAACACAATTAATTCTCTTGTGTTCATTTAATTTCTTATACACATAATTCTACCAGTGTATATATATTATAAACTATATAAAATCCAAAAAACCCAAAAACACAGCACAATTATTTGCACATTATTGCACCACAATATAATCTTTGCCAACCTTTATTAGGTAGCAATTTAGACTGTGATTGTGCTGAATTTGGCACAAACATAGACTAAATAAATTTGTAGTTTCTTAAGTAGAAATTCTCACGACTAGGCTTGAGCTAGTTAGTGGCATATATATTATTCTTTTGTGCTGACCCTATTAAGGGTGGGATTAACCATTTATTGTGTAATTATATTTTATTGCATATTTCTATGTATATCCTTTGAGTGTTACTGTAAGTCAACTACCCATCCAAGGCTGATTTTGAAGAGCTAAGCTGAGGAACACCTGTAGTGAGACCAAGGTACCACTCAAATATTAGTTGCTTATTATTAGGTAGGTAGCTAACCTCTAAATGAGGTAAATTACAACCAGCCTCAAGAAAATATCAGGCTGTCAATAATTATACCTGCTCTACATCAAGGAGCAGACACCATAGCTGTACAAGTAGCTATATAAGCCCTATCAGGCTCAATTTACCACAAGAATGAATCCTCTAGAAAGGAATGCAAGATTCTTGACCGTTCTTCAAATTCAGCTAGGAAAACTGCTTATCAGATGTGACAACTGTGTAGAAACTGACCCAGGTGACGTCTACAGACTAGCAAGTTCCATAAGGAACGCTAGCCGAAATTATGACACTATAAAGACTGCAATCGAGTCTCATAGCAATTTACTCCAGGTCGGTCATACTGTCTCAGACCACTTACGTCTGACAGAGTCTGATCTTGATAACTATGAACGTAGCGTTCAAACCAGGTTAGACCAGTATAAGAAGGTGCTTGCGAGACAAGATATTCCCGAGTGGATAGAACAGATCATTAATAGACCTACAACCGAGCAAGTACCCAGCTCAGATGAAATACATGAGCTACCTCAAGATGAGGAGAATCCTCTAATCAATACTGATCACTATACAGGATCAACAACTGAAGTTCAACCTTCATTTTCTAACCTCTCATCAAATACAACTTCACGTGATGATTTGTTTACAGAGTCTGATCAATTTTTAGACAGCTCTTCTCAATGTTCCCTGGATTCTATAAGTTCACTACATGAGGCTACTGAATTAATTAGCTTATCACAAGAACCCAGAGAAACAAGTGAAGCTGAAGATGAAACAAGTGAAGCTGCAATAATCAGTGAATCTGAACCAGAAAATGATAAAGCTAATGCTGCAGCAGCAGCCGAAGCTGTAATTAAAACCGAGGCTAAGCAAGAAGCCTTAAGCAACACAAGTAATGGTCACAATTGCTCACAACAGCCTTCTAAAGTAAGTGCTAACAATGAGAAGACTATTATAAACCTTGTACACCAATTATTAAATTTATCTTCACCAGAACAATCAGTTGACTCTTTACAAGCCTTTAGTTTCCAGCTTGAGTCACTGATAAATTCCTTCAGGAAAGAGGTGGATCACCCAACTGCTGAGTGGATGACAAAAATTGTCATCCAAAGAAAATTGTCTGGTGACACACTTAATAAATTATATGTATACCAGAATGGTAATACCCTGTCAATGCAGGATATATTTACAGGTTTGCGCAATATGAGTAATCATACAGCAGACCAGGCACTTAATGCTAAATCTGAATGCACCAAAACTGTACCCACATCAGTTTCCTTACCTGAAACTCCTAAAGTGACACTGTCACTAGGTAACAAAGGTGCTAATAATCAATGTAATGACAATGAGTCAAACACTGATTCATCAGTAAGGCCTAAGAGCCCCACAGGTGCTCCTAAGAGACCTAATAGTCCAAAGAGCACCCCCAATAACTCCACAGGTGCTCCTAAGAGACCTAATAGTCCAAAGAGCACCCCCAATAACTCCACAGGTGCTCCTAAGAGACCTAATAGTCCAAAGAGCACTCCTAATAACTCCATAGGTGCTCTTAAGAGACCTAATAGTCCAAAGAGCACTCCCAAGAGCCTATTAATGGTTCCCCAGAGTACACCAAGTACTCACAAGAGAATAAATAACAAGCAAATGCAAGCAGCAAAACCATCACAACCTACAAGTACTGTTTTACCTAAACCGGTAACCCCTAAACGAGCTGTAGGATGGGGAATGTGCTTGTTTTGCAATCAAAACCATTCTCTGTACAAATGTACTAATTACCCTAATAGAGACACAAGAGTCAGACGACTCAAACAGTTACACAAATGTACTAGGTGTCTCAAATCACATAATGTTAATAGCTGTGACACCCCACTGAACACCTGCAATAGGTGTAGAAGGGGCAAGCATCATGCTGCACTGTGCAAATTAGTTAGGACAAATTATGTCAATCCTAGAATAAGACGTAGAGAATCTACACCAGTACAGTGCTGCAAGGTGCGAGATGTGTACAGCGTAACTTCACAAGCATCTCAAGTGGATGCTGCTTTGCCTACTGCCCAACTTCAAGTAAAGAACAGAGGAGCCAAGATCACCACACGTGGACTATTTGACCAAGGTTCCCAGAGAACTTTCATTACTCAAAGGGCAGCAGAGGCACTTAATTTACAACCAATCAGACAGGTAAAATTAAACTTGTCAGGGTTCATGATAAATCGAGGAACCCATGAATACTCAGTAGTTCAACCGCTTGTACGACTAGGTAGTCATGCCAAGGCTGTCCAAGCCATTGTTGTAGATCAAATACCTTTAGACTTAAATATTAAGGGTCTGGGGTACACAGCCTACTTCCTGCAGGAACGTGAAATCAATTTGGCTGACAACAAGTTAACGTCTGACCGCCTTAACAATGTAGATGTACTAGTAGGAGCAGACTACTATTACCAGTTCATAACTGGACATGTTAAACGATTGGGAATGAATATGCTCCAATCTGCAGGTGGCTACTTACTTACAGGTAAAGTTCTGAATGTCAACAAGCCTAAGCCTGCCAACAATAATCAATTAGTCAGCAGTAAATCAATTCTCCAGCAACAAGCTAAAAGGAGAAACACAGCTGAGTAATAAACTCAGATTGAATGTAGTGCAATTAGTGCTCGCCGAGATGTTTCATAGCTCTCAGTGGAAAACCAGTGGTCCGTACTCAAACAAGTACAAGTCACAGCGACCAAACCATTGAATCCACTGCAGACCTAGAATTATTCTCGACAAGTAATAATTGACTACACTCAGTCTTCCTAGGTAAATTATAATGTTGGGCTAGAGAATCTAGTACTCCCAAGGTAATTAATAATGTTAGGCTAGAGAATCTAGCACTTAATGCCACTGGCATTCCCTGAATTTAGCAATACTATGAAGTCACCAAGCAACTTCTGTAATTATAAATTCACTAGGACCACTGGTCCACAATACTTGCGCTTGAGGTTTGCCAAGAAAACCTTCTTAATACAATGTTTTCTGCACTAAGAGTTAGTGATAAATACTTGCATCAATTTTGTTTGAGTTGTTTTTTCTTTCGTTTCTGCTTAATTAGTGTAGGAGCGCAGCACGAACAAACTTGCAAACTTACCAATACGTAAGTGAATTTACAGAGAACTAATAACCCGTGAAACGTTTAGGTTGGGAAAATGTTACAAATTATCTTGAATAGGATTAGTCGTAGCAGTAATTTAATTTCCAGCAATCTTAGGTTTCCCTTTGTTTAATGCATTATCGTTAAACATCAGCATTGTTAATTAACATGCTTCATGAGCTTAATATAGCTCACCTTAGAATTAACGTAACAATTGAGTGCTTACTGTTCAACTTAGTACTAGCCTAATCTGTACTCACCATTAATTGCAGTTGACTATACAGTATCCACTCAATTTAACGGCCTCTTTTATACCGATCTGCCGGTATTAACGACCGGTTTGGGATCCCAGTATCTGGAGCCTGCTATACCGGTCTGCGGTCGATATTACCGACGGTCTGTATTGGGTTTGTTGTGGCATCAGCGTCCCCTCACATGGCGACCAGGCCGCCACCGACCTGGATCGTCCAGAGTCATATATTACATCTTAATTTTCTTTTAAAATGATACACTTTAATGAAGAAAATTGTAAATTATTATTAATAAAATATTTTGAAACAGTTTTTATTAAGCAAAAGTCTTTGTTTTCTTATTAAATACCTTTTATAGTATGTATAGGCACTAGGTATTTTTTTTCCCACGGACCTAGTATGTACTCCGCCGGGCCATGTGTTCCCATTGTTTACCGTGAACTCGCGCGGCTAGCTTCAATTGTGAAGGATATTACTGTACTGTAATTGTGATCTTTTTAATTTACAAAATGCCAAAAGTTACCCAAAGGAAGCGCCTGACGGTTGCACAGAAGCTGGAGTTAATTAAGAAACTTGATAAAGGATATTCTCATGCACGAGCAGCAGCAGAGTTTAACATTCAACATAATTGTCAATAGTGAAGTAGAATTAGAACTCATGTGAATTAGTAGTAAGGCTAGCTGTTGTGTGAAGTGAGTGCCTGAAAATAAGTGTACTGTACATACAGTATGTACCCTGTATACAATATAAACAATATAAAACAAGCGCTGCAGAGGATGACGTAATCATCACAGCTTCGTAATCTTCAGCTTCATTAAAAGTAAGTCAATTTACCAATTTTATTATAGTATTACAAGATATTAATTGTTTTTTTTTCAACAAAAGCTACATATTAGTCTCTGCAAATGTATATTCTATCGTCAGCAGAGAAAAGGTGAGCTCAAAATATTTCGTCTTGGCTAGCTCTCAGTGACAAGGCTCGATCGCCATTGTTATGGCATGGCCGCCACAGCCTGTGTCGTAACATTAAAAGTAAGTCAATTTACCAATTTTATTATAGTATTACAAGATATTAATTGTTTTTTTTCAACAAAAGCTACATATTAGTCTCTGCAAATGTATATTCTATCGTCAGCAGAGAAAAGGTGAGCTCAAAATATTTCGTCTTGGCTAGCTCTAAGTGACAAGGCTCGATCGCCATTGTTATGGCATGGCCGCCACAGCCTGTGTCGTAACATTAAAAATACATTACCTGCACTGTTCAGGGTAAATCAAAACACATCTCTAAAATTTTATTAAGACAATATTAACTCACTGATTGATACATGAAATATTTTTCAATACAAAGGAATGAATCAATTTTTTCCAACCCATCTGGACTTGATCAGAGCGTGTTCACACATCATCCATGCAGCAGCCAGCAACTGGCTTAATCGTCGGCCGTGCACTAAATTGGAATGCAATTACACAATGGACTTTATTTAATTTTAGTTATACAGTATAAAATATATCCTACCTGAATGTTACTTGAAAAATTACCCGACCCGACTTAACGTCGGAAATAACGGAGCTCCGTAAATAACGACTAGGGCTCAGCCCCATATAGGCTGTTAAATTGAGTGGATACTGCACTTATAGAGACTGATTTAATAAACTCAATTTCATGTAAAGGTTGATTTTGTATTAACAAGTTTACAGTGTCAAGCCTATGAGCTGCCATTTAACTAGCTCATAAGTCAGCATGACTAGGCTACTAATCTCACTGTCGACTCAGGATTTCCCTTGATTTAATGAATAAATCTTTTCAGTTCTCTAATTTTCCACTATCTTAGCTAGTTAGCAAATTAGTTGTACCATCAGTCAAAATGACTACTGCACGGCAGTGCACATTAAATTCAATTTCCTCATTTGATTTTGGGGTGATCATGATGCTGCATTATGTTATTGTTTAGTAACTCAATAGTTACAAGCCACAGCGACCCTAGACAGTGACCTTACTGCAGTGTCATAGTCTCCTTGATCTTAAATGACCCAATAATACTTTACTGTATAATAATGTAGAATACAACTTATACAATAGTGTTATCAGTTCTTAGGAACTTTTTCTGAGTTTACCTACGATTCAGCAGCTACGTAATACACCATTATATGTCACTGCGACCCTAGTTGTTGAGTTTATTGTGAGCTTCAGAGGGTTCCTGATTACCGATAATTTAATCATTTAATGTTTTAATATTTAATACATGTTTCCACTAGAGCAGTTGTTCAACAATGCGAACGGAAACTACAAGCCTATTATAGCTCTAACTAAGGGCAAACCCCTTCTCATCTAATTTAAGTAGCCATGATGATAATGTGGTGGGATGTCAAGTAACAAAACAGTTACAAGTCACTATGACCCAAGACATTCTCATCACAGTAGATTCTCAGTTATTTGAATTGTGTGATTTAAATTCTTAATTGTTGTATAGGCTATAAATAATTCATAATAACATGTTCCATTTAACATGAATTCTGCAAGACTTAAGTTTCTTGTATGTCCTTGACAAATACGGGACATTCGTTATGTGTGTACTAACATACTAATATACTAATATTAATACCAACTTCGGGATGGGTGTGTCAGTACTCCACATTACACTGCGACCCTAAAATTCTCCCCCCGGAGTTATGTTGGAAATTTCCAACACTAATACAACACTGTTGTACAGTATTATTATTAATTATTATTAAATCTACTAATCACTGTAGTAATTAAAATTAACCAAACGTAGAGTTCACATGTACTAATAATTGCATCTGTACAATAAGGCTAGAATTCTTACGTCACCAGACGCCAGTATTGCGTCAGATTCCATTATAATAAACACATCTATATCCAGAGTGTCAGAGAATTGAGTTTGATTCTCTATAAAACAACGGTGTTCTGTGTGATAATTATTTACAGATAAACTGATCCCCAACTAATGCCAAATCGAGCGTTTATAGTTACAACTGTTATCTGGTAATAAATTTAACGTCACGCGTGAATGCCCTGGAGAGACTTTAATTCATCTCCATTGCTTGTTTACCATCGTAAAATGGGCAAATAATAATATTTAACTCCTCTGAATAATAAACCCGTCCTTATCCGAGCATTTCAATCGCAAGTGCGAGAAATGATATTATTCGTAGTAAATAATTTGTGTATCAAATGCGGGACGCGGAGCGGGGCAGGGGAGACGCCATTACCACGAGACGCTTACCCGAGAAGACGCCATCGAGTGAGCAGGGAGGAGGAAAGTCGCCACTGTGAGGTGTGAAGAATAGTTGCAGAATATAGCAACTTAGCTGGTGTCAGTGTCACTGGATATGCCGTGGTGAACTATCAACGAGAATTAACATGACGTTCAGCCCGGAACCTGTTAATTTGTTCCGTGTAGCCCAACGTGACTGGCCAGAGAAGCGCGTCAACATCTAGGCTAGGCTCGACACCACGCGTTCGTTACTACGACGCCAGAACCTAGGACGCGAGCTTCGGCAAGCCTTAACTTCCACAGTGCCCTATTAGCTAAGTACCTTTATTCCTTTTTGATGCATCATTACGGATAGGTTATAGCCGAGTAGCTTGTCGTCACGCCGAGCGACTATAATAAACCACAGGTTATTATCTGTCTCCACTCTCCATTTTAATTTCTTGAACATAGATATTTAGCAGCCTAATATGTTGCTACTGAATATATTTTGATTTGCAGCGTGTGTGAAGAATTCCCCGAGCTGTCATTTCCCGTGTTAATCATCTCCCAGTGTTCCATGATGAGTTCAGGAGATTCCGAGGATGAGTCATAACCGATGTCTTGGAAAACGTCTTCAAGCTAAGACCACTTTCCGTATTCTTTAAATTACATTATCTGTAGTATATTATTCTCTCGGATCACTGTTTTCTGGATTAACATGTGTTTATTATAATCATTAATTTCTCATGTTCATAATCTATGTTCTTATTGGTGATTGTTTATTGATTCTATAATTGGTCATAGGATTAGATTATTGCATAATGAATTGGTGCACGAAGCACACTAGTTCCTAGACATATATGAAGTTCTAGTAATAACCCCCCAATGTAGGTGTTTGAGGCTTTGATTCAGTTAAATTATATACAGCCCATTAATTATATAAGTGATTATATTCTCTAGTATTTATCCATAGTTACTGGTTCATCTAGGAATTTTCTAATGATCACATTTTTATTAGTTTCCCTCTTTACTATAAAAGTGGGTGGTCCTTCGTAATTGATTTTCATTACATTAATAATTAAATAAATAGAGTCAAGTCCCAAATGTCCCACATTGAATGCCAGTCGCCCCTTGAACAGTACAAGTGACTTGTCAATAACCACATTCTGTGCAGGTACAAAATAATCCCTGAACTTCCCTCTCACGTCACTGAACATCTTCCGTACTTTCCACAGTCTGTCGTGTCTGTCCTCATTTGCATTATTCTCGAAATGCAGGCACCTGAGAATCAAGAGAGACCTATCACATGACATGTACCGGTTGAACATGGGCGATGGAACAAGGCTGTCTTTGCTCCAATAATCCTGGATGACAGCTTTCTCAGAGTGCTTCATCATTATGCTGAGTGCCAGAAACACGTACATTTCGTCGATTGTCGTGTCCTTCCATCGCGTGAGGCAGGTAAAATGCCGTCGTCTATGAGGCTGTGAGTGAACCTGTTTGTCTCAGTCACAAGACGCATCATGAATACATTGTCAAAATGTGCCTGGAAATATTCCATGTCTGCCATATCATCACTGGTATATGGGAATAATGGTGTAACACCAACATTGCTATCATCAAACGTTGGTATTTGAGGGACAAATGATGCGCAATCCTCCCACACAAGTACACCAGGGGGTTTGGTGTTGGCGCCAACACCACCACGAGCACCAAGAACATGGCTACGTCGTCTGCTGCTGCTGCTGGAGCTGCGTGAGGGTATGCTAGGCGCTGAGGCAGATTTACGTACTGTAGGCCTACCACGAATAAATGATGTTGAGGGACCACTGTCGTTGTCCACATGCTGTGAGACACACTGCCTCCTGCAGCAGCGTGTTGCTGAGGCAACAAAACCCTGCCTGGTAACACCACTGCTGCTCGTACTCGGGTCGTCCACACTACTCGTATCGGAGCCAATGTCACTGAAGCCCGAGAAATATTCGTCACATGTACTGTAACTGAATAAACTACTAGCGTCTGGGGACATACATGATGGTGGTGATGATAACGGTGTTGACCCAAAGCGGCGAGGCAGGCTGGGCGAGGCGCGTGTACTGTACATGCTCGCCACATCTTCCAATTCCGTCTCTCCCTCACTCGTATCAGATCTCTGAGTAAGGCCTTTCTCTGGATCATAGTCTAGGTCATCATCCATAGCACTGTCATCATACAAAATATCGCGTATTTCCTCCTCAGAGAGTCGTTTTCCATGACCGCGGGTCACCGTGGAGCGGGAGCTCGTAAAGGATGCGTCAGATATGGTTCCTGCTGTGAAACTGAGGCTCCATACAGCCGCGGAGCATGCTGGGATTTTTTTTTTAAGATGGCGGACGATCACTGGGGCCCCCACCCATACCATACCCGCGTCACCGCATGCCAGTTTTGAATGGAACGTGAAAAATAAAAATATCTGGAGGCGTGTTGCGCAAACCAGACGTGGGCCTGCAGACGTGTTGCGCAATTTCAGGGTTAAAGTGTTAAATCATTGAGGAGATTCCAACGATCAATGTGGACCAGGACCAGGTGAGGCTAGTTTGAGAAGAGACCCTCACGGACTCTTAACTCGACCTTGCTCCCAGGCCCTGTACGGTTGCTCTCGTATTTTCTCTGCTGATTCCGACAGCTTCGTGAAGCGTCTGCCACATGTACATTGGTGACGTATGCATTGCAGTCGGGAAAGCAAAATAGAAAACCTCACACTGTGCTCACACAATATCGGCTTACTTGCATAGTTCCGGTAAATAAAACATGTAGATAGGTATATATAACATGTGTAGTGTAATAAAAACAATAACAGTATGGTGGGAAGAGCAATGTTGGCGAGTAAGATGTTGGAGTGAGGGAGACTGGCTGGGTGTGGCTGCTCACACTCGCGGTGTTCTGAATGTGTTGATGGTGAATGTATATAGTGTGTGACAGTGTATACTGTGTATATATGTTGTAAATATACATAAATGAACAGGAAACATTGGTGTGAATACCTGTATGATGGGAGAAGCAATGTTGGCGAATACAATGTTGTAGTGAAGGAGGGCTGGCTGGGTTTGACAGTTCACACTCGTGGTGTTCTGAATGTGTTGATGGTAAATGTATATAGTGTGTGACAGTGTATAATGTGTAAATAGATTGTATATATACATAAATTAGCATGATACATGGTAAATATGTGCAACATATGTGATCACAAGTGTCATGCACGTAAGACAGTGTCTTCGGACAGAATGGATGTTTTACTGCCATAATATAGTGTATGTGTTCATTATACATAGGATTAGCATGTAAAAACAAATAAAATGCATTTGGAACTGTGCGCAAAAAATGAACATAAATATATTCGTGGCAAAAGCAGTATGGTGGGAGGAGAATATGGGCGAGTGAGGTGTTGAGGGAGTGAGTGGCAGCGAGTGGCTGCCTGGTGTGTGGCAGTCACTCCTCATTGCTTTTTGACTCATAATACCAACTTAGTGGTTTGTTGTAGTGAACAAAACATGCAGATACTTATATAAAACCTGTGTATATAGTGTAATAACTGACAAAGTATTTGTTCACTGTTTGATGAACATAATAATTGAATCAACAATATGCACACCATAATTTTGAGTACAGCAATGATTCACACATTTTATCATATAAATATATCACACTAGACACTATTGAATAATATTACAACAAAAAAACTATGAAAAATCAATCAGAGATATTGAAATAATTAGGTAATAATCTCTTTGTGGCCACTCCTGCCTGACAGCTGGGAAGGAGCAGACCACTTGGGATGCACGCTGAGTCAGCGCCTGTTTTTTGCCACTTCCCCACCCTATAGCGGGAATACATGCCACTTATGATTTTTTATTATTTTTCCCATGATCAGAGAACACAAATTAACAGGTTTAGAAGATTTTTTTTTTTTCTGGTATGTGCCTGTGGGTGACAAATGCTAATTTGCCCTGAGCAACACAAGGGTTAATGAAAGAAAAAATTAACTAAAATGCCAAATTAACTTTCATACCACTTTATTAATAAGAATCAATAATATTCTATGCACTGCAGGTAACAAAGAAAATGAGAAGGCCAGTGCAGAAAGCCAACCCAGAGCCACAAAGGACTGCTGAGCCCTGGAACAAGAACCAAAAAATCTGGCTGCAAAGACCTACAGTCAACCGCCAAAAACCTCTATGCCTGAAAACCAACCAGTTCATATTAGTAATGAATGGTAGAGAGGGCGGCAGATGTGCAAACATCATGGGTATGAAGGCTGACTGCAGGTCAGAGGGCCAGAAGAACACAGCAGACATTCTGAGAAACATGAGCTTTGGAACAGGGAACCAGAGACACTGGAGGAACTCCCAGGATATGCACAAATGCAAAAGCAAAAGTACAAAATCATTAACGAAAAGCCACCACAAGACACAAAACAGGATGTATCCCCGGGCTGGAGCAATGAAACAAAAACCAAAGGGACCACTTCGGAAACTAAATGACCCCAACTGAGCCAGAAAGAAGGAGAAAGGTGGAGACTAAGAAACTGACCACCTGGACCAAAAGAACGAAACCGCTGGCACAGTGAAAGTGCCAGCGTGTAGCGTTTGTAGTGAAAGACTTGTGCACGGATAAGATTCAATTGGAAACAAATTGCAAAGCCATGGAAGAAGAAAATAGACTCTTAAAAATAGCTTTGGAAGAAGTTAAAGTAAATTTCAACATAAATGACTACAATAGGTTAGGTAAGGAATTTCAACAGGAGAAACAGCTTTTGTCAGCACAGATGGAGGAAGTTACACAGGGAATAGAACAGTGCAAGAAAGATATGCAACTCACTTATGCACAAGTGGCCAAGGAGAAGGAAAAAATAGAAGAAGCAGTAAAGGAAGTCAAACACTGCAGCAACCAAGATAAAGCAAACATTAGGCTGGAAGTGAGAAAAGAATTGGCATCTAACCCGAAGTTGGTGCAAAACACAGTTGATCGGAGTAAGTCCCTGATCATTTTTGGCTGCAAAGAAAAGGAGATAACATGCAACTCACTTATGCACAAGTGGCCAAGGAGAAGGAAAAAATAGAAGAAGCAGTAAAGGAAGTCAAACACTGCAGCAACCAAGATAAAGCAAACATTAGGCTGGAAGTGAGAAAAGAATTGGCATCTAACCCGAAGTTGGTGCAAAACACAGTTGATCGGAGTAAGTCCCTGATCATTTTTGGCTGCAAAGAAAAGGAGATAACATCTAGGTCAGAAAGAGCTGTAGAAGAAGCAAAAGTAGTAGATAAAATTGTTGGCCTCGTGGAAGGTCTTACAACCACTGAGAATGTGTGCGACTACAGGAGAATAGGCAGATATGTGAAAGGGAAAGATTGACTTTTGAGGATCACCCTAAATGGTGCCAAACAGATGGAAGAAGTAGTAAGGAATGCTAGAAAATTACAAAGTGAGGAGGATGGGAAAGTGTGGTCGTTAAGACGAGATCTTTCAAAAGAAGATAGAGAGAAGCTGAAACTGAACCTCGCTGAGGCAAAACGTTTAAATGAGAGTAGGAATGAAGAAGAAATCAATTCTTTTTTCTACAAAGTGATAGGGGTAGGCAGACCAGTAAAGTGGTACATAAAGGCAAACCAACAAAATCATTAGAGAGAGGGGGAGTGAAAAATAAGAAGAGGGGGAACAAGTTCCTGAAGATTGCATACACCAACATAGATGGAGTAAGATCGAAGATACTGGAGTTAAGTGATGTAATACAGCTGCAGACACCAGACATTGTTGCACTCACGGAGACAAAACTTGAAGATGTTATTTTAAATGAAGTCATATTCCCAAGGGGCTACTCAATTTGGAGACGGGACAGAAAAATTAGGAAAGGCGGTGGCGTTGTTGTGCTGGTGAAAGAACACCTAAAGGTGAACGAAATAATGAATGCCAATCCACAAGAAGTTGACATAATAGCACTAGACATCTGCCATGAGGATGATAAACTAATGGTCATAAATGCATACAGTCCACTGCTAAGCAGCACATGGTCAAAGGAGGAGCTAGATAGTAAAAGAGAAGGTCTTATAACAATAATGAGAGAGATCATAGCGAGAGCAGATAACGATAGTTCACGACTGTTGATAGTCGGTGACTTCAACTTGAAAGCCATAGACTGGGAAGCATATGAAGCTAAAACAGAAGATTTCTGGACCTGTAAATTTGTAGACCTCACCCTGGAAACATTCTTGTACCAACATGTTAAACAAGCTACGAGGATGAGGGAAGGGGAAGTTCCCTCCATGCTAGATTTGATATTTACCAGGAGGAAAAAATATTTGACATTCAGTACCTTCCTCCCTTGGGTAAAAGTGACCATGTCTTTTTGGGAATAAAGTATGCAATGCGTTATAATCTGGAAGAAAATATGAAGGTTGATGCAATTGAAAAACTTGACTTTAGGAGAGGACATTATGGCAACCTTAGAAATTTTTTTAGTGGGTATAATTGGACAGACTTGTTGCTAGGCAAGGAAGTGAATGAGATGTATGTCAAGTTTTGTGAAATATATGATAAAGGCACAAAAAAAATTATACCAAAACAGAACTAGGAAACAGGATTGGTTCAACAGAAAGTGCGAGAGGGCCAGAGACCAAAAGACACAAAAATGGAATCAATACAGGAAGAGGCCAAACCCCCAAACATACCAGCGATACAAAGATGCGAGAAACAACTACACAACAGTGAGGAGAGAGGCAGAAAGAAATTTTGAAAAAGGGATTGCAGACAAATGTAAAACAGAACCAGGTCTATTCTATAAATTCATAAACAACAAATTGCAGGTAAAGGATGATATACAGAGGTTGAAAATGGGAAATAGATTCACGGAAAATGAAAAGGAAATGCGTGAAACATTAAATGAAAAGTTCCAAAGTGTGTTTGTACAAAATGAAATCTTCAGGGAACCAGATACAATAAGAATTCCAGAGAACAACATAGAGCACATAGAGGTGTCTAGAGACGAAGTGGAAAAAATGCTCAAGGAGCTAAATAAGAACAAGGCAGTTGGTCCAGATGGAGTTTCACCATGGGTTCTGAAAGAATGTGCACCTGAGCTCAGCATTCCTCTTCAACTGATTTTTCAGGCAACCCTGTTTACAGGAGTTGTAGCTGATGTGTGGAAAAAAGCTAACATAGTTCCAATCTACAAAAGTGGAATCAGGGAATACCCTCTTAATTATAGACCGGTATCATTGACAAGTGTAATAGTCAAAATATTGGAAAAAAATAATTAAAACTAAATGGGTAGAACACCTGGAGAGAAATGATATAATATCAGACAGACAGTATGGTTTTCGATCTGGAAGATCCTGTGTATCAAATTTACTCAGTTTCTATGATCGAGCAACAGAAATATTACAGGAAAGAGATGGTTGGGTTAACTGCATCTATCTGGACCTAAAAAAGGTTTTTGACAGAGTTTCACATAAGAGGTTGTTCTGGAAACTGGAAAATATTGGAGGGATGACAGGTACACTTCTAACATGGATGAAAAATTTTCTGACTGATAGAAAAATGAGGGCAGTGATCAAGGCAATGTATCGGACTGGAGAAATGTCAAATGTGGAGTACCACAGGGTTCAGTTCTTGCACCAGTGATGTTTATTGTCTACATAAATGATCTACCAGTTGGTATACAGAATTATATGAACATGTTTGCTGATGATGCTAAGATAATAGGAAGGATAAGAAACTTAGATGATTGTCATGCCCTTCAAGATGACCTGGACAAAATAAGTACATGGAGCGCCACTTGGCAAATGGAATTTAATGTTTAATAAATGCCATGTTATGGAATGTGGAATAGGAGAACACAGACCCCACACAACATATATATTATGTGAGAAATCTTTAAAGAATTCTGATAAAGAAAGAGATCTAGGGGTGGTTCTAGATAGAAAACTATCACCTGAGGACCACATAAAGAATATTGTGCGAGGAGCCTATGCCACGCTTTCTAACTTCAGAATTGCTTTTAAATACATGGATGGCGATATACTAAAGAAATTGTTCACGACTTTTGTTAGGCCAAAGCTAGAATATGCAGCGGTAGTGTGGTGCCCATATCTTAAGAAGCACATCAACAAACTGGAAAAGGTGCAAAGACATGCTACTAAGTGGCTCCCAGAACTGAAGGGCAAGAGCTACGAAGAGAGGTTAGAGGCATTAAATATGCCAAAACTGGAAGACAGAAGAAAAAGAGGTGATATGATCACTACATACAAAATAATAACAGGAATTGATAAAATCGATAGGGAAGATTTCCTGAGACCTGGAACTTTAAGAAAAAGAGGTCATAGATATAAACTAGCTAAACACAGATGCCGAAGAAATATAAGAAAATTCACTTTCGCAAACAGAGTGGTAGACGGTTGGAACAAGTTAGGTGAGAAGGTGGTGGAGGCCAAGACCGTCAGTAGTTTCAAAGCGTTATATGACAAAGAGTGCTGGGAAGACGGGACACCACGAGTGTAGCTCTCATCCTGTAACTACACTCAGGTAATTACACTTAGGTAATTACTGAAGGAGAGCCTGAAGCACCCTGATGTGGAAGCTGGAAAAACAACGTAGACAAGAGCCTAAAGAAAAGAAAACCAGACCGAAGGCAAAACAGGAAAATGAATGGGAGAGAGAAAAGGGAAGCATCCAGCCTAGAGACCAGAACGACCCTGGTGTCAAAAGAACAAGCCAGAGGGGGGGGAAAAAAACCAGCGTTGAATGTAATGAAACGCCATTTTCTGGGTGAGTCCCGGAGGCTCCCCAGAGCTATCCCAGGCTGATATGCTAATGTCAGACTTTGGCATCAGTCATGTGTATGGAGTTCTCAGGCCTACCGGGGACCACGGCCAGAACCGGGCCCCCTCAGAGAGGCAAGTGGAGCAATGGCCTATAGAAGCCCCCGTGTAGTTGGAAGCATTCTATGTCTACCATCGACCGGAACAGGCACCCAGAAAGGTAAGCGCCCCAAAACAAACCCCTATTCTGGTTAAAATTGCTACCAAAAACCGAACTAGTGGATAGAACTCCCCAACTGAAAACAAGCAAACTAGTGTGACGTCAGACACTGCCGCGCCGCTGTCTGCGCAGCTCCCCCCTCCCCGGGAGGGGGAAGGGGGAGCCCCAGACCCCCCCGCGCCGGCTACCCACACCTCAGTTCTTGACGCTGGATGTCAAAAACGCGAAAAACCGCCGACCTTAGGGAGGGAGGGATGCCGGGGAGCCTCCGGGACTCACCCAGAAAATGGCATTTCATTACATTCAACGCTGGTTTTCTGGGGGGAGCCCCGTCGGCTCCCCGGAGCTAACTACCCACAGACAGAAAAAAGAGGGACTTACCCGGGAGGCGGTCGTCGCTCACCCCTCAACTCGAAGCCGAGACAACTGGCTGCAACCGCCGACCCAAAGCAACACAGGCCCGACGAGGCCCAGGGACATTCACAAGGTAACGAGCAGCCAGGACCCTGTTCGACCGCCAAAATCCCCGCGCCCGAATATCAGACCAAGACATATTCCCAAAGACGGCAGCAAGAGCCGCGAACTTACGAATGTCATGGGCACGGGGATAGACCGCAGGCTGGCTGGACCTAATAACCCTGCGGACGACCTGAGAGACCCGAACCCGCGAACAGGGAAGAAGGGAAACCGGATCAACCCACAGCGCGTCCCCGGACACAGAAGCTGTGGCGCGCAAATAACGGCGAAGCGCCGCAACCGGACACAAAACATGATGCACCCCCGGCCTGACCAACCAAGCATCAACCACCCATGGACCCCTCCGGAACGCAGCAGTCTCATTCTTCGCCAGAAAAGAAGGAGACGGCTGCAAACGAACAAAACAATCACCACGACCAAAAGAGCAGAAACCCCTGCGCCGGAGGAGAGCATGAAGCTCCCCTACCCGACCCCCAGAGGCCAAAGCCAACAAGAAAAGTGCCTTGGAAAAACAATCCTGGACCGAAGGGGCCACAACGAAACGAGGAGATGAAAGGAAAGCGAGCACTCTGTCCAAAGACCAGGACGGCTCAGGCGATGCATGAGCAGGCCGGAGGTGAAACAATGCACGAGACAGCTTGCGAAACGGCGCAGACGTAACATCGATACCGAAAGGAAGCTGAAGCGGCTCCGCCAGCGCCGCACGATACGAAGCGACAGTGTTAGGCATAAGATGACGGTCCTGAAACAACCACGAGAGGAAGGACAAGACCACCCGAACAGACAAGGAGCTAACACGACGAAGACGTAAAAAGAAACGGAAGGACCGCCAGGAAACTTCATACTGCCGCCGAGAAGAAGCCCTCAGGTGGGACACCAACAAGGAGGCCACCTGATCACCATAGAGATGATGAAAGACTCGAGGCAAAAAAACTATACGCGAAGACTCGAGGAGAAGATCGAACCAGCTACGTGACGTACCGGCCCGATCTGCTGAAAGAGGCGGAGCCGTGGGAAAACCCTCGGGTTCAGACACCGAGCAACCAGCGCCTGAAACCAAGGCTGGGCCGGCCACCAAGGGGCCAGAAGGACAACTCTCCCTCGGTAAGTCTCTAAGCGAGTCAGGACCTGGAGCAACAGCCGAACTGGGGGAAAGAGGTACAGGAACCCCCACCTCGACCAGTCTAGCCGAAAGGCATCGACCCCGACGGCCTCGCAATCGGGGAAGGGCGCCGCATAAACGGGAAGACGCCGACGCGAAGAGGTCCACTTCGGGGAGCCCGAAAGTCTGGCAAAGCCAACGGAAGGACTCGTCGTCGACCGTCCACTCCGTGGAGAGGGGAACGAAGCGAGACAGGGTGTCGGCCAAGACGTTGGACACGCCCCGTACGTGAACCGCCAGGAGAGCCAAACCCCGAGAACTCAGCAGACGAGTCACCCGAAGCGACCAACCCCAAAGAGACAAGGACCGCATCGAACCCCCGCGGTTCAGGCAAGGAACCACCGGAGAGCAGTCCGAATGGAGCCGAATCGTCGATCCGCGGGCCACCCGAATTCTCCCCAGAGCAAACCACACTGCCGCGAACTCCCGCACCGTGCTGTGAGCTCGACGGAAGAACGGATCCCAACGCCCCTGGCCGGCCTGGTGAGCACTGGTCACAAAACCCCAGCCGAGAGACGACGCATCCGTGTACACATCGAGCGAGGGCTCGGGTAGGCGCCAAGGCACTGAACCCCGAAAAACCCGAAGAGGAAGCCGGTGACGCAGCAACCGACGCAAGGCCCCTGGGGGTCGAACTCCGCGATCGCGAGAGAGGCGGAAGGGGGAACCCCGAAGGAACCAGAACAGCCGTCGAAGCCAAACCCGACCCTGCGGGTAGACCACCATCGCGAAGTTCAGGCTCCCGCACAGCCCCTCGAGCAACCGCCGGGTGACCCGAGGGCCCTCCAGAAACAGACGAAGGCGGGACCGCAGCCGCAGGAGAGACTCCGGAGGGAGAGAAGGAGGCGGTTCGAGAGTCCCACACGAGACCCAGCCAAGTCCGAACCTGAGAGGGAACCAGATGGGACTTCCTCCAGTTCACCAAGAACCCGAACTCGGCGAGCTGGGAAAGAACCAAATCCCTGGCTAGCAAGCAAGCTGACTGGCTGGGAGCCCAAACCAGCCAGTCGTCGAGGTAGGCCAACACCCGAACACCTAGGAGACGCAAACAAGCCACCACAACCCGTGTAAGGCGCGTGAACACACGAGGTGCCAGGTTCAACCCGAACGGGAGACAACGAAAGCGGTAACTCAGACGCCCCACAACAAAACCGAGCCAGTCCCTGAACCGCGGATGAAACGGGACATGCCAATAAGCGTCCCGGAGGTCCAGGGACACCATCCAAGCTCCCGGCTCCAAGAGGAGCCGAACCTGAGACAGCGTAGTCATCCGAAAGGAGGGGCAATGAACCCAGGGGTTCAGACGGGACAAGTCCAGAATGAACCCGCAGGTCCGCGCAGTCCCGTTTCGGAACCGGAAACAGACGGGAAACCCATCTGAGGGACGACGTCGTTTCGACGACGCCCAAGCGTACCCACTCCAAGATGACTCGACAGAGCGCAGGGGAAGAAACCTGCCCTGCCAGCCCTGACCCACCAAAGGGGGGAGGGGCCACCCAACGCCACCGCAGGCCGCGAGACACGACCCGAAAGGCCCACGAATCGTGGGACCAGGCGCGGGCGAACAGCGCAAGCCGCCCCCCCATCGCCCCGTGAAGGGGGCAAACCGCGAAAGGGCCGGCGACCCTTACGAGACCCAGAACCCCGCACAGCGCGAACACCGCGCCGACCAGATGAGGGAGGGTCCGCAGGAGGAGCCAACCCCAAACCTGACACCAGAGGCCTACCACGACGAGAGGAACCCCGAGCCCTGGCACGACCTTTCCGGGAAGACCCACCCCGGGACCCCCGGAAAACCAACAAGTCCGACATCGGACGACAAGCCGCCGACGCAGCCTGAATAAACTGCGCCACGGCCGACTCCCCAAACAGGAGAGGACAAAAAGGTGAAGAACGCCTAAGAGCCAGAGCCCAAGCAGATTCCACGGAGGAACCCAGCACCGCCTGCCGACATGCGAGACGGGAAGCATAGAACAGGGAAACCGCATCCCGCAAAATCGGCGTGAACAGCTTCAACAAGGCAGCCGACGAACGCGCAGCCAAGGACAAGGTGCCGGACCCCGGGACGGACCCAAGTGTCCCCACATCCTCCATGAGCCAATCCGAAGACAGCTCCAGGAGGAAAAAGAACCGCAAGGCCGAACACAAAAGGCTCCGGGCGCGCAAGTCCTCCGCAACGAGCGCCGCCGAAAGGGAGGGATCCTGCACATGGAGCTGAATAACGTCTCGAGATCAAGTAACCCCTGCTCCGACCCCGAAACCCTCAGACGCTTCGGGGCCGGAAGCAGGGGCGGGGGACCAGAACGAACAGAAGGGGAAGGACGAGGAGGTGCGGACTGAACCAGGATCGAAGCGACCCCCACCCCCAAGTCTGGGTCTCGAAAAGCAAAGCGGGGCAGCCCCGGGGCATCCGGGGAAGCAACCAACCGAGTGCGTTGCAACAGACGAAACCTAGACTGCAACGCACGTGCCGCCTGTACCCGAATAGAATCATCAGAGGATTGGGTAAATTGAGTCACAAGCAAGCAGCAACACTCACAGGACTCAGGGTCGAAAGTATCACCGACCCAACAGGCAGCGTGGCAGAGGCAAAAACAATGAGGGTCACCCTGAGACAAGGGGACCGAGCAACCCTCAAACTCGCACACAGCGAGTGGGGACTCCGGGGTCACATCCATCGGACCCACGCGCCCCCTAGGGGATTCCCAGGGTCCTGAGCGTTTACTTTAAGAGGACTCGCGCTCAGGTAGTCCCAGGCAGGGTGCTGCAAACCGGCGCCCAAAACTACCAAGCAAACTTCTAAAGCTGAACCCCAGGGACGTGTACACTCACGGGGACCTAGCAGGGGGCGCCACCGAGGAGAACAGTGGAAGGGCAAAAACAAACTGAATAAAATGACAGAACCCCCCCACCAGGCAAAAACAAAAAGAAAAACAAAACCCCGCAAGAGGACAGCGAACCCCAAGGAACAGAGCCGGCCGCGATGTCGGGAAATACAAGCTGAGCAGCACCCTGCGCCCCTACCAGTGCAAACTGCCTCTTACCTGCCGGTAACAAGGGAGAACAGAACACCCAAGAGCCCAACAGGCGGCCGAAAAACCGAAAGGTAAAACGGACCAGCAGAGGCAGACCCCGAGGAGCCTGTGGAAGGTGGCCCCAAGCCCCAAGGGCAGTACTTACAGGGCACCTAGGGAAGGCAGCCCTAGGCGCATGCAGCCCGAGTACTGAAGATAACTCCTGGCTCTCGCACCCACAAAACTAACACCACACGCAAAGCACAGTGCAGTAGCGACACCGGAGCCAGAGCACATGACCATCGCCTATAGCATCAGCCTCAAGAACTGAGGTGTGGGTAGCCGGCGCGGGGGGTCTGGGGCTCCCCCTTCCCCCTCCCGGGGAGGGGGGAGCTGTGCAGACAGCGGCGCGGCAGTGTGTGACGTCACACTAGTTTGCTTGTTTTCGGTTGGGGAGTTCTATCCACTAGTTCGGTTTTTGGTAGCAATTTTAACCAGAATAGGGGTTTGTTTTGGGGCGCTTACCTTTCTGGGTGCCTATTCCGGTCGATGGCAGACATAGAATGCTTCCAACTACACGGGGGCTTCTATAGGCCATTGCTCCCCTTGCCTCTCTGAGGGGGCCCGGTTCTGGCCGTGGTCCCCGGTAGGCCTAAGAACTCCATACACATGACTGATGCCAAAGTCTGACATTAGCATATCAGCCTGGGATAGCTCCGGGGAGCCGACGGGGCTCCCCCCAGAAAAAGCATGAAACACTTGGATCTACAACTTGCTGAGACAGTGTAGATCCTGTATGGAAGCTGCAGCAGCTCTGCCAGCACTGTACAATCCAAGGCATCAGTACTGGCAGGAGATGCCAACCAAAAAGAACAATAATGAAAGTAAGTGGCAGAACTACAACCAAGAACCACATACTGACCTTAGGTTCATACTGGTTCAGTATGTCACACTGACATACTGAAAGTGAGTACTGATGCCTAGATGAACTTCACAGGAGAGAGACCTTGTAAGTACCTGAGCGACATAGAGGGGGGACAATACCCCTACCCCATTAGAAGGACCAAACGCAAAGAGTGGAGAAGATCACCCAAGCATGGCACTGCTGGCTGACTCACAGGAAGAAGCAGCCACATGGAATGACAGTTGGATTCGAGCACTGAACAAGCAGTGTAGGAACCCGGGCCAGCCCTAGGGAACCCAGAAGGACTCCAATCTCTCCAGGACCTGGAACAACAGCTAAAACGAGCAAGAGGGATATAGAAACCCCCAGACCTGCTGATATGCATCTACCACAGGAGCCTCGCAGTCAGGGAATAGTGCTACACAGGAGAAGATGCCAGGACCCACCGGCATGAAGAGATCCACATCCAGGCGCCCGAACGTCTCACATCACAAACGAAGCAGCATCGATGGTCCACTCCGTGGAGAGGGGACGGAACCGGGGCAGACCATTGGCAAGGACGCTTTAAACTCCCCAGACATGAGCAGCAGAGAGAGAGAGCTAAACCCCGGGAATCCAGCAGAAGAGCCACCCTCAGTCCAGCTCTAAAGAGACAGGATCCACAAGTAGCCCCTGCCTCCTTTCTCCCTAAATGGAGACGAGGAACCAAGGGGGATCAGTCTGAATGGAGCCAAACAACAGAGCTCTGAGGAATATGAATCCTCTGCAGCACATGCCAAATGGCCACAAACTTCCACAATGATGTGCACCCAATGAAGGGGAAAATCAATGCCCTCAGCCAGCCTGATGATTGTAGGTCGTAAACTCCAGCAGAGAGCCAAGGAAACTGAACAGTCAAGTGTCGGCAGAGGAAGCACCACGGCACCAAATCCCGAAAACCCGAGAAGGAAAACCAGACATGCGGTAGCTAACGAAGGCCAAGTGGAGTTCAGACCCAGCAATTGCGAGCCACGAAGAGACTCCTTTGAAATTACTGATAAAACCTCTGCAGCACACTATAGACACACACACTATATTATAGTGTACAGTGGCACCTCGACTTACGATTGCCCCGACTTACGATAATTTCGAGTTACGATGTAAATGTCATAAAAAAATGCGACTAGACATACGATGGTGTCTTCAACTAACGATATTTGTTGGTACACGTTCGGGTCGACCAAGCGCGTGGTTCCCGGTCGCGCGGTCCGACCTGCCTCAGTTTACTACAGCTGCCCACTTACTGATGATAGCACCTATCGCGTTTGTGGTGATTTTTTGCATTTTGAACATTAATGTAATTATTATATATCATGCCATGAGTCCCAGGAAAGTCAGTGGTAAGGCTCAACATATGAGATCCTATGTAAGGATGACCATAGAGCAGAAACAAGAGATCATTCATAAAAATGAAGATGGTGTGTAGGTTGTTGAACTAACTAGGCAGTACAACAAATCTCAGTCAACGATATCCACCATACTGGCTAAGAAAATGGACATTATGGGTGCTAAAGTGATGCATCATTACAGACAAATGTCAAAACGAAGGGAAAAACAAATGTCTCCTGACAAATTTGTAGCGAGACAAACAAGCACTGAACCACAACCAGGTCCTAGTGGTATTCGGGCAAAACATAGGAGAGAGAGTACCCCAGAGAAAACATCACTGCCTGATGTGATAATGGAAGGGGATTCCCCTCCCAAACAGTAACAACTCTCCTCCTTCCCCCTCATCACCATCTTCCATATGCCATCAAGAGCCCTCCATAAAGGTAAGATAAACTTAGGTACTGTATTGTAGTTAGAAAAAAAAACATTGTATTCAGTATAAAATGTATTTGTATGTTAATATTTTGGAGGACGAGGAATGGATTAATTCAAATCCCTTTATTTCTTATGAGAAAAATCGCTTCGACTTTCAATCCGTCTCTGGGAATGGATTGGCATTGCAAGTCAAGGCCCCATTGTATACTGTACTACATATACATATATGTATCCACTCAATTTAACGGCCCCTTTTATACCGATCTGCCGGTAATAACGACCGGTTTGGGAGACCGGTATCTGGCGACTCATATATTGGTCTGCCGGTCGATATCACCGTAGGTTGGTATTGGGTCTGTTTTGGTATCGGCAGGCCCCCACCCATGGCAACAGGCCACCGACCTCAAAGGCATTGAGAGAGGGATGGGAGGCAGTGATTGATGGAGGGAGGCATTGAGGGGTGTTGGTGGTGATGGTGAGTGAGGGAGGAAGGGAGTGTTTGTGATGGTGGTGTTGAGGGAGGGAATGTTGGTGGTGGTGGTGTTGAGGGAGTGTTGGTGGTGGTGTTGAGGGAGTGTTGGTGGTGGTGTTGAGAGAGTGTTGGTGGTGGTGTTGAGGGAGTGTTGGTGGTGGTAATGTTGAGGGAGTGTTGGTGGTGGTAATGTTGAGGGAGTGTTGGTGTTGAGGGAGGGAGTGTTGGTGTTGAGTGAGGGAGTGTTGGTGATGGTGGTGTTGAGGGAGGGAGTGTTTGTGATGGTGGTGTTGAGGGAGGGAGTGTTGGTGGTGGTGTTGAGGGAGGGAGTGTTGGTGATGGTGTTGAGGGAGGGAGTGTTGGTGATGGTGGTGTTGAGGGAGGGAGTGTTGGTGGTGGTGTTGAGGGAGGGAGTGTTGGTGGTGGTGTTGAGAGAGTATTGGTGGTGGTGTTGAGGGAGTGTTGGTGGTGGTAATGTTGAGGGAGTGTTGGTGTTAAGTGAGGGAGTGGTGGTGTTGAGGGAGTGGTGGTGGGTGGTGGTGGTGTTGAGGGAGGGAGTGTTGGTGATGGTGGTGTTGAGGGAGTGTTGGTGGTGGTGGTGTTGAGGGAGGTAGTGTTGTTGTTGATGGTGGTAAGGGAGGGAGTGGTGGTGGTGATGTTAAGGGAGGTAATGTTGTTGGTGTTGGTGGTGAGGGAGGGGAGTGGTGGTGGTGATGTTAAGGGAGGTAGTGTTATTGGTGTTGATGGTGAGGGAGGTGAAGGGAAGGATAGGACTGCTGACCAGATGATGTTGCCAAACCTCTCATCCATACTGTATTCAAAAATTTAATGTTAGCTGTAAAATATTTATGCCAAAATATGTTAACTTTCGTGTATTAATATACATTAATAATATATACAATTAAACATGTTTTATTGTTTAATAATTAAACAAATATAGTTTTATATATTAATTATGCACAGTTGGCATCTGCGAGCAGGAGCTGACAGACATGCCCGGCCTATGCCTAGCCTCGACCCCGTTAGTAGATCCCTCGACCCCTCGACCCCGTTAGTAGCTCCCTCGTCCATAGCCTGTTTTTTTTTTGCCCGGAGAGGCGAGTTATTGAGGGGGGAGTGACAGTGATGGAGGGAGGCATTGTGGGAGGGATGGGAGGCAGTGATGGAGGGAGGTATTGTGGGAGGGAGGCACTGAAGGAGAGATCGGAGGCAGTGATGGAGGGAGGGATGGGAGGTTGTGATGGAGGGAGACATTGAGGAAGGGATGGGAGGCAGTGATGGAGGGAGGCATTGAGGGATGGGAGGCAGTGATGGAGGGAGGCATTGAGGGATGGGAGGCAGTGATGGAGGGAGGCATTGAGGGATGGGAGGCAGTGATGGAGGGAGGCATTGAGGAGGGAGAGGCAGTGATGGAGAGAGGGATGGGAGGCAGTGATGGAGGGAGGGATGGGAGGCAGTGATGGAGGGAGGCATTGAGGGGGGAGAGGCAGTGATGGAGGGAGGCATTGAGGGGGAGAGGCAGGGAGGGATAGAAGCAGTGAGGGAGGGTGATGGTGGTGGCGGTGAGGGAAGAGTGGCGGTGAGGGAAGAGTGGCGGTGAGGGAAGAGTGGCAGTGAGGGAAGAGTGGTGGTGAGGGAAGAGTGGCGGTGAGGGAAGAGTGGCGGTGAGGGAAGAGTGGCGGTGAGGGAAGAGTGGCGGTGAGGGAAGAGTGGCGGTGAGGGAAGAGTGGCGGTGAGGGAAGAGTGGCGGTGAGGGAAGAGTGGCGGTGAGGGAGGGAGGTGTTTGGTTAATATGGTTCACTTGTTGTGTGGTCCAGTTGTCCACTTGTGTGATCCAACTTGTCATATGAAGGAATTATTAATTGTAGCCTGTGATAGAATGGGCACTAACACAGGAACTAACTTCAAAAGCAATTACACAATGAACTTTATTTAATTTTAGTTACACAGTATAAAATATATCCGACCTGAATATTACTTGAAAAATTAACGACATTTAACTTTGGAAATACCAGAGCTCCAGAAATAATGACTAAGGTACAGCCCCATATAGGCCGTTAAATCGAGTGGATTTAAGATTATGGAATATATATATATATATATGTATGTATATAAATAGCTTAGGCTATCACCTCATTATGTCCGGTCGTGATGGTCAAGTGGATTAAGGCGTCTTGTACATACCAGTTGCGTTGCTCCTGGGAGTATGGGTTCGAGTCACTTCTGGGGTGTGAGTTTTCAGTTGTATGTGTGTGTGTGTGTGTGTGTGTGTGTGTATGTGTAAATCATGAAAAATAAACACGTGATTAAAAATGTGACAGTGTCAGACCACGGAGGAAAATTGAAACAGGAATTTCCTTAAGTACAGTGGTACCTCGAATAACGAATTTAATCCGTTCCATGTTCGTCATGTGTAACGGACGTCATACAAAACAAATGTCCCCATTTAACCACTGTGATGCACTGTGTTTATTGTGAAATTGCCCCAGTGTGCATGACATCAAATGTTCCCAAAAAATCACTTTCCTTTGTAAAATGATAAATTTCCTTCCCTGAACATATCTATATAAAAATAATTACCAAATTCCACTTACTTTGGCTGTGAGGACGTGGACAAGGTGCGCTGTGACGTCATCATGGGCTGGTCGCCCGTGTGTGAAGCTCCCAGACACGGTCGGGCAGGCCATTCAAGCACTGCGAGTTGCCACAAATATACTTTCAAATATTTTTTCTATGTATTTCCAATGCGGTTTTATTTGTTTCTTTTATCGTATATGATGCATATTTGTGACCTTTACAATATGTATACAGTAGAATGTTCATAATTTTCCATGGAACTGTGATACATGTGTCAGTAATGTGTCCACAATAAATTTTTATTATCACAATATTATGTGGTAAAAATTCACTAAAATTACAATATGTACAGTTTCACATACTATTTACACAGTAACACACTGTATTACACACTCAATACTTTGGAGGTGCGCAATAATCAACGAAGTAATCCGTGGTACACAGCACGACTTTGTTCTCGTTGCACTAGCTACAGATTGATTTTTGCTTCCTGTTTCATCGTTCTGTGTGCTTGCAAATAATGCACTCGCGTGCACCCTTGGCTTTAGTACTTGTAGGTGGTATGTAGCCAAGCTTGTAAAGCATAAGGTAGTATTGAAACGATTATAGGAAAAGCTCAATTTGTAAGGTGTCTTGAAAAGATCGCTTTGTAAGGTCCCACACAGGAAGAGATTCAGCTAGCCTCAAAGAGTGTCCGTCAGTCAGGAAGAGATTCAGGTATTCTTGAAAATATCTATGGAAAACACCACCATGGAAGCCACTAACACTTCATCTATGCTACTTGTATCAGATGCATTATCACTGAACGCAGAAAATGATCATCTATGTATCATTTATATAAATTGGAGATGGCAAGGGTGGGGCTCAGAGCTACAACTGGATACGCTCGCTGTATCATGCTCATAGGTGTTGTATCACTTGCATCCGACCGTTGTGTTAAGTCCTTATTGCGCCTAACTTCACCAATATTATGACCCTTATGTTCTTCAAACAATAAGGTCTGAATTTCCCCGACTGAGCGCAATCTTTCAACACCGTGTCGGACAGGTGTTTGGGAGCCAGAGGCACGTGTGCCACAAATGGTTGCTCACTCAGTACTAACCCAGCCAGCAGCCCTAGTCTTTCATATTCGTTATAGCAAAAGGTTCGTTCAGTGTTTGTCGGGTAGGCTGCTCCATTATGACAACCTTTCTTTGTTTCAAATGTGTTCCATTTGTTTTGTATTTGTCACTTACGTCTCAATAATGGAGCAACCTACCCGACAAACACTGAACGAACCTTTATGGCATTTGTTCATTTTTCAAATTGTTTCAACAGTTCTTTTATTTTTCGTTTTTTTTTATTTAAGAAACGTGGAGCAGCCTATCTGTAGACCACCGAACGAACCTTTTTGACATTTGTACTTGTTTTCAAAATTCTTCATTGTTTTTTATTATTTACGGCTTTTTATGTAAGAAACATGGAGCAGCCTACCTGCCGACCACCGAACGAACCTTTTGCTATAAGACAAATGGAAAAATAAATATTGAGCACATTTGAAGAAAGGAAAATGTCATAATGGTTTATTCAGTGTATGTAAGGTAGGCTGCTCCATTATTGAGATGTAAATGACAAATATAAAACAAATGGAACACATTTGAAACAAAAAAAGGTTGTTATAATGGAGCAGCCTACCTGCCAAACACCGAACGAACCTTTTTGACATTTGTTGTATATCAGAAATTTCATTTCTTTTTTTCTACAAAAACGTCAATGCTTTGTAACATCTCAGCAGTCACCCCTTTATATCCCAGCATCATTAGTATCTTTAAACAAGAACAACATAATTTATGTGCATCTTCGGAGGCGTCTGAGAATGTGCAAGAAGCAGCGTGACACCACCATGTGATGTTGACGTTACTCAAACGAGAGTTCACCATACAGAACGATTTGACGTGGATCAGGCCGTTCGTTACCCAAAATGTTCGCCTTTTGGGGCGATCGTTACGCGAGGTACCACTGTACTTTCATATATTAATACATCTTCACTCCTTCTGAAGATGTATTAATATACAAAAGTACTTAAGGAAATTCCTGTTTCAATTTTCCTCTGTGGTCTGACACTGTCACATTTTTAATCACATGTTTATTTTTTGTGATTTACACACACACACACACACAGTGTAATTACCTAAGTGTAGTTACAGGATGAGAGCTACGCTCGTGGTGTCCCGTCTTCCCAGCACTCTTTGTCATATAACGCTTTGAAACTACTGACGGTCTTGGCCTCCACCACCTTCTCACTTAACTTGTTCCAACCGTCTACCACTCTATTTGCGAAGGTGAATTTTCTTATATTTCTTCGGCATCTGTATTTAGCTAGTTTAAATCTATGACCTCTTGTTCTTGAAATTCCAGGTCTCAGGAAGTCTTCCCTGTCGATTTTATCAATTCCTGTTACTATTTTGTATGTAGTGATCATATCACCTCTTTTTCTTCTGTCTTCTAGTTTTGGCATATTTAATGCTTCTAACCTCTCCTCGTAGCTCTTGCCCTTCAGTTCTGGGAGCCACTTAGTAGCATGTCTTTGCACCTTTTCCAGTTTGTTGATGTGCTTCTTAAGATATGGGCACCACACAACAGCTGCATATTCTAGCTTTGGCCTAACAAAAGTCATGAACAATTTCTTTAGAATATCGCCATCCATGTATTTAAATGCAATTCTGAAGTTAGAAAGCATAGCATAGGCTCCTTGCACAATATTCTTTATGTGGTCCTCAGGTGATAGTTTTCTATCTAGAACCACTCCTAGATCTCTTTCTTTATCAGAATTCTTTAAAGATTTCTCACATAATATATAGGTTGTGTGGGGTCTATGTTCTCCTATTCCACATTCCATAACATGACATTTATTAACATTAAATTCCATTTGCCAAGTGGTGCTCCATATACTTATTTTGTCCAGGTCTTCTTGAAGGGCATGACAGTCATCTAAATTTCTTATCCTTCCTATTATCTTAGCATCATCAGCAAACATGTTCATATAATTCTGTATACCAACTGGTAGATCATTTATGTACACAATAAACATCACTGGTGCAAGAACTGAACCCTGTGGTACTCCACTTGTGACATTTCTCCATTCCGATACATTGCCTCTGATTACTGCCCTCATTTTTCTATCAGTCAGAAAATTTTTCATCCATGATAGAAGCTTACCTGTCACCCCTCCAATATTTTCCAGTTTCCAGAACAACCTCTTATGTGGAACTCTGTCGAAAGCCTTTTTTAGGTCCAGATAGATGCAGTCAACCCAACCATCTCTTTCCTGTAATATCTCTGTGGCTCGATCATAGAAACTGAGTAAATTCGATACACAGGATCTTCCAGATCGAAAACCATACTGTCTGTCTGATATTATATCATTTCTCTCTAGGTGTTCTACCCATTTAGTTTTGATTAGTTTTTCCAATACTTTCACTATTACACTTGTCAATGATACAGGTCTATAATTGAGGGGGTCTTCCCTGCTGCCACTTTTGTAGATTGGAACTATGTTAGCCTGTTTCCACCCGTCTGCTACGATTCCTGTACACAGGGATGCCTGAAAGATCAGGTGAAGTGGAATGCTGAGCTCAGATGCACATTCTCTCAGAACCCATGGTGAAACGCCATCTGGGCCAGCTGCTTTGTTCTTACCGAGCTCCTTGAGCATTTTTTCCACTTCGTCTCTAGACACCTCTATGTGTTCTATGTTGTTCTCTGGAATTCTTATTGTATCTGGTTCCCTAAAGATTTCATTTTGTACAAACACACTTTGGAACTTTTCGTTTAGTGTTTCACACATTTCCTTTTCATCTTCCGTGAATCTATTTCCCATTTTCAACCTCTGAATATTATCCTTTACCTGCAATTTGTTGTTTATGAATTTATAGAATAGACCTGGTTCTGTTTTACATTTGTCCGCAATCCCTTTTTCAAAATTTCTTTCTGCCTCTCTCCTCACTGCCGTGTAGTTGTTTCTCGCATCTTTGTATCGCTGGTATGTTTGGGGGTTCGGCCTCTTCCTGTATTGATTCCATTTTTGTGTCTTTCGGTCTCTAGCCCTCTCGCAATTTCTATTGAACCAATCCTGTTTCCTAGTTCTGCATCTCTGTTTTGGTATAAATTTTTTTGTGCCTTTATCATATATTTCACAAAACTTGCCATACATCTCACTCACTTCCTTGCCTAGCATCAAGTCTGTCCAATTATACTCACTAAAAAAATTTCTAAGGTCACCATAATGTCCTCTCCTGAAGTCTGGTTTTTCAACTGCTTCAACCTCCTTATTTTCTTCCAGCTTATAACGCATTGCATACTTTATTCCCAAAAAGACATGGTCACTTTTACCCAAGGGAGGAAGGTACTGAATGTCAAATATCTCTTCCTCCTTCCTGGTAAATATCAAATCTAGCATGGAGGGAACGTCCCCTTCCCTCATCCTCGTAGCTTGTTTAACATGTTGATACAAGAATGTTTCCAGGATGAGGTCTACAAATTTACAGGTCCAAAAATCTTCTGTTTTAGCTTCATATGCTTCCCAGTCTATGGATTTCAAGTTGAAGTCACCGACTATCAACAGTCGTGATCTATCGTTATCCGCTCCCGCTATAATCTCTCTCATTATTGTTATAAGACCTTCACGTTTACTATCTAGCTCCTCCTTTGACCATGTTCTGCTTGGCGGTGGACTATATGCATTTATCATCATTAGTTTATCATCCTCATAGCAGATCTCTAGTGCTATTATGTCAACTTCTTGTGGATTGGCAATCATTATTTCCTTCACCTTTAGGTGTTCTTTTACCAGCACAGCAACGCCACCGCCTTTCCTAATTTTTCTGCCCCATCTCCAAATTGAGTAGCCCCTTGGGAATATGACCTCATTTAAAATTACATCTTCAAGTTTTGTCTCCGTGAGTGCAACAATGTCTGGTGTCTGCAGCTGTATTACATCACTTAACTCCAGTATCTTCGATCTCACTCCATCTATGTTGGTGTATGCAATCTTCAGGAACTTGTTCCCCCTCTCCTTATTCTTCACTCCCCCTCTCTCTATTGATTTTGTTGGTTTGCCTTTATGTACCACTTTACTGGTTTGCCTACCCCTATCACTTTGTAGAAAAAAGAATTTATTTCTTCTTCATTCCTGCTCTCATTTAAATGTTTTGCCTCGGCGAGGTTCAGTTTCAGCTTCTCTCTGTCTTCTTTTGAAAGATCTCGTCTTAACGACCACCCTTTCCCATCCTCATCCCTTTGCAATTTTCTAGCATTCCTTAGTACTTCTTCCATCTGTTTGGCACCGTGTGTGTGTGTGTGTGTGTGTGTGTTACCTTGCTGAGTATTCTTCAGCAAGGTAAGATTATTACTGCATTAACAGACAAGGTAACAAATCAGGAGCAGCAAATCAAGGAACTAGTGAAAGAAAATGAGGTGTGGAAAGTGAAGTGTGGTGACTTTGAAGAAATAAACAAGAAAATAGACTCATATGGTGAACAACTCCAAGCGAGCCTAAGGGCTAACATTTTTTTTTCTAAGGGCCATTTTTAAAAAAAATCGTTGGCCAAACTCCCGGGTATTATTGGCCTCAGTATTGAGTGAGCAACCAAGCCTGACGCACGCAGCATGAGCTAACAGCACTGCTGTTCAGCTTGTGACCACAGCATCTCCTAAAAATGCCAAAATATACTTGTTCATGCTATTATGTAGCGATGATATTATTACAGAAGACCCCTAACTGATAAAACTGACCAGGGTTCTGATAATAGCAGGATTGTTGGAATATTTAGCGCTGTGCGCCATGGAGGAAAGAGTAATGCTGTGGGAGGGAGGGTGGTGGCGATGTCTTTTGACTGTGTGTGGCCACCTTTTATTGACTGCACTCACCATACCAGCTTAGTGGTTCGCTATGGTGAACACAAATGTAGATACTTATATATAACGTGTGTATAGAGGGTATAAACAGCAAGAGAAGGTTGGAAGCCACCATTTTGGTGAGGGCGGTGGCGTCGTCTGACGGTGTTGTTTTCTGGTTACCACGATGGTCTTTGGGCACCATACCAGTTTATTTGTACAAGTATGATGAATAAAACAAGTAGATATTTATATATAATGTGTGTATATAGCGTAATAACACCACACAGTATTGTTGAAGGAGAAATATTAGTGCGTCTGGCCTTGAGGGCGGCAGCCATCAGCTGACTGTGTGAGGTCCTACGTCTTTGTGCCTTTACTCACCATACAAGCTTAGATGTACAGTTATGGTGAACAAAACATGTAGATACTTATATATAACGTCTGTATATAGTGAATTATAGCAAAAACAGTATTGTGGGAGGAGAATGTGGGTGAGTCAGATGAATTGAGGGAGGGCGTGAGTGGCTGGCTGGTACACGGCGGTCACTCCTCGTTACTTTTTGACTCATAATAGCTACTTAGTGGTTCGTTATAGTGAACAAAACATGCAGATACTTATATATAACCTGTGCTTATAGTGTAATAACCGACAAAGTATTTGTTCACTGATTGATGAACATAATTGAATCAACAATATGCACACCATATTTTTGAGTACAGCATTGATTCACTCATTTTATTATATAAATATATCAAACTACACACTATTGAATAATATTACAGCAAAAAAACTATGAAAAATCAATCAGAGACATTGAAATAATTAGGTAATTATCTCTTTGTGGCAACTCCGGCCTGACAGCTGGCGAGCAACAGACCGCCTGGGACGCACGCTGAGTCAGCGCCTATTTTTTGCCAGACTTCCCCGCCCGATAGCGGGCAATATATGCCACTTACGATTTTTTTTTTATTTTTCCCGTGATCAGTGAACACAAATTAACAGGTTAGGAAGAAAAAATATTTTTTTTTTTTCAAAATTACATGCGCCTGTGGAGAAGAAAGGATATTATACCCCTAGCATGTTAAGGGTTAATTGATCTATCAAAAATGGATCTAAGTTATATAAAACCAGTGTTGAATGTAATGAAACGCCATTTTCTGGGTGAGACCCAGAGGCTCCCCGGAGCTTTACCAGGCTGATATGCTAATGTCAGACTTTGGCATCAGTCATGTGTATGAAGTTCTAGGGCCTACCGGGGACCACGGCCAGAACCTGGCCCCCTCAGAGAGGCAAGTGGAGCAATGGCCTATAGAAACCCCCGTGTGGTAGGAAGCATATTATGTCTGCCATCGACCTGGTCAAGCATCCAGAAAGGTAAGCATTCCAAAACAAACCCCTATTCTGGTGAAAATTGCTACCTAAAGCAGAACTAGTGGATAGAACTCTTCAACAGAAAACAAGGAAACTAGTATGACGTCATACGTCACCGCGCCGCTGTCTGCGCAGTTCCCCCCCTCCCCGGGAGGGGGAAGGGGCAGCCCCAGACCTCCCACGCCGGCTATCCACCCATCAGTTCTGAGGCTGGATGTCAAAACACGTGAAAAACCGCCGACCGGAGGGAGGGAGGGTTGCCGGGGAGCCTCCGGGTCTCACCCAAAAAATGGCGTTTCATTACATTCAACGCTGGTTTTTTGGAAGGAGCCCAGTCGGCTCCCCGGAGCTAACTACCCACAGAGGAAGGTCAAAGGGACAGAACCGGGAGGCGGACACCACACACCCCCCACGGAAGCGAGACAACCGGCAGCAAATGCCAACCCAAGGCGCCACAGCTCCGAAAAGTCCCGGGAACAACACGAGAACAACGAGCAGCAGGGCCCCCACACGAACACCAAAAAATCCATGCCCGAAAGACCGCAAGGCCACGTCGCCCAGACGACAGAGAGAGCAGCGAAGCCACGAACGCCACGGGCATGAGGGAAGAACACAGGCAGCTTAGCCGCAAGAACACGGCTGACCACCCGGGACACCATCACCCGCGAACCGGGAAGAACAGAACCGGATCAACGCAAAATGCGCTCCGGACCCAAACGCTGTGGCACGCAAACAACAGCGGAGGGCCGCCACTGAACACAAAACACAACACACCCCCGGCCTGACCAACGAAGCACCAACAAACCATGGACCCCTCCAGAACGCAGCAGCCCCACCCCGCGCCAGCAAAGATGGAGACTGCTGCCACCGAACAACCAAAATGCTAAAACCGAAGGAGCAAGAAAACTCAGCGACTCGACCCCCAGAGGCAAAGGCCAAAAGGAAAGAGTCGACGAAAAGACACATCGGAACCGAAGGGGCACTACCAACCGAGGAGAAGACAGAGCATGCTGACCAGAGACCAGGATGGTGAAAAGTGGCGCACGAACAGGCCGGAGGTGAAACGATGCATGAGACAGCTTACTAACAGTGCAAAAGCAACGCCAAGACCGAAAGCAAGCTGAAGCGGCTCCCCCAGCGCCGCACGAAAAGAGGCGACAGTATGTGGCAAGACGATGGCCCCCAACCCCCACCAGAAAACCAATCCGAGAGTAAACCAAGCTAACAAGAGTAACCACCTAAGAAGGGACAGGAAAAGGAAGAACCGCCAAAATACCCCATACTGCCGCCAAGAGAAGCACGCAGGTGGGACACCTACCACGAAGCCACCCGACCACCAACCGGAGGCGAAACCGCGAGGCAGAACATAAGCAGCCCCAACAAGGCCCCTCCGAGCCCAGGAAAAGGCAAAGCCGCGGGAAGATCTCAGGCGCGACCACCGAAACCCAGGCGGCACAAGGAGATGGAACGTCTGCCGAACAGAAAAACTCCCCAAAGCATGCAAGCCCGCCAGGAGTTCAGAAACGACGAGTCCGACGCGAGACATCGCAAGACCCCAAAAAAAACAACCGGAAGGGTAAGCTAGGAAACCAAAGAAGGTGGAAGGGTCGCCGCCAGAACAGTACCCGAACCAAGGTGTACGAACAACTGCAATAGACCGAGACAAAGAAGCACATCACAGGACACAGGCTGAAAAATGCCCAAAAACACACGCAGAACATCCCTGCTGCAGAGGAGGCAGGAAGGAAGAAAGAGCAGAAGCACAAAAACCCCAGGATAACAACCAGGGGTGGACAATCAGGCAGGGACAGAAAACCCCCACACAATCCCCAGGCACAAAACAGCAGCAAAGTGCCACACCACAACCGGACACAGGAACAAGGACACGCCACCGTGAAACACGGTACCAATGCACACGTGCAGCAGCAGCAACAGGCACCACCGCAACATGCAACATGTAAATAGCAACTCCCTTCTGCAAAGGCAGAGAAACGGAGCAGGCAGACCCCAGACAGGGCCAACGGAGACACGACAAAACCCAGCAGGCCCAGAAACCTGCACCAGGCGACCAACTGCGGAGAAACCCCACTTGATACCTGCTGGATGGGGTACTGGGTGCTCTTTTACACCCCTCGATACCTGCTGGATGGGGTACTGGGTGCTCTTTTACACCCCAAGCCTGGCCCAAGGCCAGGCTAGACCGGCCAGAGGGTGGCCCACCAGGCAGCTGCTAGGAGCGGCCCACCGGCCCACATACCCCCACAACCAGGATGGGCCGGAACTGCTATACGAAAACAGGCTAGTGTACCCTGGAAGTCCACGGACAAACCAGCAAGAAGGCTTATGCTCGCAAGTAGGTCGTGTAACAACCACAGACCTCTGATGGTAATACAGTGTTCCCCAATTGTGCCTATAGCACCACAGCACTCCACTGGTACTATCCCGCAAGTTCTACCAGATAGGCGGGACCCAAGAGCCAGAGCACAAACCCTGCAAGCACAGCCAGGAGCCTTACCAGGTGAGTACAGAGCCAACTCTACAACCCCCACACCTCACAACATGAAAAAAGGTGGGTCCCCTGAATGACTTTAGCATGGGTTGGACATGCACATGAGGGGACAGGAAGGGTTGAAAAAGGGACAATCACTGATGTGTGAACGGTCTCAAGTTGTACAAAAATATACCTAAATACAGGTATATAAACAACACCGCATCCAGCGCCCGGCCAAAAGATGCCAGACCGCAGAAACTCACCTGGCGAACGTTGGCACGAACTTGACACGACTCAACCATGCCCAGAAGAACCCGAGAGCACCGCCAGGTGAAGACGCAAAAGCCGGACCCAGCCGGACCCGCAGGAGAGCAGGGAGAGGCAAAGGAGGCGGCCCACACCCATGACACAGGGAAAACCGCGGCGTCCTCCCCACAACTGGGAACCAGGACACCCCCGGAGCGAAGGGGCACATACCGCAGCCAGGGAGAAGAACGAGAGGCGAAGCACTGTAGCAAAAAGGGCGCAAAACACCAGCACTGAAACACCGCCCAGACCAAAACAAACTCCACGGCGCATGCGCATGACACGCTGGCCGAACCGCACAACCCTCTCTGCGGGAAGGCGCCAACCAGGACTACTGCACTAGAAAAGTAGCCAAAAGAGGAAGCAGGAACAATAAAACCGGCCAAAGAAGCAAAGAGAGCCCAAAAAGGAACCCAACCGGGCCACAAGTAGCCCAACAGGGCGACAAGTAGCCCAACAGGGCTACAAGTAGCCCAACCGGCCCACAAGTAGCCCAACCGGGCCACAAGTAGACCAAAACGGCGACCAGGACGAGGAGCCGACAGACGTTCAAATAATGCGGGAAGTAGCGAAAAACCTTCCCGAACCCTCGAGAACACAGAAGCCAACACTAGTCCCGAAGGCACACAAAGGCGCAGGCGCACCCGAGATCAGAAGTCACATAGAACCCCCATCGAACGGGGAAACATGACGAAAACACCGTCTCAAAAAAGGGTGGGAGGAAACATCCACCCACAGGACGGGACCAACCGACTCAAAGGCCAAGGAACTGAGCACGGGGAGGGGCCGACGCCCAACAGCATGTACGGCGAGTGGGGAGGAAAGACCCCACTCCGCGTAACCACAAGCCCCGCCTAGAGGGGGATAAAAAAAACCCACGGGGTCCAACGGGGCCAAGGCCCCCCAAAGTCAGCCCCTCCCCAGCCCCGGGAACCTACACGACAGGCCCCGGGGCCGAGCCGTTCCCCCAAAGCCCCGGCCGTACCAGAAAACCAGGGCAGCCGTGAAAACACTAAGGAAGGGAGCCCACTGGCAGACTCATACAACACGACTGAAGGAACAGGCTCAAATGCCCCCATCACTACCCTGGAAGGGGAATTCCCCGAGACTGCCCGAGTCTCAACACCATCAAAAACCCCGCCCCAAGCCTACAGACGGTAAGGAACCGGATGCAGGCAGGAAGGGTGATCCAGGGGAAACACAAGGGGGTGTGGATGGAACCAAAGCAACCAACACCCCTAAGTCCCAAAACGAACTAAAACGGGGCAGCCCCGGGGCTCCCGGGGAGGAAACCACGAAAACGTTGCCACCACCAAGGCTCAAGTGCAACGCCCCTGCTGCCCGCACCCGCTTAGTCAGCACAACTGGGTAACCGAGCCACAACGAGCAACCAAACTCACAGGACTCCGGGTCGAAGGTGTCACCGACCCCACAGGCAGCAGACGGAGGCAAAACAGAGAGTCACCCAGAGACAAAGGGTGAGAGCAACCCTCAAACTCGCTGGAAGCGAGGGGGGAAATCTGGGATCACATCCATCGGACCTGCTCGCCCCCAGGGGTTTCCCAGGGTCCCGAGCATTTACTATAAGAGGACTCGCGTTCAGGTAATCCCAGGCAGGGTACTGCTAACCGGCACCCAAAGCTACCAAACAACTTTCTAAGAGCTGAACCCCCGGCACGTGTACCCTCACGGGGACCTAGCAGGGGGTACCACCAGAAAATACTCAGAACACCAGGGACACAAGGGGCAAGAACGAAGGCAGACCCCCCCACCAGGTAGATAAACAAAAAGAAAAAGAAAACCCCGCAAGAGGACAGCGTACCCAAGCAGAACAGAGCCGGCTGCCATGATTGGTAAAGACAAGCTGCACAGTACCCTGCGCCCCACCAGTGCAAAAACTGCTCCTTACTCTAAAGCGAACAAGGGAGACAGAACACCCGAGCACACAAAGAGCTGCCGAAAACCAAGCAGTAAATGGCCAAGCAGGGGCAGGACCCAAGGAACTTGTGGAAGGTGGCCCCAAGCCCCAAGGGCAGTACTTACAGGGCACCTAGGGAAGGGAACCTTAGGTGCATGCAGCCCGAGTACTGGAGAACCACTCCGGGCTCATGCACCACCTAGAAAACAGACACCACACTCTAGGTACAGTGCTGAAACAACCACTGGAGCCGGAGCACATAACCGGTGCCTATAGCATCAGCCGAAGAACTGATGGGTGGATAGCCGGCGTGGGAGGTCTGGGGCTCCCCCTTCACCCCTCCTGGGGAGGGGGGAGTTGCGCAGACAGCGGCACGGTGACGCATGATGTCATACTAGTTTCCTTGTTTTCTGTTGAAGAGTTCTATCCACTAGTTCGGCTTTAAGTAGCAATTTTCACCAGAATAGGGGTTTGTTTTGGAATGCTTACCTTTCTGGATGCTTGACCCAGTCGATGGCAGACATAGAATGCTTCCTACCACACGGGGGTTTCTATAGGCCATTGCTCCCCTTGCCTCTCTGAGGGGGCCAGGTTCTGGCCGTGGTCCCCAGTAGGCCCTAGAACTTCATACACATGACTGATGCCAAAGTCTGACATTAGCATATCAGCCTGGTAAAGCTCCGGGGAGCCGACGGGGCTCCCCCCAGAAACCACTGCTAATGTTCAAATTACTTTTTTGTTTCAATTTTCCTCCATGGTCTGACACTGTCATATATTATATATATATATATATATATATATATATATATATATATATATATATATATATATATATATATATATATATATATATATTTATATATATATATACACAACTTTAGAACACTTTCCCACCAGGAGACTCAAACCCTAGCCAGCACAGAAGCCTTCCAGCAACTGGCATAACAGGTACGCCTTAACCCACTCCACCACCTGCTCAGACCCTTAAAAGAGATGGTAATTTCGGAGTATTTATACACTCCAAAGACCACCACCTCCCAAGAGCACTAGAGCAAGTGAGGGGTCATTTTTACGTTTTTTTATCAAGTCCCTGTTAATATGGGAGAACACTGTGTCTATGCTTGAGGCACAACTCTCCTAAACACGAGAGTGAAGTATACAACTTTAGAACACTTTCCCACCAGGAGACTCGAACCCTAGCCAGCACAGAAGCCTTCCAGCAACTGGCATAACAGGTACGCCTTAACCCACTCCACCACCTGCTCAGACCCTTAAAAGAGATGGTAATTTCGGAGTATTTATACACTCCAAAGACCACCACCTCCCAAGAGCACTAGAGCAAGTGAGGGGTCATTTTTACGTTTTTTCATCAAGTCCCTGTTAATATGGGAGAACACTGTGTCTATGCTTGAGGCACAACTCTCCTAAACACGAGAGTGAAGTATACAACTTTAGAACACTTTCCCACCAGGAGACTCAAACCCTAGCCAGCACAGAAGCCTTCCAGCAACTGGCATAACAGGTACGCCTTAACCCACTCCACCACCTGCTCAGACCCTTAAAAGAGATGGTAATTTTGGAGTATTTATACACTCCAAAGACCACCACCTCCCAAGAGCACTAGAGCAAGTGAGGGGTCATTTTTACGTTTTTTCATCAAGTCCCTGTTAATATGGGAGAACACTGTGTCTATGCTTGAGGCACAACTCTCCTAAACACGAGAGTGAAGTATACAACTTTAGAACACTTTCCCACCAGGAGACTCAAACCCTAGCCAGCACAGAAGCCTTCCAGCAACTGGCATAACAGGTACGCCTTAACCCACTCCACCACCTGCTCAGACCCTTAAAAGAGATGGTAATTTCGGAGTATTTATACACTCCAAAGACCACCACCTCCCAAGAGCACTAGAGCAAGTGAGGGGTCATTTTTACGTTTTTTCATCAAGTCCCTGTTAATATGGGAGAACACTGTGTCTATGCTTGAGGCACAACTCTCCTAAACACGAGAGTGAAGTATAAAACTTTAGAACACTTTCCCACCAGGAGACTCGAACCCTAGCCAGCACAGAAGCCTTCCAGCAACTGGCATAACAGGTACGCCTTAACCCACTCCACCACCTGCTCAGACCCTTAAAAGAGATGGTAATTTCGAAGTATTTATACACTCCAAAGACCACCACCTCCCAAGAGCACTAGAGCAAGTGAGGGGTCATTTTTACGTTTTTTCATCAAGTCCCTGTTAATATGGGAGAACACTGTGTCTATGCTTGAGGCACAACTCTCCTAAACACGAGAGTGAAGTATACAACTTTAGAACACTTTCCCACCAGGAGACTCGAACCCTAGCCAGTACAGAAGCCTTCCAGCAACTGGCATAACAGGTACGCCTTAACCCACTCCACCACCTGCTCAGACCCTTAAAAGAGATGGTAATTTCGGAGTATTTATATATAAGTATTTATATATATAAGTATATAAGTATTTATATATATAAGTATATCAGGTGGTGGAGTGGGTTAAGGTGTACCTGTTATGCCAGTTGCTGGAAGGCTTCTGTGCTGGCTAGGGTTCGAGTCTCCTGGTGGGAAAGTGTTCTAAAGTTGTATACTTCACTCTCGTGTTTAGGAGAGTTGTGCCTCATATATATATATATATATATATATATATATATATATATATATATATATATATATATATATATATATATATATATATATATATATATATATGTATATATATATATATGTATATATATATATATATATATATATATATATATATATATATATATATATATATATATATGTATATATATATATATATATATATATATATATATATATGTATATATATATATATATATATATATATATATATATATATATATATATATATATATATATATATATATATATATATATATATATATATATACAAAGTGGCACCTCAAGTTACGATTGCCCCTACTTACGATAATTTCGAGTTACGATGTAAATTTCATCGCAGAATGCGACTCGACATCCGATGGTGTCATCGACTTACGATATTTGTTGGTACACATTCGGGTCGACCGAGCGCGTGGTTCCCGGTCACGCGGGAGACCTGCCTCAGTTTATTACAGGTGCCCGCTTAGTGACGATCGCGCCTGTAAGAAATTTCACTTTTGTGGTGATTTTTTGCATTTTGAACATTAATGTAATTATTATATATCACGCCATGAGTCCCAGGAAAGCCAGTGGTAAGGCTCAACATATAAGATCCCATGGAAGGATGACCATAGAGCAGAAACAAGAGATCATTCGTAAATATGAAGATGGTGTGCAGGTTGTTGGACTGGCTAGGCAGTACAAGAAATCTCAGTTAACGATATCCACCATACTGGCTAAGAGAAAGGACATTATGGGTGCTAATGTGATGCATCATTACAGACAAATGTTAAAACGAAGGGAAAAACAAATGTCTCTTGACAAATTTGTAGTGAGACAAACGAGCACTGAACCACAACCAGGTCCTAGTGGTATTCAGGCAAAATGTAGGAGAGAAAGTACCTCAGAGAAAACATCACTGCCTGTTGTGATAATGGAAGGGGACTCCCCATCCAAACAGTAACAACTCTCCTCCTCCCCCCTCATCACCATCTTCCATACACCATCAAGAGCCCTCCATAAAGGTAAGATAAACTTTGGTACTGTATTGTAGTTAGAAAAAACATTGTATTCAGTATAAAATGTATTTGTATGTTAATATTTTGGAGGGTGGGGAACGGATTAATTCAATTCTCTTTCTTTCTTATGGGAAAAATTGCTTTGACTTACGATATTTCGACTTACGATCCGTCTCTGGGAACGGATTAGCATCTTAAGTTGAGGCCCCATTGTGTGTAATTACCTAAGTAATTACCTAAGTGTAGTTACAGGATGAGAGCTACGCTCGTGGTGTCCCGTCTTCCCAGCACTCTTTGTCATATAACGCTTTGAAACTACTGACGGTCTTGGCCTCCACCACCTTCTCACTTAACTTGTTCCAACCGCCTACCACTCTATTTGCGAAGGTGAATTTTCTTATATTTCTTCGGCATCTGTGTTTAGCTAGTTTAAATCTATGACCTCTTGTTCTTGAAGTTCCAGGTCTCAGGAAGTCTTCCCTGTCAATTTTATCAATTCCTGTTACTATTTTGTACGTAGTGATCATATCACCTCTTTTTCTTCTGTCTTCTAGTTTTGGCATATTTAATGCTTCTAACCTCTCCTCGTAGCTCTTGCCCTTCAGTTCTGGGAGCCACTTAGTAGCATGTCTTTGCACCTTTTCCAGTTTGTTGATGTGCTTCTTAAGATATGGGCACCACACAACAGCTGCATATTCTAGCTTTGGCCTAACAGAAGTCATGAACAATTTTCTTAGTATATCGCCACCCATGTATTTAAATGCAATTCTGAAGTTAGAAAGCATTGCATAGGCTCCTTGCACAATATTCTTTATGTGGTCCTCAGGTGATAGTTTTCTATCTAGAACCACTCCTAGATCTCTTTCTTTATCAGAATTCTTTAAAGATTTCTCACATAATATATAGGTTGTGTGGGGTCTATGTTCTCCTATTCCACATTCCATAACATGACATTTATTAACATTAAATTCCATTTGCCAAGTGGTGCTCCATATACTTATTTTGTCCAGGTCTTCTTGAAGGGCATGACAGTCATCTAAATTTCTTATCCTTCCTATTATCTTAGCATCATCAGCAAACATGTTCATATAATTCTGTATACCAACTGGTAGATCATTTATGTAGACAATAAACATCACTGGTGCAAGAACTGAACCCTGTGGTACTCCACTTGTGACATTTCTCCATTCCGATACATTGCCTCTGATTACTGCCCTCATTTTTCTATCAGTCAGAAAATTTATCATCCATGTTAGAAGCTTACCTGTCACCCCTCCAATATTTTCCAGTTTCCAGAACAACCTCTTATGTGGAACTCTGTCGAAAGCCTTTTTTAGGTCCAGATAGATGCAGTCAACCCAACCATCTCTTTCCTGTAATATCTCTGTGGCTCGATCATAGAAACTGAGTAAATTCGATACACAGGATCTTCCAGATCGAAAACCATACTGTCTGTCTGATATTATATCATTTCTCTCCAGGTGTTCTACCCATTTAGTTTTGATTAGTTTTTCCAATACTTTCACTATTACACTTGTCAATGATACAGGTCTATAATTGAGGGGGTCTTCCCTGCTGCCATTTTTGTAGATTGGAACTATGTTAGCCTGTTTCCACACGTCTGCTACGATTCCTGTAGACAGGGATGCCTGAAAGATCAGGTGAATTGGAATGCTGAGCTCAGATGCACATTATCTCAGAACCCATGGTGAAACTCCATCTGGGCCAGCTGCCAGCTGTGTGTAATTACCTAAGTGTAATTACCTAAGTGTAGTTACAGGATGAGAGCTACGCTCGTGGTGTCCCGTCTTCCCAGCACTCTTTGTCATATAACGCTTTGAAACTACTGACGGTCTTGGCCTCCACCACCTTCTCACTTAACTTGTTCCAACCGTCTACCACTCTATTTGCGAAGGTGAATTTTCTTATATTTCTTCGGCATCTGTGTTTAGCTAGTTTAAATCTATGACCTCTTGTTCTTGAAGTTCCAGGTCTCAGGAAGTCTTCCCTGTCGATTTTATCAATTCCTGTAACTATTTTGTACGTAGTGATCATATCACCTCTTTTTCTTCTGTCTTCTAGTTTTGGCATATTTAATGCTTCTAACCTCTCCTCGTAGCTCTTGCCCTTCAGTTCTGGGAGCCACTTAGTAGCATGTCTTTGCACCTTTTCCAGTTTGTTGATGTGCTTCTTAAGATATGGGCACCACACAACAGCTGCATATTCTAGCTTTGGCCTAACAAAAGTCGTAAACAATTTCTTTAGTATTTCTCCATCCATGTATTTAAAAGCAATTCTAAGGTTAGAAAGTGTAGCATAGGCTCCTCGCAAAATGTTCTTAATGTGGTCCTCAGGTGACATTTTTCTATCTAAAACCACCCCTAGATCCTTTTCTTTATCAGAATTCTTTAAAGATTTCTCACATAATATATAGGTTGTGTGGGGTCTATGTTCTCCTATTCCACATTCCATAACATGACATTTATTAACATTAAATTCCATTTGCCAAGTGGTGCTCAATATACTTATTTTGTCCAGGTCTTCTTGAAGGGCATGACAATCATCTAAATTTCTTATCCTTCCTATTATCTTAGCATCATCAGCAAACATGTTCATATAATTTTGTATACCAACTGGTGTGTGTGTGTGTGTATTATATATATATATATATATATATATATATATACTGTATATATATATATATGTCGTACCTAGTAGCCAGAACGCACCTCTCGGCCTACTATGCAAGCCCCGATTTGCCTAATAAGCCAAGTTTTCCTGAATTAATATATTTTCTCTAATTTTTTCTTATGAAATGATAAAGCTACCCATTTCATTATGTATGAGGTCAATTTTTTTTATTGGAGTTAAAATTAACGCAGGTATATGACCGAACCTAACCAACCCTACCTAACCTAACCTAACCTATCTTTATAGGTTAGGTTAGGTTAGGTAGCCGAAAAAGTTAGGTTAGGTTAGGTAGTTTAGGTAGTCAAAAAACAATTAATTCATGAAAACTTGGCTTATTAGGCAAATCGGGCCTTGCATTGTAGGCCGAGATGTGCGTTCTGGCTACTAGGTACGACATATATATATATATACTGTATATATATATATATATATATATACTGTATATATATATATATATATATATATATATATATATATATATATATATATATATATACTGTATATATATATATATATATATATATATATATATATATATATATATATATATATATATATATATATATATATATATATATATATATATATATGTCGTACTTAGTAGCCAGAACGTACTTCTCAGCCTACTATGCAAGGCCCAATTTGCCTAATAAGCCAAGTTTTCATGAATTAATATATTTTCTCTAATTTTTTTCTTATGAAATGATAAAGCTACCCATTTCATTATGTATGAGGTCAATTTTTTTTAATTGGAGTTAAAATTAACGTAGATATATGACCGAACCTAACCAACCCTACCTAACCTAACCTATTGTATCTTCATAGGTTAGGTTAGGTAGCCGAAAAAGGTAGGTTGTCGAAAAAACATTAATTCATGAAAACTTGGCTTATTAGGCAAATCGGGCCTTGCATAGTAGGCTGAGAAGTGCGTTTGGCTACTAGGTACGACATATATATATATATGTTGTACCTAGTAGCCAGAACGCACTTCTCAGCCTACTATGCAAGGCCCGATTTGCCTAATAAGACAAGTTTTCATGAATTAATTGTTTTTCGACTACCTAACCTACCTAACCTAACCTAACCTACCTTTTTTGGCTACCTAACCTAACCTATAAAGATAGGTTAGGTTAGGTTAGGTAGGGTTGGTTAGGTTCGGTCCTATATCTACGTTAATTTTAACTCCAATAAAAAAAATTGACCTCATACGTAATGAAATGGGTAGCTTTATCATTTCATAAGAAAAAAATTTGAGAAAATATATTAATTCAGGAAAACTTGGCTTATTAGGCAAATCGGGCCTTGCATAGTAGGCTGAGAAGTGCGTTCTGGCTACTAGGTACGACATTATATATATATATATATATATATATATATATATATATATATATATATATATATATATATATATATTGTGACAATAATCTCCTTCAAGAGATTGAGCCTGCTCTTCCCTCCACAATTACGTCGATACAACTATATAAAACTACTATGGAAGAAATGTCCAACAACGACAACAACATCTCCAAGGTTTGCCAGAGCGCAAAACTTATGCAGCCAGGAACACCTGCTCAGACTCAAACCGCCAAACTACCCGTCTTGCTGCCGGCTCCTCTGATTGGTCGCCGGTCGGGCTGCAACTGCACTCCACCCCCCCATACTACTTGATGTCTGGGGCCGCCACGACCTCAGTCCTCAGAATATTCCGTGCTTTCACACAGTTAACACTTCTCCCTGCTAGACGTAAGCTTTGGCGTACGTGTACTAAGAGAGGTGATAGCTTAAAGCCAATATTCCAGCACCTTTCATTTACTTGTATATTGCACTTCTTGTTATTTTGCTCACTTGTCTTAACGTAACTTTTCATTGTGTCATTTAATTATTCTTATTATTTTGATTGATTGATTTTATTATACGAAATTGTTTGTCCATTTTATTCATGTTTTGTTAATTTAACGTAATTAAAATTTCATTGTTAAAGTTTACTTGTGTTTTGTGTGTCTTCTCCTTACCTTACCACAGACGAAGTTCCAGATTTTCTATTTTTTTTTAATACTATGTGACGAGGCCATACCCCTAGCTTTGAACAGCCGAACACCAACGCGTTACCGTCACATATTATATGGGGGCCTGTCCTAGGAGCTTCACTCAGGTACTGGTGCCAAGTGGTAATTTATGGTAAGCGTATTTAACTTTGTTAACGTAGCTTTACTATTTTTCATATTCAATTTCATTTTTTATAAGGTGCGGTGTATTGTGCATTACGAGAGTAACATATGGTGAAGGTGAGACAACTTTGGATTACGTGGTGACTGTAGGCCTCAGTCATACTCTTAATTGGTCATCTCTCCCTCCGTGTTATTACTCGTGTTTACCATCTTTGTCCCTTGGATATTTCTCATTTTGACTGATCATCATATTGGTACCCTGGTACTGTGGTCTGCCCCGGGTCAAGAGTACCCAATCTTCTGCAATCTGACTGTAGGAGGACAAAGAGGGCCATAGTTCCTCTAGCTCGAACTTTAGTTGCTGAATTGGGACCTCAGCAGCAGTTCTCGTCACCAGTTGACACCTCGCACCCCTACACGTCAGTCAGAGATGATGATACATACAATGGTAGGGAATTAGCTTATTTTTTCAGAGCACAAAAGTTCGCTAATTCTGTATCATATTAAATTCAGTAGGAAAAACTTGCTTTATGTCCTATAGAGACTTGGCAAGGTATGCCTACATCCTTGGACTACCAATTTTACTTTTGAGGCAATTAACTGTTTCATTTGTTTTCGAAACTCTGTTTCATTTGTTAGTAGGATTTTCTTGCCCTTATCCTCTTACATGAGTACCGGGTACAAGATTTCCTGCGCCCTTGATTTAATTTAATCATTTAACATCTTTTACTTAACTTTAATTGTTAAAGATCTCACAGGATAGGTACCAGTTGCCACGTTGTCCTGTTTCTGACATTCACTATTGAATATTCGTGTACCTTTATTTGCTAATTTCACCATGTTTCGTCTCCAAGCTTTCCGTGCAAATCCAGCAGGTGAAATAGGGACTTTAAGTCGTGCCAAGAGGACTGAATTACAAACTCTTGCACATGAGTATCAACTAGAAGTTCCCTACCAAGCCAACAAAAATGACCTATACAACCTGTTGCTGGATTACTATTTAGAGCAAGGTAAGATAGACTCTGAAACTCATGAAACTTACTATATTGCAGATAAAACTGATTTGGCAACGCTGAAACTCAAACTAGAGCTGGCCAAGATTAAACGTGAGCAGCAAAGGGAAGCAGCTGCCATACGAAGAGAAGAACAAGAACGTGAGATTGCCTTACTCCAGGAGCGGGAACGAGTACAGCTTGAAACACTCCGTGAGCGGGAACGCTTACAGCTTGAAACCAAACAACGCGAGTTGGAGATGCAACGCGAACATGACAAGCAACAAGCGACTCTGGCTCTAGAGTGTCGTCAACGAGAATACACGTTGGAAACTTCACACCTCGCTCAACGCCAGCAAGCTACTGCCAATCTTCCCGTCAGTTTTAATATATCACATGCAAGTAAGTTAATGCCATCCTTTGTAGAAGCAGAAGTTGATGTGTTCTTCACCACCTTTGAAACCCTTGCTAATCAACTCAGTTGGCCTGTCGACCAATGGGCCACACTTCTCAGAGTCCATCTTACAGGTAGAGCTGCAGTCACACTCAGTACTTTGGCGTCTGAGAATGACTACCACACTCTGAAACAAGCAGTGTTGGACGCCTACCTACTTTCCACAGAAAGTTATAGAAGGAAATTCCGTGACCACCTGAAGGCAAGTACCACTACCTTCCTTGAGTTTGCTAACACGAAACGGAGGTATTTCATGAAATGGCTGGAAGCAGCACATGTCTTTACTTTTACAGAACTCGTCAACCTAATGCTTGTTGAAGAATTCTTGAGACGTGTGCCGCCTCCTGTCCGCCTCTACTTAGCAGATAAAGAAGAAACCGACTACCTGAAGTGTGCTAAGTCGGCTGACACTTACAGCCTCATCCACCGGCTGACACCCGAACCATCCTCCAGTAAGAAGTCGTGGTACAGTTACGAGAAAGTGAGCCCCGATCAAGCTGGTTCACAACTGTACTGCAAGTATTGTAAGACTCTATGGACATACCATAGACAAGTGTGGTAAGTCTCAATACAAGGGAACCACTGACCAACAAAAACCCAAACCAACTCCTCCTAAGTCCGGTAAGCCTGTGATGAATGTTGGTGTTGATGTTAATGATCTTTCTCTTTTTCAGTAACCACCTGTATACTGGAACTGTCTCTGCCAACGGTTCAAATCCGGAGGGACGTTTCAAATTGAAGATCTTGAGGGACACAGCGGCTCTTCAATCGATCATCTTGAAGTCGGCTGTGCCCAACATCACCTACACCGGAGAAACTGTCTTCATCACTGACCTCACTGCTACCACTCCATACCCTCTCGCCAGAGTCCACCTGGATTGTCCCTACGTGAACGGGGAAGTCCAAGTCGCCGTCAGGGAAAAGCCTTTTCCCATGCCTGGAGTGCAACTTCTCCTAGGCAACGACTTGGCAGAAGACCTGCAACCGACCAACCTGATCGTCATGGACAAACCCCAGGTGTGTAACTCTGTGCCAAGTAACCCTATTCTAGAGTATGTTCCAGCAGAGGTTCAAGAGAGTGATGAAGTTTCTCCTCCGGTTCTCGTGATAACCCGTGCACAAGCCGCACGTCCACAGCCAGCTGACTCTACTGCTACCGCTGTCCCTCAAGACCCTCAGAAACTACCCCCACATCTGACCAAGTTGGAGTTCCGTAAGTTGCAGAGGGAAGATCTTACTTTAACACCATTGTTTTTCCAGGCTGAGACTCAACCCGACAGTATTCCTGGGTTCTTCCTAGAGAACGACTTGCTCTACCGCAGATATAGACCCAGTAAACTGAAGGAGGAGGACGATTGGGCCAACATCGAACAACTTGTGATTCCCACCAGCCTGCGGCCCACTATTCTACACCTGGCCCACGGAGCGCTCTCCCACTACGGCTTCAACAAGACTTACCATGGAATTCGTCAAGACTACTACTGGCCAGGTATGGTAAATAACGTCAAACAGTACGTAAAACAGTGTCATACATGTCAGATGGCAGGCAAACCGAACATCTCCATTCCCAGAGCGCCACTGATTCCCATACAGGTGCCTGCGGAACCTTTCCACAGACTCATAATAGACTGTGTCGGTCCTTTACCTCGGACCAGTTCAGGTAACGCCTACATCCTAACCATCCTGTGTCCTACCACCAGATTTCCCATAGCAGTTCCAGTGAAGAACATCACGGCTGCTACGGTTATAAAACATCTATTGAAGATCTTCACTCAATACGGATTTCCCAGGGAGATTCAGAGCGACTGTGGTACCAACTTCACCAGTGATCTCTTCAAAAGGACACTGGAGGAGTTCAACATCAAACAGGTATTGTCCAGCCCCTATCATCCTGCTTCACAGGGTTCTCTTGAACGTAGTCATCAGACCATCAAAGCACTCTTGAAAAAGTTTTGTAGTGAAACCTCTAAGGATTGGGATAAGCAGATTGACCTTATAATGTGTATTTACAGAAGTCTCCCCAATGAGTCCCTAGGAGTATCTCCTTATGAGATGCTCTACGGCCGTAAGTGCCGTACTCCCCTTAAGGCTTTCAAAGACTCTCTCAGAGATGCCACCTTCAGTGAGCATCAGAATGTGCCCCAGTTTCTTCAAAACCTTCAACACATTCTAGAGAGAGTCCACCGTTTTGCCCATGATAATCTATTGAAAGCCCAGGAGAGAATGAAGACTCATTACGACCAGACCAGCAAAGTAAGAAAATTCAAGCCGGGAGACTTCGTCCTTGCATACTTCCCTATCCCAGGTTCACCTTTCCAAAACAGGTTTTCAGGACCCTACCGCGTCAAAGAGTGCAGGAATAACAACAACTACGTAATAGAGACTCCAGATAGGCGGCGGAAGACCCAGCTGTGCCACGTCAACCTCCTGAAGCAATATAATGGTACTCCTCCCACTGTCCTAATTAACTATTCCACCTTCACAGAACCCTACATCCACAGTGAGACCTTCCCAGCTTCTCCTCCCGAAAGCACTGACAAGGAGTCAGCGCTTTCTAATTCCGAAATCCTTAATGATCTTCCCAAATACTTTCAGGATAATCATAGTGCACCTCTCGTCAAGATCTTCAGAGGACATCAAGAGTTGTTCCGAGATGATCCCCAAGAGTGTAATGTTACCCAGCACGACATCCAACTGCTCCCCGACACCCGGCCGATTCGTCAACCCTTCTACCGAATCAGCCCGAGCAAGAAGGAAGTCATGCGTGCTGAGGTGCAGTACCTCTTGGATCATGGACTGGCTACACCTTGTGAGTCCCCCTGGGCCTCACCTTGTATCTTGGTGCCCAAACCCCAAGGTAAGGTGCGGTTATGCACTGACTATCGTAAACTGAACAATGTAACTGTCAAGGATGCTTACCCCTTGCCAAGGATAGATGACATCCTTGATGCCATTGGTAGTGCCCAGTACTTGTCCCAAGTGGACTTGCTTAAGGGGTACTATCAAGTGTGTCTAACGGAGCGCGCTAAAGAGATATCTGCCTTCATCACTCCTTTTGGACTTTTCAGATATGAACGCCTTCCTTTCGGACTATGTAATGCCCCGGCCACCTTTCAAAGAGCTGTCAACCGTGTCATCCAGGGCTTGGATAACACATACGCCTACCAGGACGATATCGTCGTAGCCTCCAACACCTGGAGTGAACATCTGCTCCAGCTGCGACGTCTGTTCTCCAAGCTCCTGACAGCCGGCCTCACCATCAACCTGGGCAAGTCCACTTTCGCGAAAGGTAAAGTGCGTTATCTGGGTCATGTTATTGGGAGTGGCAGCATAGCTCCGTTAGACTCACACACTCAAGCCATCCAACAGTATCCACAGCCTACCACCAGGAAGCAGCTCCTGCGCTTCCTTGGTCTTGCCTCCTACTACCGTAGGTTTGTGAGGAATTTCAGTACAGTCGCCACACCTCTAATTCTATTAACCAGTCCCAAGCAACGGTATAATTGGACCATGCAGCAAACCGTTGCTTTCGAACAACTCAAATTCCTCCTCTGTTCTAACCCCATTCTCGCCTCTCCAGATATCACCAAGCCTTTCGTCCTTCATGTCGACGCCAGTGGTACCGGCGTTGGTGGTGTCCTGATGCAACAACGAGGCGAGGAGGTTCTACCTGTCAGCTACTACAGCTACAAACTGAAACCACACCAGAGGAACTACAGCACTATTGAAAAGGAGCTACTATCCATCGTCCTGAACCTCCAACACTTCGCTCCGTACCTACAAGGCGCCAGGTCTACCACCATCTTCTCAGACCACAACCCTCTCCGCTTCCTACATCAAGCCCAATTCACCAACCAGCGTCTTCTACGATGGGCTCTGTATTTACAAGATTTCAACCTGGAGATCCGCTATATCAAGGGTTCTGACAACACCATAGCCGATGCCCTCTCCAGAGTTTATGAAGTAGAAGCGACTCCATCCATTACTCCACCACATAACGACGTACTTCTTCCAGAACCGCAGGCTTCGGGGGAGAGTTGTGACAATCTCCTTCAAGAGATTGAGCCTGCTCTTCCCTCCACAATTACGTCGATACAACTATATAAAACTACTATGGAAGAAATGTCCAACAACGACAACAACATCTCCAAGGTTTGCCAGAGCGCAAAACGTATGCAGCCAGGAACACCTGCTCAGACTCAAACCGCCAAACTACCCGTCTTGCTGCCGGCTCCTCTGATTGGTCGCCGGTCGGGCTGCAACTGCACTCCACCCCCCCATACTACTTGATGTCTGGGGCCGCCACGACCTCAGTCCTCAGAATATTCCGTGCTTTCACACAGTTAACACTTCTCCCTGCTAGACGTAAGCTTTGGCGTACGTGTACTAAGAGAGGTGAGAGCTTAAAGCCAATATTCCAGCACCTTTCATTTACTTGTATATTGCACTTCTTGTTATTTTGCTCACTTGTCTTAACTTTTCATTGTGTCATTTAATTATTCTTATTATTTTGATTGATTGATTTTATTATACGAAATTGTTTGTCCATTTTATTCATGTTTTGTTAATTTAACGTAATTAAAATTTCATTGTTAAAGTTTACTTGTGTTTTGTGTGTCTTCTCCTTACCTTACCACAGACGAAGTTCCAGATTTTCTATTTTTTTTTAATACTATGTGACGAGGCCATACCCCTAGCTTTGAACAGCCGAACACCAACGCGTTACCGTCACAATATATATATATATATATATATGCATAAACAACAGGGCTCCATTAAGGAACATATAATCTCTTCCCACAACCAAACCATCGCCAGAGAAATCCTAGTAAACAACACAGAAATCATCGATAGATACAGCGATAGCAGGCGGCTTGACGTTTGCGAGGCATTACACATCAATAAGTCAACACCAGCAATCAACAGCCAATTAATGCACAACTATATTCTACCCACCTCAAGACTCCGCTCCAATATAGAAGCATCAAGAAATATGGACCAATAGGCTTTCTACAATCACTTCTATTCAATACCCATTGTTTCATGTTCTGGCTTGTGTTGATGAAATTAATACCTTATTAAATACCACCTCACCCCATCCACCTCACTCAAATGTAGATATAAACAAAATCGGAGATGTGTAAGCTCTATTCAGTTGTGTATGTGTTAACTAAAGTCTTTGAAAATGTAATAAGTTTTACGAAACGCGCTCAAGTGTCGCGTCAGACTAGAAATAAAAATGAATTTTGGAGAATTGATTTTTGAATTACCTCCAACAGTGAAAAGAAATGTACGAAAGATTGAGAAAATTCGTGTTAGAATTATTAATCTTACTTTTTCGGTCATATTTAATAATATATATATATATATATATATATATATATATATATATATATATATTATATATATATATATATATAATACACACACACACAGTACAGAGCACCACTTGGTTCCCGAACTACAGTTATCCGAAACTTCCAGTTTCCTGATTGGAGTTGGGGAGTCACGTTACACGAACTAAGTTCGGATAGGAAGTAGTCCGCCAAGCTTCACACCGGCCGGGGTTGGGGTTATCCTACACGAACCAAGTTCGGGTAAGGAAGCGGTCAGCCAAGCGTCGTGCCGGCCCGTGGTGGTGGGTGGGTGGGAGATGGGTTAGTTTGCTCACTGATCGTGTCGGGTGCCGCCTGCTACCCTATGACGTCACAGACTCACGGCCTATTGTTCCCATTGTTTGAGTTTGTCACGAGACTGGAGTGTTCATTCCGTGACTTTGTTTTACATATCGGCACAATCAAGGAACATCCGTGCACCATGTCGACTCCAAATGCACACATTGTGTCAGTGAAAGCATCTACAAGCGGGTTACGTAAAAGAAAGAGGTCAGTGATGACATTTGAGAAGTTGAAATAATTAAGAAGGTGGAGAGTGGTGTCCCGAGAAGTGCCGTGTGCGCTGAATATGGCATTAGTAAAAGTACTGCTTTTGATCTTCTTAAGGCTAAACCTATCATTTTTTACTATTTCTCTAGAAGTGAAAGTGATAAAGCAATACGAAATAAAAAGGTAGTAAGTAAAGCAAAGGTGGAGTGTTGATAACGCAGTGTGGGAGTGGTACAGAGACGTGAGGTGACGAAGAAGCCAGTGGCAGGCTGGCTGCTCGTGGAAAAGGCGCGTGAATTTCACTAAGCAATGAAAATTACTCAAAAGTGTGTATACAGTGATGGATGGCTCAGAAGTTTTAAAACCCGTCATGGAATTAGGTTCATTAAAGTGCATGGTGAAAGACAATCTGCTGATATTGTTGGTGCTGATGAGTATGTAAGTAAATTTGCAGAGATGGAGCAGGAAAAAAATTTATCTCCAGAGCAAATTTATAATGCTGATGAGACAGGTTTGTACTGGCGTATGCTTCCCACAGAAACGATGGCTCATAGTGATGAGGACGATCCTTCAGGTGGTTATAAACAGAACAAAAAGAGAATTTCTTTGTTGAGCTGTGCAAATGCAGCTGGCACGCACAAATTAAAATTACTTGTGATTGGAATTAGTAAAAACCCCAGGGCTTTAACCCTTAAATGGCGCATAGCTATATAAAATGTGACACCCACAGGCGCATACCAAAAAAAAAAAAAAAAAAAATTATTTTTTCTTCCTAACCTGTTAATTTGTGTTCACTGATCACAGGAAAAATAATAAAAAAATCGTAAGTGGCATATATTGCCCACTATAGGGCGGGGAAGTATGACAAAAATCAGGCGCTGACTGAGCGTGCGTCCCAGGCGGTCTGTTGATCGCCAGCTGTCAGGCCAGAGTTTCCACAAAGAGATAAATACCTAATTATTTCAATGTCTCTGATTGATTTTTCGTAGTTTTTTTGCTGTAATATTATTCAATAGTGTGTAGTGTGATATATTTATATAATAAAATGAGTGAATCATCGCTGTACTCAAAAATATGGTGTGCATATTGTTGATTCAATTATGTTCATCAAACAGTGAACAAATACTTTGTCGGTTATTACACTATATACACAGGTTATACATAAGTATCTGCATGTTTTGTTCACCATGACAAACCACTAAGTTGGTATGCTGAGTGGCAGTGGCAGTGGCAGGCAGTGACTGGCTGCCACTCCCTCCCTCACCTCACCTGACTTGCCACCATTCTCCACCCACCATAGTGTTTTTGCTTTTATATACAGACGTTATATATAAGTATTTACATGTTTTGTTCACCATAACTGTACATCTAAGCTTGTATGGTGAGTAAAGGCAGAGAGACGTAGCTACTCACACAGTCAGCTGGTGGCGGCCACCCTCAAGGCCAGACGCACTAATATTTCTCCTACAACAATACTGTTTGTGGTGTTATTACGCTATATACACACATTATATATAAATATCTACCTGTTTTATTCACCATACTTGTACAAGTAAACTGGTATGGTGCCCAAAGACCATCGTGGTCATCAGTAAACAACATGATAAGTCCTGCAGACGACGCTCCTCCCTCACCAAAATGGCAGCTCCCAACCTCCTACTCTCGCTGTTATCTCACACTATACACACGTTATATATAAGTATCTACATTTGTGTTCACCATAGCGAACCACTAAGCTGGTATGGTGAGTGCAGTCAATAAAAGGTGGCCACACACACTCAAAAGACAATGCCACCATCCTCCCTCCCACAGCATTACTCCTCCCTCCATGGCGCACAGCGCCAAATATCACCACAATCCTGCTATTATCAGAACCCTGGTCAGTTTTATCACAATCAGGGGTCTTTTGTAATAATATCATCGCTACATAATAGCATGAACAAGTATATTATGGCATTTTTAGGCGATGCTGTGGTCACAAGCTGAACAGCAGTGCTGTGAGCTCATGCTGCGTGCATCAGGCTTGGTAGCTGACTCAATACTGAGGCCCCTAACACCCTGGAGTTTGGCCCACGATTTTTTTTAAAAATGGCGTCCGTTTACAAGAGCCCTGATGAAGGTGTGGTGAACCCCGTGTATCCGCGGGCCGTTTAAATCTTGCGTAGTACTCCAAAGCATCACATGATGCGATGCGCAATTTACTGCAAGTTGGTCAAAGCATCATATGATGCGATGCGCAATTGAAGGGTTAAAGTCAGCCAGGTACCTCCCAGTGATTTATAAAAACTAGCCAAGTGCGTGGATGTCTCGAGTAATATTTGTCGAGTGGTTTAATAAGAACTTTGTACCCGAGGTGAAGGAGCACCTGAAAAGTGTTGGTCTCCCGCAAAACAGCAAAGTTGTGCTGCTGCTAGATAACAGTTCAACACATCCACGAGGTGATGAGCTAGTAAATGGCAATATTATTGGAATGTTCTTGCCACCCAATTCAACTTCAGTGATCCAACCCATGGATCAAGGAATAATTAAGAACCTTAAACACCACTACAAGAGGATGTTTGCCAGGCGTCTTAATAATCAGCTTGGAACACTTAAGGACTTTTATAAAGTCTTTACAATAAAGTCAGCTATCTGGACTATTGTTAGTGCGTGGGATGAGGTAAAGCAGACAACACTAAGAAATGGTTGGAAAAAACTTTGGCCCACGTCAAGTCTGTTTCCTGAGGAAGATGACGAGGCAGATTTTGAAGGAATTGCAGTGAAGAAAGTTAGCAAGAAGAAAAAATTAAGAGAGGAACTCCTAGCCTATGTCAAGGGGATTAAATCCCCTGAGCTTAAAACAGAACTGGTGAGTGAAACAATAGAAGATGACATAGATAGATGGATAGATTTTGATGAAGCCCCAAACAATCGAAACATGACTGATGATGAAATTATAGAATTAGTATGTACAGCAAAAATGTCAGAAGAGTGTAATGAAGAAGATGGAGAGGAAGAGGATGAAGAAACGTTAAAGGAAAATTGTAATATGGAAAAAATTCAGAAAAATTTTGAAGAAATTCTGGCATTTATGGACAGGAGTAACAGCGAGTTTGAAATTAAGGACATGATGACTCAGTACAATATGTATATGAAGTTTTTAAAAACAAGAGCCAAGGGAATGAAACAAATGTCAATTACAGTCTTTTGCAATGGTTTCCAAGAAAGCTCGCATTGCATCACCTGCACCTGACTCATCACATGTTGACCCAGTCAACCCAACAACTTCAGTCAACCCAACACCATCAACATCCACCACCACCTCTTCCATGTAAATAACTATGCTTCATCAACATCAATCATCAACATAAGCGGATCAGGACTTCAATTATTGGTGAGTACAAACAAAATACAGTCGCATTTACGCTATGAACCTGTCAATTTGTTCCCCTAGATTTTTTTCATTTTTTTATATTTTTTCCTTCATTTCTCGTATACGAACTGACATGTTAACCGAACGGGTCTCGTCCCCAAGGGGTTCGGAAACTAAGTGGTGCTCTGTATATACAGAGCACCACTTGGTTTCTTTAGTTTAGTTATCCAAAACTTCCAGTTTCCTGATTGGGGTTGGGGAGTCAGCATGTTCGGGTAGGAAGGGGTCCGCCAAGCGTCGTGCCGGCCTGTGGTGGTGGTGGGAGGTGGTCCAGTTTGCCCACTGTGACTTCACAGATTCACGGCCTATTATTCCTATTATTTTGAATTGACATGAGGCTGGAATGTTCATTCTGTGCTTTTGTTTTACATATCTGCACAATCAAGAAAAATCTGTGCACCATGTCGGCTCCAAATGCACATATTGTGTCAGTGATGGCTGACTGGTGGGTGGATGGATGGGGGAGCTTAGGTGGGAGGCAGTATGAGAGAAGGGGGAGAATCAGTGAGAGAGAGGGGGAGAATTAGTGAGAAAGGGAGGGAGGGAGAGATGCTAGGAGGGAGGGGGGAGGTAGGGAGAGATGCTAGGAGGGAGGGGAAGGTAGGGAGAGATGCTAGGAGGGAGGGGGAGCTAGGAAAAGATGCTAGGACAGAGGAGGAGGTAGGGAAAGATGTTAGGAGATAGGCAGGAAGGGAGGGGAAGTAGTGAGGGAGGATGGGAGAATTAGGGAGGGAAAGGCAGGCAGAGAGGCAGGCAGGCAGGCAGGCAGGCAGGCAGGCAGGCAGGTAGGCAGAGAGGCAGGCAGAGAGGCAGGCTGGCTGGCTGGCTGGCTGGCTGGCTGGCTGGCAGGCAGGCTGACTGACTGGCTGGCTGGCTGGCTGGCTGGCTGGCTGGCTGGCTGGCTGGCAGGCTAGCAGGCTGGCAGGCAGGAAGGCCAGCTGGCAGGCTGGCAGACTGACAGGCAGGCTGGCAGGCTGACAGGCAGGCTGGCAGGCCAACAGGCAGGAAGGCTGGCTGGCAGGCTGGCTGGCAGATTGGCTGGCAGGCAGGCTGGCTGGCAGGTTGGCTGGCAGGCAGGCTGGCAGAGGAGGAGGCAGGCAGGCTGGTAAGGAGGCAGGCAGGTAGGCTGGCTGGCAGACAGGCAGGCAGGCAGGAAGGGATGGATGGGTGTTGAGGTGAACCACGTGACCTTTGAGAGTGTGTGTGTGTGTATGGGTTATGGGTTAGGTATGGGAGGTGTGTTGGTGGTGGGGGAGGGACCGGCTGACTCTGTAAGCCTAACCACACTCAACAGACCTGAAACCCAGATTTGTTTCTTAAATGTACATTATTTTATATATTTTTGGCAGGCAGGCTGGCAGAGAGGGAGGCTGACAGGCAGGCTGGCAGAGAGGGAGGCTGACAGGCAGGCTGGCAGAGAGGGAGGCTGGCAGGCAGGCTGGCAGGCAGGCTGGCAGAGAGGAAGGTTGATACCTGGTTGATGGGGTTCTGGGAGTTCTTCTACTCCCCAAGCCCGGCCCGAGGCCAGGCTTGTTGAGAGTTTGGTCCACCAGGCTGTTGCTTGGAGCGGCCCGCAAGCCCACATACCCACCACAGCCCGGTTGGTCCGGAACGTCTTTTAGAAAACAATCTAGTTTTCTCTTGAACATGTCCATGGTTGTTCCAGCAATATTTCTGATGCTCACTGGGAGGACGTTGAACAGCCGTGGACCTCTGACGTTTATACAGTGTTCTCTGATTGTGCCTATGGCACCTCTGCTCTTCACTGGTTCTATTCTGCATTTTCTTCCATGTCGTTCACTCAAGTACGTTGTTATTTTACTGTGCAGATTTGGGACCTGGCCTTCCAGTATTTTCCATGTGTATACAGTACAACCTCGATTCAACATACTATATGGGACCAACCCCAGTTCGTTGGAGCGTTGGATTCGTTGCAAGAGATGACCTTCAGGAGGCGTTTGTGTCAGTGTCTTTTTTTTTCTTGTACACAATAAAAATGCATTATCATATTACATACTCTACCTATATATTACTTCTCTACTAAAAAATTACTGTAAATCATGAATTTACCTTAATATTGAAGTTATGTCCATCTTGAAGTTTCATGAAGTTGTGAATGCTCTACATTAAATACGTACTGCAGTGCATTATGCCGTTAGCACTGTGTTGATTAAAAGTAGTTCTGCTGTATGTTGAGTACTACAATACAGTTTATGAAAAATATTGTACACTAAAATTACTGCAACTTTAATTTTAACACTGTTTACACACTTAAATTTAACACCTGTTCTAACTGTTCACGCTGCACACGATTTTTTTAGATGTTTGCATCAGCTTTGCTGGTGCTCGCTGCTGCTGTGGGTTCAGCTGCTTCTGAGCTGGTGCTGGCTGCTGTTGTACTAGTGCTGGGTACGGCTGTTGTACCAGTGCTGGGTACAACTGTGCTCGTGCTGGGTACGGCTGTTCTCGTGCTGGGTACAATTGTTCTCGTGCTGGGTTCGGCTGTTCTCGTGCTTGGTACGGCTGTTCTCGTACTGGGTACGGCTGTTCTCGTGCTGGGTACGGCTGTTCTCGTGCTGGTATGGCTGTTCTCGTGCTGGGTACGGCTGTTCTAGTGCTGGGTACAGCTGTTCTCGTGTTGGGTACGGCTGTTCTCGTGCTGGTTGATTTTCTGCTACTAGTTCTTGCAAAATATTTCTTCGTTTTTGGCATTAATAAGGCACTACTAGTAAGCCCCCCGAGACATTTTGTTTTATAACCAAAGAGCTGTAGTAAAAAAATGGTCAATTCCACGATTATTCTTCCACCGGCGGATAAATACTGTACGTCAATCGCAGACAAAGCTAAGGGCACTGGGTGCATACTGTACAAACGCAGACTAAGTCTATACGTACACCCTTCAGTAGGCTGGTGTTTAAGCCTGATCCAGTAACATAAATTTCTCTTAAATATTCGATTTACATCAAATTATATATTTTTGGGTTATATATTTAGTTTAGCAACATTATTACGATAATAAGAGCTATAAAAAATACTTATTTTGGAACTGATTTATTAATTTTATTATTTCGAAGCCGTAGGCCACTGAACTGTGGCGACGAAATCGAACAAAACACTGCCTGGTGTTGTGTTCGATTTCCAGTAACATATATTTCTCTCAAATATTCAATTTACATCAAATTATATATTTTTGGGTTACATATTTAGTTTAGCAACATTATTACGATAATAAGAGCTATAAAAAATACTTTGGAACTGATTTATTAATTTTATTATTTTGAAGCCGTAGATCGCTGAACTGTGGCGACGAAATCGAACACAACAAGCATGGTGTTGTATGGACAGGGATTAGACCTGTCCACTCGTGCTGGAGTTGTGCTGCCAATAACGTGAATAATTTCTCAAATAGGAGATATCTATCTTATTACAGTATATTTTTGGTTTTATTTAGTTTAGTTTAATTAGGATAATAAAGAGTAATAAAACACCAGTTTTAGAAATGATTTATTAATGTGAAACGCTCAAAGCCATGGGTCACTGAACTATGACAACACAGACGAAAGTGAGTGAAACCTCACTGTAAAGTGAGGTTTACTGTACAGTATTCCCTTATCTGTCCACCCTCACTCGTCTTGTTTCATCACAGAAAATATATATAAGAAGATTTCAACATATTAGCTAGCTATTCACGCTTCAGCCTTTAAATTAATTTACAAAGATACGTGTGCCACAAATCGGTGAACGAAAATCATTGAAACTCAATCGTTCACTTGTGTGGACGACTCTGGCTGGTGTTTGGTTAATATGCGTCACTTCTTGTGGACCATTCTGGCTGGTGTTTGGTTCATACAATTCACTTGTTGTGTGGTCCACTTGTGTGATCCAATTTGTCTTATGAAGGAATTATTAATTGTAATCTGTGATAGAATGAAACAGTTTTCCACCACTCTGTGAACTCTGTCCCAACATCGTAAGCTTGTGAACCACTTGTGGTCCACTTGTGTGGTCCACTTGTGTGGTCCACTTGTGTGGTCCACTTGTGTGGTCCACTTGTGTGGTCCATTTGTGTGGTCCATTTGTGTGATCCAACTTGTCATATGAAGGAATTATTAATTGTAATCTGTGATGGTATGGTAAAGTTTTCTACCACTGTGAACTCTGTAAGCTTGTGGACCACCGTAAGCTTGTGGACCACATGTGCGGTCCACTTGTGCGGTCCACTTGTGTGATCGAACTTGTTATATGAAGGAATTAATAATTGTAATCTGTGATAGAATGTGAAAGTTTTCCACCAATCTGTGAACTCTGTCTTGACATTGTAAGCAAATCCGAACATCCCCCGCTTCGGCGAACCATTGTTCGTCGAACCGGGTGAGTAAAACCGGGCTGAAAAGTGTGCGAACTAGCCAGAGATTCGTTGAATTGGGGTACGTTGAATCGAGGTCGTAAGCTTGTGGACCACTTGTGGACCACATGTGCGGTCCACTTGTGTGGTCCACTTGTGTGATCGAGCTTGTTATATGAAGGAATTAATAATTGTAATCTGTGATAAAATGTGAAAGTTTTCCACCAATCTGTGAACTCTGTCTTGACATCGTAAGCAAATCCGAACATTCCCCGCTTCGGCGAACCATTGTTCGTCGAACCGGGTGAGTAAATCCAGCCTGAAAAGTGTGCGAACTAGCCAGAGATTCGTTGAATGGGGGTACGTTGAATCGAGGTTGTACTGTATTATTTGGTATCTCTCGTCTCCTTTCTAGTGAGTACATTTGGAGAGCTTTGAGACGATCCCAATAATTTAGGTGCTTTATCGCGTCTATGCGTGCAGTATATGTTCTCTGTATTCCCTCACTTTCAGCAATCTCTCCTGCTCTGAAGGGGAAAGTGAGGACTAAGCAGTACTCGAGATGGGACAACACCAGTGACTTGAAGAGTACAACCATCGTGATGGGATCCCTGGATTTGAAAGTTCTCGTAATCCATCCTATCATTTTTCTGGCTGACGCAATATTTGCTTGGTTATGCTCCCTAAACGTTAGATCGTCGGACATCATTATTCCCAAATCCTTGACATGCTGTTTACCTATTATTGGCAGATTCGATTGTGTTTTGTACCCCTGTATGATGTTTCAGGTCCTCATTTTTGCCACACCTGAGTACCTGGAATTTATCGCAGTTAATCATCATGTTATTTTCTGCTGCCCAATCGAAAACTTTGTTGATATCTGCTCGTAACCGAAAACAGACCGTAACCGTAACAGAAAACCGAGTATCCAGCATCCTACTTTACCGGTTATTACTATTGACTTCATTTTGTGTGCTATCACGCCATGGTCACATTTATCAAAAGCCTTTGCGAAGTCTGTGTATATCACATCAGCATTCTGTTTTTTTTCTAATGCCTCAGTGACTTTGTCGTAGTGCTCAAGTAGCTGTGATAAGCACGATCTTCCCACTCGAAATCCATGTTGGCCTCGGTTGTGAAGGTCATTGGTCTCCATGAAATTGGTGACCTGACTCCTAATCACTCTCTCAAATACTTTTATTATGTGCAATGTTAGTGCAACTGGCCTATAATTCTTTGCCAATGCTTTGCTCCCTTCCTTGTGTAGAGGGGCTATGTCTTCTACTTTAAGTGCATCTGATATCTCCCTCGTGTCCAAGCTCTTCCTCCACACTATGCTGAGTGCCTGTGCTACTGGCACTTTGCATTTCTTTATAAATATTATATTCCATAAATCTGGACCTGGGGCCGAGTGCATGGGCATGTTTTCAATTTCTCTTTTAAAGTCTAGTGTGCTCGTGTTAATATCGGTTATATTTACAGGGGTTTGAATATCCTGCATAAAGAAATTGTCTGGATCTTCCACTTTCATGTTGTTTATTGGAGTGCTAAACATGTCCTCATACTACTTTTTTAGGATTTCACTAATTTCTTTGTCATCCTCCGTGTATGAACCTTCACTTGTACGAATAGGTCCAATACTGGCAGTGGTAAGTACTCCTCCTCTGTGGGAGGAGGAGGACTCCTCCCTCCAAGGAGCACACCGCTAAATATCACCACAATCCTGCTATTATCAGAACCCTGGTCAGTTATATCACAGTCAGCGGTCTGTAGTAATATCGCTATATAATAGCATGAACAAGTATATTATGGCATTTTTAGGTGATGCTGTGGTCACAAGCTGAACAGCAGTGCTGTAAGCTCATGCTGCGTGCGTCAGGCTTGGCAGCTCATTCAATACTGAGGCCCCTAACACCCGGGAATTTGGCCCACCATTTTTTTTTAAATGGGGTCTGTTTACAAGAGTCCTGATGAAGGTGTAGTGAACCCCGTGTATCCGCGGGCCGTTTAAATCTTGCGTAGTACTCCAAAGCATCATATGATGCAATGCGCAATTTACTGCAAGTCGGTCAAAGCATCATATGATGCAATGCGCAACTTAAGGGTTAAGGCAAGCAGGGGATGGTTTAAAAATTTTTGAAAAAGAAGTGGTATCCATAGTGTCATCCATATCCACCACACCTCTCCTCCTTCCCCCCTCCTCACCATCTTCCATACGCCTACAGCATTCATCAGCAAGGGTAAGTAATAACTTGAACATAGTTTTGTAGGTTTATTTAGATGAATTAGGTATAAACTTTAGTTTGAAGTGAGGTTTTTGGGGTAGTCAGGAACGGATTAATTCATTTCCCATTATTTATTATAGGGAAATTAGCTTCGGATTACGAGTTTTCGGAATACGAGCTGTCTCCAGGAATGGATTAAACTCTTAAACCGAGGTACCACTGTATATTTTACATACAACAAGAGTCAGTCATACAGGATATTAGAAGGTGCCAGGTTATCTGACCTTAACAAGTAAAAAAGTCACATCTCTAGTGTGTTAATTGCAACAGGTCAGGTCATGTGAATTGACCTTGCCTTCTGCTAAGCCGATAAATGGCAAATGTGTAGCCGGGTGTGTTCTTCAGACAAGCCGCTGTCTATGACTTTAGGTAGAGAGCCTGAGGTTATCTTACTTTGGTAGGCAGGGCTGAGCTCTCGGATTCCCACAAATATCCATACAACTGTACACTCAAGACAGAGAGACAGAATTGAGGGTTAAGCAGAACAGCAGTGGGGCTGCTGGTCTTGAGTCCCATAGCCAGGCCGGCTGGGGACTTTGTCAATCTTAATCCACACCCCCCCCCCTCCCCTCTCTCTATCAAACTTAGGCTTAAAGACTTTGGTGAGTTAAACATTAAGGTGACAAATTTGGTGTGTTTCCAACTTAAGGTGTTGTATGATTTTCAGAGGCAGTCAGCCATAGTGTCCTCAAATTCTTGTGTGGTGACTCACCTTGGGTATTAAACCCTTAACTACGTGGCCTCCAAATATGACCCCCACACCCCCCACCCCACCAGTGCGTAAGAAATAAAATCTCTGGAAAAATTCTTTTCTGTTTTTAAAGAGTCAAAAACCCTTCCCTGAGTAAGGTTTTGGTAACAGAAGGTCGAAATTGTAAATACTTTAGCTGCTAGGGGTCTAAGTTTGTGCGTGACGTCATCATTCCCTGGTCGCCCGTGGCATACGCCCCTGGGGCCGGTAGGGCGCTCAGGGCAGGATGCGCGAGTTGCAGCGAATATATTTTTATTCATTTTCTGCGCACAGTTCCAAATATATTTTATATGCTTTTACATGCCAATCTTATGTATAATGAACACATACACTATATTATAGCAGTAGAACATACGTACTGTTCGAAGACATTGTCTTACGTGCATGACACATGTGTACACATAGCCGGCACATATTTCCATTGTATCATGCTAATTTATGTATACAGGCATACCTCAGAATAAGAGTTTAATCCGTTCCTGGAGACGCCTCGCCTTCCGAAAACTCGCATTCCGAAGTTAATTTCCCCATAAGAAATAAAGGGAAATGAATTAATCCGTTCCTGACTACCCCAAAAACCCCACATCAAACTAAATTTTTATACCTAATTTACCTAATTCATCTAAATAAACCTACAAAACTGTGTTCCAGTTATTACTTACCTTGCTGTCGAGTGCTGTAGGCGTATGGAAGATGGTGAGGAGGGGGGAGGAGGAGAGGAGTTACTGTTTGGAAGGGGAGTCCCCTTCCATAATCACATCACATAACCCCATGCCTTGTAACACTATGGATACCACTTCTCTTTCTAAATTTTTCAAACCAGCCCCTGCTTGCCTTAAACTCTTTCTTATCTGCATCACTCGTTGCAGGGGTATTCTTTAGAAGGTCTTCGTGCAACACCCTGGCTTTCTCACAAATAATGGCCTCCGAAACACTATCACCCCTCAACTCCTTGTCGTGTATCCAAATTAATAACAACTTTTCCACTTCAAGTATTTGTGGTCTTTGTGCCGTTAATGTTCTTACTCCTTTTGCCACTTTAGCACCCATAATCTTATTTTTCTTCTTAAGTATAGTGCATATTGTTGATGTGGCTTTGTTGTACTGCCTACAAAGTTCAACAACACGTGTACCGTTCTCATGCTTCCGAATGATCTCTTGTTTCTCCTCTATTGTCATCCTCACATGAGCTTTCTGGCCTTTATCCTTACCACTGGCTTTCTTGGGACCCATGGTGAGATATATAATAACAAATTGTATAGACAAATCACCAAAAATCCAACAAAACACTGAAAATCCGCGAGAAGAATTGATGTGGGGGTAGTCACTGAGCGCGAGACAATAATAAACTGAGGGGCGGAGGGGCGACGAACGCGCTAGGTCGGCTGTACGCGTATCAACAAACTCGCGTCCAAACTCGCCTCCCGAAGTAACCCTCGCCTTCTGAGACAAATTTTTGGAGTAAATACACCTCGCCTTCCGAAAACCTCGCATACAGGGACAATCGCATTCCGAGGTACCACTGTATATACAATCTATTCACACACTATATACATTCACCATTAACACACTCAGAACTCTGCGAGCGTCAGCTGCTACACCCTCACTCCTCCAACATCCAGTCTCTCCCTCACTCCTCCAACATCTTACTCACCAACATTGCTCCTCCCACCATACTGTTATTGTTTGTATTACACTATTTACACATGTTATGTATACCTATCTACATGTTTTATTCACCAGAACTATGCAAGTAAGTCGGTATTGTGTCCAAACTTTACAGTGGCCACCATTCACTGCATGAGAAATCACACAGCAGCCAGCAGACGATGCTACGATTACGTCACACCTCTCACCAAAATAGCTCCTCCCAACATACTCCTGTTGCTGTTACTACACTATATACACACATTGTATAAACCCATGTACAAATGTGTTCACCATAGCGAACCACTAAGCTAGTATGATGAGCAAAACAAGAGTGGCTGCCACACAGTGAGGCTACTTCGATTCTCTCCCTTGCTCCCTCACCACAATTACTCCTCCCACAATACTACGCACAGTGCTTATTATCACCACAATCCTGCTGTTATCACAGTACTGGTCACTAAATCCTGTAAGTACATAATTAACCACAAGTTTATTTTGTAAAAGAACCTAAGAAGTCGTTTGAAGATTCCTAGATGGACGAAATAATGCTGTGGTGCTGTGGCTAGCGCTGTGAACATCATTAACAGCATTGAATCACCAATATTTAAACATTGTACACAGTCATTATCACACTCAGGCTCTTCTGCAATACTATCATGGCTAAATAAAACAAGTTATATATATTTTTTGACATTATTAGGTGATGCTGTGGTCACAAGCTGAACAGCAGTGCTGTGAGCTCATGTTGCGTGCACCGGCCTTGGTTGCTGACTCACTACTGAGGCTCTCACACCCGGGAATATGGACCACAATTTTGTTTAACCCTTTAACTGTGCAACGCGCCTGCAGGCCCAGGCTTAGGGTGCGCAACGTGCCCCCGGGTGTTTTTATTTTTCACGTTCCATTCAAAACTCCCGCGGCTACATGGGGTTCACATCAGCTTCCTCAGGGGTCTTGTAAACAGATGCCATCTTAAAAAAAAATCATGGTCCACATTGCCGGGTGTCAGAGTCTCAGTAGTGAGTGAGCAACCAAGGCTGGCGCTCACAGCATGAGCGCACAACACTGCTGTTCAGTGTGTGACCACAGCATTCCCTAATATTGTCAAAATATATATATAATCTGTTTTATTTAGCCATGATAGTATTATAGAAGAGCCCGAGTGTGATAATGACTGGGTACAATGTTCAAATATCAGTGATTCAATGCTGTTCACGATGTTCAGAGCGTTAGCCACAGCATTATTTCGTCCACCTAGGAATCTTCAAACGACTTTTTAGGTTCCTTTTCAAAATAAACTTGTGGTCAATTATTCATTTACAGGTATTAGTGACCAGGATTGTGGTTATAATGAGCGTTGTGCGTAGGAAGGAGAAATTTTTGTGAGGGAGGGAGGAAGGAAGGAAGAGTATTGAGGTAACCTCACTGTGTGGCAGTAACTCTTGTTTTGCTCACCATACTAGCTTCGTGGTTCGCTATGGGGAACACACATGTATATGGGTATATATAGTGTGTGTGGAATAGTGTAATAACAGCACCAGGAGTATGTTGTGAGGAGCTATTTTAGTGAGGGAGGTGATGTCGTAATCGTGGCGTCGTCTGCTGTGTGATTTGTCATGCAGTGTATGGTGGCCACTATACTGTTTGGACACAATACCGGCTTACTTGAATAGTTCTGGTAAATAAAACGTGTAGATAGGTATATATAACATGTGTAAATTGTGTAATAAATACAATAACAGTATGGTGAGAGGAGCAATGTTGGCGAGTAAGATGTTGGAGTGAGGGAGGGCTGGCTGGGTGTGGCTGCTCACACTCGTGGTGTTCTGAGTGTGTTGATGGTGAATGTATATAGTGTGTGGCAGTGTAGTGTACATATGTTGTAAATATACATAAATGAACATGAAACATTGGTGTGAATAACTGTATGATTTGGAGGAGTAATGTTGGTGAATACAATGTTGGAGGAGTGAGGGAGGGCTGGCTGGGTGTGGCTGCTCACACTCGCGGTGTTCTGAATGTGTTGATGGTGAATGTATATAGTGTGTGACAGTGTATAGTCTGTAAATAGATTGTATATATACATAAATTAGCATGATACATGGTAAATATGTGCAACATATGTGTACACAAGTGTCATGGACGTAACAGTGTCTTCGGACAGTACGGATGTTTTACTGCCATAATATAGTGTACGTGTTCATTATACATAGGATTAGCATGTAAAAACAAATAAAATGTATTTGGAACTGTGCGCAAAAAATATGCAAAAATATATTCGCGGCGACTCGCGCGCCCCGCCCCGGGCTCCCCACCGGCCCCGAGTGCATACTGCTCTGGCGCACGGGGAATTATGACGTCACGGCCCACCTTTCGAACCCCATAGCAGCCAAAGTAAGTACAATTTCAAACTTGCGTTGCTATACACATATACAGGAAGGGGGTTTTGACACTTTCCGAGGAAAAAATAATTTTTTCCCAAAGTTTCATTTCCTGCGCACTGGGGGGATGTCATATTTATAGGCCGCGCAGTTAAAGGGTTAATCCCTTAATTGCGCGACCTCCAAATATTACACCCCCCAGTGTGCAGGATATAAAATCTCTTCCCTGAGTATGGGTATAGTAACAGAAGGTCGAAATTGTAAGTACTTTAGCTGCTATGGGGTCCGTAAGTTCGTGCGTGACGTCATCATTCCCTAGTTGCCCATGGCATACGACCCCGGGGTCAATAGGGCGCTCGGGGCAGGATGCGTGAGTTGCCGTGAATATATTTTTGTTCATTTTCTGCGCACGGTTCTAAATACATTTTATATGCTTTTACGTGCCAATCCTATGTTCAGTGGTACCTCGGAATACGAGTGTCCCTGTTTACGAGTTTTTTGGAATACAAGCAGGATTTGCTCGGAAAGTGAGGGTTGCCTCGGAAGGCGAGGGTGTTGATATGCGTACAGGCCAATCTAGCACATGGTTGCACGGCGATCGCCGCTCAGTTTACCAGTGCCTCGCGCCCAGTGACTATCCCGCCTGAATTCTTCACCAGGGTTTTCAATGTTTTGTTGGATTTTTGGCTATTTGACCATAACAGTTGTTATTATATATATCTCTCTCTATATATATGTGTTATTAATTCATTTCCCATTATTTCTTATGGTAAAATTAGCTTCCAAGAAAGCCCAGTGGTTAGGATCAAGGCAAGAAAGTGCATGTGACAATAGAGGAAAAACAAGAGATCATTTGGAAGCATGAAAATGGTACACGTGTTTTGAACTTTGTAGGCAGTACAACAAAGCCACATCAACGATATGCACTATACTTAGCAAGAAAAAGGACATTATGAGTGCTAAAGTGGCAAAAGGTGTAAGAACAATCACGAAACAAAGACCACAAATACTTGAGGAAGTGGAAAGGTTGTTATTAATTTGGATACACAATAAGGAGTTAGTGGGTGATAGTGTTTCAGAGGCCATTATTTGTTCAAGCCAGGTTATTGCACGAGGACCTTGTAAAGAAAACTCCTAGAACGAGTGCAGATGCGATAGACTTTAAGGCAAGCAGGGAATGGTTTGAAAAATAAGCAGTATCCATAGTGTTGCGAGGCATTGGGAGGCTGCCAGCTCAGACAAACCAGGGGCTGAAAGATTTATTGAAGAATTTAAAGAGTTTGCAGAGGCTGAGGGATACCTACAGCAACAAGTTTTTAATTGTGATGAAACAGGACTGTTCTGGAAAAGATTGCCTAAGAGGACATACATTACCATGGAGGAAAAATCATTGCCCGGACACAAGCCTATGAAAGATAGGTTTACGCTTGTGCTGTGTTCAAATGCGAGTGGCGATTTGAAAATTAAACCCTTGCTAGTGTATCATTCTGAAAATCCAAGGGTTTTCAAACAGTATATAGTGCAGAAAAACCAAATGTGTGTGATGTGGAAGGCTAATAAAAGAGCATGGGTGACTAGGATTTTTTTTTCGGAGTGGGTGAACGAAGTGGTGTGCCCTGCAATAGAAAAATATCTGCAGGAGAAACATTTGTCACTCAAGGCCCTGCTTCTCCTCGACAATGCTCCTGCTCATCCTCTAGGCTTGGAAGATGAATTGTTGCACAGATACAGTAAATTTCTCACAGTAAAGTTCTTTCATCCTAACACCACTCCTCTAATTCAGCCTATGGACCAGAAAATCATAGCGAATTTTAAGAAACTTTATAAAAGGGCACTTTTCCGGAAATGTTTTGAAGTGACTGAAGCCACAAAACTCACCCTCAGAGTTCTGGAAAGACCATTTTAGCATTTGTAGTGCTTTAAAACTCGTTGACAAAGCCTGGCAAGAAGTGATTCAAAGAACCCTGATCTCTGGCTGGAGTAAATTGTGGCCTGAATGTGTGACAGAACTAGACTTTGAGGGGTTTGAGCCTGTAAATGATGTGCCTATTGTTGAGGAAATTGTTACTCTGGGCCAGCAAATAGCTTGGAATTGGATGGTGATGATGTGGAGGAGTTGGTGGAAGAACACAACGAAGTACTGAGCACCGAAGAACTCCAAGCCCTTCAAAAGGAACAGCAAGAAGACCCAGCTGAGGATGTTTCTCCAGTGGAGGAGGATGAGGCAGTACAGAATATCCCTTCTGCAGACATTAAGAAGTGGTGTCAGATGTGGGAAGAAATGCAAACTTTTATTGAAAAGACTCACCCAGAGAAAGCTGTAGTAGGGCGTTGCATTAATCTTTTCAACGACAATGTGATGCCTCACTACAGAGACATCTTGCGAAGAAAGGAAAAACAATCTTCCATGGACAGATTTGTTGTGAGAAAATCGAGCAGTGAGCCACAACCAGGACCTAGTGGTATGCAGGCAAAACGTGCCAGAGAGTGCACACCAGAAAAATCTTTACTGCCTGATGTTATAATGGAAGGGGATTCGTGGTGAGGAAATCGAGCAGAAAGCCTCAACCAGGACCTAGTGGCACTCAGATAAAACGTCCCAGGGAGAGCACACCAGAAAGGTCCTCACTGCCTGATGTGATAATGGAAGGGGACTCCCCTTCCAAACAGTAACTCCTCTCCTCCTCCCCCCCTCCTCACCATCTTCCATACGCCGACAGCATTCAACAGCAAGGCAAGCAATAACTTGAGCATAGTTTTGTAGGTTTATTTAGATGAATTAGGTATAAAAATTTAGTTTGATGTGGGGTTTTTGGGGTAGTAACGGATTAATTCATTTCCCTTTATTTCTTATGGGGAAATTAGCTTCGGAATACGAGTTTTCGGAATACAAGGCGTCTCCAGGAACCAATTAAACTCTTAAACTGAGGTATGCCTGTACTCGGAGGCGAGTAGTGCCTCAGACGTGGGCCTGCAGGCATGTTGCGCAGTTAAAAGGTTAATCTTGACATAGTGAATTTAAAGTTTAATTGATTGAATTATGATATCCATATGAGTGAAGATCTAATGTTAAATATATATTTGATTAACTTGTTGGTTTAAATTGACTTTAATTTTGTTTTCTAGATCTTTGTCAGTTGAGGCGAGAGTAGAGAGTCCTCCGAGTTTTAAGTCAAGATCTTAAAACCAGTAAAGACTTAAAGATACGTGGATATATGAGTACATGCATACAATGGATATATGAACACCTTTGATGATATTATTCTACAGACAAGTTCCATTCCTTGTCTTGTATATAATTTACCAGAATGGATGGTGGCAGCAACTTTCATCCTTCAACCTTTCTATCTTTCTACTATTCCAGCACTCTTACTTTCTACTCTTCTAATTTTTCCTTGATTTCATTTTCTCCCTCTCATTCTATACTTTCCCTTTCTCTTGACCACTCCTTCCTCATACCTCTCTATCTCCCTTACCCCATCTTGAAGTTATCACGAGATGATTTCGGGGCTTAGCGTCCCCGTGGCCAGGTCTTTCACCAGGCCTCCTTTTTGTTACACCCCCCCCCCCCCCAGGAAGCAGCCCGTAGCAGCTATCTAACTCCCAGGTACCTATGTACTGCTAGGTAACAGGGGCATCAGGGTGAAAGAAACACTTTGCCCATTTGTCTCCGCCTCCACCGGGGATCGAACCCGGAACCTCAGGACTACGAATCCGAAGCGCTGTCCTCTCAGCTGTTAGGTGCATGCCCACACTTCATTTTTAATTTTCTTTCCTTTTCATTTCTGTTACGTTACATCAGGATGAAAGAAACTCTGCCCATTATTAGTCAGCTTGATATAATCTACTCAGCCCTTGACAAAAATGAGTTCCCAATTGGCCTCTTCATTGACCTGAGAAAGGCCTTTGATACTGTAAACCATAACTACCTCTTACTTAAATTTCACCACTATGGTATTCCAGGCCTTGCTCTGGACTATATTCATTCCTATCTCAGTGACAAACACCAATATGTAGTCATAAATAGCATATCCTCCCCCACTCTACCACTGGCAGTAGGTGTGCCACAGGGCAGCATCTTGGGACCTCTACTATTTCTTATGTAATTGATGTGCCAAATGTATATAACATTCTTAAACATATAATATTTGCTGACGATACTACCTTTATCTATCCTGACCCCAACCCCCACACACTAAATAATATTGTTACAGTGAATTAAAAAAAGTCCACTCAAAGATGTCAACCAACAAACTTGAACTAAACATAGAAAAGACCTTCTACATTTTATTTGTAGTAAATCATCATATCAGATTCAACTTCAGATAGACAATGTTAATATTATCAATAAAAATGAGGGAAAGTTCCTTGGAATATTTATAGACAAGAGACTGAACTTCAGCACCTACATACAACACATAGCCAAAGAAGTCTCAAAAATGGTTGGTATACTTTCTAAGATCAGATATTATGTTCCCCACTCTGTTCTCTCATTATACTACACACTAATCTATCCCTATCTTGCATATGGTATCTGCATGGGGTTCAACCACTGCAAATTACTTCAAGCTAAGCATCACTCGGCCAAAATCTGCTATCAGAACTATAACGAACTCTATTTTCAGACAACACTCAGCCACCCTCTGTTTAAATCCCTTAACATGCTCAATACACACTCACTCCACACATTCTCAAGTGCTATCTACATGTACAAAACCTTGTTCCTAAATGCTAATCTTGATCTGAAATGTTTTCTTGATAGGTGTAATAGAACCCATGCGCACCACACAAGAAATAAATATCTATTTGATATCCCTGGAGTCAGACAAAATCTGTGCAAACACTCTATGCAAATACAAGGGCCCAATCTTTGGAACTCACTCCATAATGAATTAAACAACTGTCCAACCCATGCCCTGTTCAAAAGTAAAATAAAAAAGTACCTAATTTCATCCTCATAGTTTCCTACCTTGTACTTCAAACCCACACTGTATCTTGTACTACCCACTTCCCCAATTTTTGTACTTAAGACACACATTCTTACCAGTGTAATCACCTCTGTCAACTTATATTGTAGTTATTTGTTGATATAAAAACCTTGCGACAATGTACCCTTTCATCTTACCTGATATGTTAGATTAAGGACCTGCCCAAAATGCTATGCCTGTTATGTATAGCTATAGCTTTGCATGAATGTAAAAATACCAATCCTATGTAACCTCACCAACTAAACCTTCTTGCAAATAAATTATTATTATTATTATTTGTTTCTACCTCGTCTGGGAATCGAACTCGGGTCCCTTAGGGACACGACCATCGACCGCTGTCCACTCAGTCGTGAGGCCCCATGAGATGTTATAGGACCCTATCATTATTAACACTACAGCCTATTCTCGGAGTAAATCCATTAGAACAAGGCCCAAACTCCCCTTCTAATCACCTGGATAGTTTAGACATTTGTTATGGTCAAAGTATATTACGCTTCAATAATAGTGTACCTGAAAACTGCCAAATGAACCTTCTTGAGGTTATCTTGAGATGATTTCGGGGCTTTAGTGTCCCCGCGGCCCGGTCCACGACCAGGCCTCCAACCCCAGGAAGCAGCCCGTGACAGCTGACTAACTCCCAGGTACCTATTTACTGCTAGGTAACAGGGGCATTCAGGGTGAAAGAAACTTTGCCCATTTGTTTCTGCCTCGTGCGGGAATCGAACCCACACCACAGAATTACGAGTCCTGCGCGCTATCCACCAGGCTACGAGAATAAAGGCCTCTTTAAACTGAGAGAAAATCATAAAAGAGGACACAAGTGGAAGCTGGAAACACAATTGGGTTAAAAAGATTTGTAAGGAAATATTCATACCCTGTACGGGTGGTCAACAAGTGGAATGCACCGAGGAAAGAAGTTGTGGAAGCCACCTCCATCCACAACTTTAAGGACAGATTCAATAAAGAATTTGAACGCTAGTATCTGTATAGTTAAGCTATAATGAACAGGTATAACAAGCTAACAGGAGGGGAATAAAGAGCCTGACCTCGCTTCTCTGTAGTCACATAAGTAAACACCCACTCACTCCACACACAAATTAGAAAATGCAGTAGTTGAGTGGTGTCAATCTCTCAAGTATATCTATCATCTATCAAGTATACAGAAGTTGTATTAGGTGTTAAACATGCCAAAACAAAAACTACAATAAAAATCACTATAATTAACCACACAAAATTGTGACAGGAATTGACAATATTAATGAGGAAGAATTTTTCAAAACCTGTTACTTCAATAATCTGAGGCCCTAAATTCAAGCTTAGGAAACAAAGGCAATTAAAAATTGTACGAAAACTCTCTCTTTAGTGAAGTGTTAGATGGATGGAATAAATTACAACAGAGGGTAATTAATGCCAACTCCACCTGAAGCCGTAAAGCATCACATGAAAGTGATCACAGGGAAGACGGAACAATACGGATAACTCTTGGCCTGTAAGAAATAGACTGTTCCTCTACATAGTTGTCATTTAGTAATGGCACACACTGCAAGCCCTCGCTATTTGTGGCACTCACTCTCCTATGCATAATAATTATTGCATATGCAGTACCATCCATTTTTGGTCTGATACTAATGTAGTGTTTTTTAAATTCGGTACATTTTGTTTTAGAAATGACGTAAAAAGACTATTAACTTAGTTGTCATTTACTACTCCAATGTTCCACGTCCCAAAAATTAAAGAGCACTAATGTAAACATTCTTAGGATGTATTCAATGTGCTATGTTAATATTAAGAGTTGCTATTTTATTCTCAACTAGCTTGTTTTATACCAACCAATAAATAGGTTTACACAAGACTGGTAAAGTAAGTGATCAGAAATAAAACAGTTTAAACTCCTCACGTATGGGCAGTAAAATACGGAGTAATGTTAACATGAGCACACCCACATACAGGACCTTTTGTATGTGAAAATGCTGGAACTTGCATCAAAACTATACTGGAAGGTTATAATGCTGAAGAAGAGCATATATACGATTGCAACCTGCTGCCTGAAATGGATGCCAGTTATGTACAGGGGGTCAGGCTAGTTATGCAGCTCTCCACAAAAAGAGCAAACGAACTCAAATAATTTAAATGTCGAATACATTATTAAAATATACAAAAATACATCTTAATTTGCATGGAAAGTTTGGAAGCAAAAAAAAGTGGCCAATTTGTGCCTCCTAAATCCCTGTAGACTATAAGAGAAATACGGGTGAACCTTGCTTAACGTCGCCCCAGTTAAAGTCATTTAATTTTTACGTTGGAGAAAAATAAACAGATATTTTTAAACCTTCTATGGCATCAGACAGGCAAACAGTACTTTTTTTTATGTTTCCCAATGTAAGATAGAGAAAACAATGTGGAAACCTATGGTATTTATAGAAAAAGTACCCAATACGAGGGCAAGCTTAAATATTGTCTACGGACACTGTCTTTATATAAACAAAACTTTTTGTTTACTGAAAATAATAAAAAAATTCAGTACCAGAAAATAAATTTGTAAAACAACCATATGGCTATGTTAGCAAATTATCATGTGAATTAGCTGCTGCAGAAACAAGTGCCTCTCACCAGCTGATCATGGACATAAACAATGTGTGCGAGTACCAAGCTAATATTATTAGTAAAAAATTTCCTTGATCAAGAGGACATGATGGATAAATGGCCAATAATAGGTAGTACTGTAATCCTAATGAAAGGCCAAAGAAATAGAGGAATACAATATTGTAATAAAATTAAGCTAGAAATTTTTGGTTTCACTTAACATTGTTTCAGTTAATGTCACAGTTTTCAGGAACATAAACCCTGACGTTAAACGAGGTTCAACTGTATAAATTCTGTACTAGTTAACGAAGTGTTATTGCATTACCCCATTTAGTTAAAAAATTATGGCATACACTTTGGCTGTATTTGAGAAGTATAAGCTAATTCCTCCTCAAAGTCAGTAATCTCCATTGCAGAAAAGAACAAGGATGAAATAAAATAATACATATACATGTCTTTCACAGTAGCATGATGATTTCAGGCCTCTTTTGAATGATCTGAAATCACCGAACATGGGAAAATTGAACAGAAGAGAGGGTTCAGCTAGACTTCAAAAGAAAAATAATTACAGAGCACCACTTGGTTTCCGAACCCCTTGGGGACGAGACCCGTCGGTTAACATGTAAGTTCGTATACGAGAAATAGAGGGGAAAAAATAAACTAGAAATGTAAAAAGAAATTTTTCCGAAAAATTTATGAAAAAAACTCTAGGGAAAAAAATCGTCAGGTTCATGGCGTAAATGCGACCGTGTTTTGTTTGTACTCATCAATAAGTGAAGTCCTGATCCGCTTTATAAAAGTCCTTAATTGTTCCTAACTGATTATTAAGATGTCTGGCAAACATCCTCTGGATGTTTCCTGCCAGCCTGCAGGCACATCCTGCCTAAAATATACGATGATGTACTGTACATTTAAGAAACAAATCTGGGTCACAGGTCTGTGGAGTGTGGTTAGGCTTACGGAGTCAGCCGGTCCCTCCCCCACCACCGACACACCTCCCCATCTCCCCCCCCCACCGACACACCTCCCCATCTCCCCCCCCCCCACCGACACACCTCCCCCTCTCCCCCCACCACCGACACACCTCCCCCTCTCCCCCCACCACCGACACACCTCCCCCTCTCCCCCCACCACCGACACACCACCCCCACCCCCCACCCCAAACCCATACACACACACACACACACACTCTCAAAGGTCACGTGGTTCACGGCTCACTTCAACACCCATATATCACTTCCTGCCTGCCTGCCTCCTTCCCAGCCTGCCTGCTTCCCAGCCTGCCTCATTCCCAGCCTGCCAGCATGCTTCCTTCCCAGCCTGCCTCCTTCCCAGCCTGCCAGCCTGCTTCCTTCCCAGCCTGCCTCCTTCCCAGCCTGCCTGCCTGCCTCCTTCCCAGCCTGCCTCCTTCCCTGCCTGCCAGCCTGCCTCCTTCCCAGCCTGCCTCCTTCCCTGCCTGCCAGCCTGCCTCCTTCCCAGCCTGCCTCCTTCCCTGCCTGCCAGCCTGCCTCCTTCCCAGCTTGCCTCCTTCCCTGCCTGCCAGCCTGCCTCCTTCCCAGCCTGCCTCCTTCCCTGCCTGCCAGCCTGCCTCCTTCCCAGCCTGCCTGCCTGCCTCCTTCCCAGCCTGCCAGCCTGCCTCCTTCCCAGCCTGCTTCCTTTCCAGCCAGCCTGCCTCCCTCCCTGCCATCATGCTAACGGGTAGTGTGTGTTAGGCTTATCTTCGGGAATGAGCCGGTCTCACCCCCACCACCAACAAACCACCCGCCCCCTACATCCCATCTCTCACGGTCACGCGGTTCAACCGCGTGACTACCACTCACTCCCTGCCTGCAAGCTAGCCTGTGCCTGCCTGCCTGTGCCTGCCAGCCTGCCTGCCTGTGCCTGCCAGCCTGCCTTTCTTTCCCTAATTCTCACTACTACTTCCATCCCTTCCTGCCTACCTCCTAGCATCTCTCCCTACCTCCCCCTCCCTCTTAGCATCTCTCCCTACCTCCTAACATCTCTCCCTACCTCCCCCTCCCTCCTAGCATCTCTCTCCCCCCCTCTCTCACTGATTCTCCCCCCCCCTCATTCATACTGCCTCCCACCTAAACTCCATCGTCCATCCACCCACCAGTCAGCCATCACTGACGCAATGCGTGCATTTGGAGCCAACATGGTGCACAGATGTTTCTTGATTGTGCAGATATGTAAAACAAAAGCACAGAATGAACATTCCAGCCTTATGGCAATTCAAAATAATCGGAATAATAGGCCGTGAATCTGTGAAGTCACAGTGGGCAAACTGGACCATCGCCCACCCACCACCACAAGCTGGCGTGACGCTTGGCGGACCCCTTCCTACCCGAACTTTGTTCGGGTAGCATGACTCCCCAACCCCAATCGGGAAACTGGAAGTTTCGGATAACTAAAGTTCGGAAACCAAGTGGTGCTCTGTAGTTCATATGAAATAGATTTACTGACAATTTATTATGAAACAGCTTTAAGTCACTTTAAGTCACCTTGGTCATAAACAAAGAATATTTTCAAGTTTGTATTTTATTATAAATCATAGGTTTAAAATATAAAAAGTACATGCTGAACTTATCTTTGAAATGGAATGAAGACTGGTTTCTGTAAATGAAATTCTAAGGCACACTCAAATACTGTAGTACTTGAAATACGTATTTCACATTGAGAATAATACACCATGTTAATGTAATGAAAACAATCCTGACCTAACCCCTAATTAACCTAACTTTAACCTAAAGTAATATTAACCTAAACTTTAACCTAATATAATATTAACCTAACTTAACCCTTATGCTTTGCAGAGTGCCTTGAGGTACTCTGAGAGTTGTGCTTTTTTTTTAATTAGGCTATATTTTAATGTTTTTTTAATGTTTTTCATCACTCTTTGTGTTTTGAAATGAAAATGGTTGAGTTTGGAAACATTTTGACATTAACTTTACCTGAACATTTATAAAATAAAAAATATGTCCTAACAATAGCACTATGAAGTTTTTGCCAAAACCAGGTGCGCAGTGCGGTGGTTAACCATGGATAAGGAATAGATAATAGTACTAATTATGTAGTGGTTTTGAAGTCATTACATCCAGGGGATCTCATCAATAAGGACAGATTGCAACACTGCTACATTACAACTAAGTCTTTTTAATCTTTGAATCAGATTCACTTTTAACATTAATTTGAAATTTTTTGCAGTATACATTTTGTGTGTTCTAGGATGTTTAGTGAAAGACTCTTGGCATAAGGTTCCACATACCTCACCACCACAGTGGGATGTTTACCCACAGTGAAACCTCTCCTCCACCACCACAGTGGGACTGGTGCCCCAGAGCAATTTCTCCACCATTACCAAGATGAGCAACACAATACAAATAGCACGTCATTAGGTGGTTAATTACTAATAAGCAACACAATACACAAACACGTCATAAGGTGGATTCTGGTAGTACAGTCCAACAAAGTTACAGCCCCACTTCTGTGCCAGGTAAGTCTACTACAGACTCACCATAGCCCATAATACTTGGAACTTTTTGTTCCGAGAAGCTGAATCTAAAACAACAACAAAGTACAGTCGGGTTCGTTCTTGACAAACAATAGAGAATTTCGGGTTCAAATCCCAGGCGGGAGAGAAATGGTTGGACACATTTCCTCCTGTTCCCTTAGCACTAAATAGGTACCCAAGTATATATACTCAGCTTGTGGAATTGCATCCTGGGTAGGGTCATTAATTCGACCATTTATGGGGGGGAGGGGGAGACCTCGATATAAGCCTAGCAGGTATATAAGCGTTGTCTGCCTGTCCCCGAAACAATGAGGCATAGCGAACATTGTCAAGTAACCACCAACGGCCCACAGCCCGAGACAGGGCCATATATTAAAATTTTCTGGCGCAATTATGTATATATGTATGTATATATATATGCATAATTAGCTTTAACCAATTAAAAATTAATACACTGGCATTGATACTTACCTCAAATGTCAGTCTATCCGTCATAAATCTTCAAATGGTGAGGATATTTGGCAAAATCCCCCAGGAGATCCACCCTGCTCCAATGTTGTTGATATCCAGGCGAAGAGGTGCCAGATCTGATTTGCTATAAGTAGCGAGCCAAGGGGCTAAAAGTAGCGAATTTGTAGTAAAAGTAGCCCACTATTTTGTTTAGTGACTTATTTTATTATTATTATTATTATTATTATTATTATTATTATTATTATTATTATTATTATTATTATTATTATTATTATATATATATACATATATATATATATATATATATATATATATATATATATATATATATATATATATATATATATATATATATATATATATAAATATATATATATATATATATATACATATATATATATACATATATATATATGTCGTACCTAGTAGCCAGAACGCACTTCTCAGCCTACTATGCAAGGCCCGATTTGCCTAATATGCTAAGTTTTCCTGAATTAATATATTTTCTCTATTTTTTTTTCTTATGAAATGATAAAGCTACCTATTTCATTATGTATGAGGTCAATTTTGTTTTATTGGAGTTAAAATTAACGTAGATATATGACGGAACCTAACCAACCCTACCTAACCTAACCTAACCTATATCTTTATAGGTTAGGTTACGTTAGGTAGCCGAAAAAGTTAGGTTAGGTTAGGTTAGGTAGTCGAAAAACAATTAATTCATGAAAACTTGGCTTATTAGGCAAATCGGACCTTGCATAGTAGGCTGAGAAGTGAGTTCTGGCTACTAGGTGCGACATATATATATATATATATATATATATATATATATATATATATATATATATATATATATATATATATATATATATATATATATATATATATATATATATATATATATATATATATATATATATGTCGTACCTAATAGCCAGAACGCACTTCTCAGCCTACTAATCAAGGCCCGATTTGCCTAATAAGCCAAGTTTTCATGAATTAATGTTTTTTCGTCTACCTAACCTACCTAACCTAACCTAACCTAGCTTTTTTTGGCTACCTAACCTAACCTTACCTATAAATATAGGTTAGGTTAGGTTAGGTAGGGTTGGTTAGGTTCGGTCATATATCTACGTTAATTTTAACTCCAATAAAAAAAATTTGACCTCATACATAGAGAAAAGGGTTGCTTTATCATTTCATAAGAAAAAAATTATAGTAAATATATTAATTCAGGAAAACTTGGCTTATTAGGCAAATCGGGCCTTGAATAGTAGGCTGAGAAGTGAGTTCTGGCTACTAGGTACGACATATATATATATATATATATATATATATATATATATATATATATATATATATATATATATATATATATATATATATATATATATATATATATAGGGGTACCACCACTGGTTTAATTAAAGGGACCCACATCCTCGAAGAAGAAAATAAATAGTGTTCAGAGAAGACCTTGTGGATTCTCACTGAATACTTTAATCTTTTCCTCTCCTACCACCCCTATTATTTTTTTTTTTATTTGATTTTATTGCAATGTTACAGTTTACAGAAAACACACACTTATATAACAATATAACAATATACCAATCAGTGTTCGAAGACCTAGTCCAGTTCCTCGGGGGTCGGGTGCGTACCCAAGATACAACACGCATTTCCCCTCTGAACAGCGACACTGAGGCGCTGGAACATAAAACTGGCCGCTCTTGGGTCTCTAGTCTTCCCAATGAGTTCCTCGCCCAGCTCCTTCAGGAACTTAAGTGCACATTTACCCCAGGGGCCCAGAGTCTCAGAGCCTATTGGCACGAACCTGTAACGTTCTAGGTCCCTGTACTTGTTAGTTTTCTGGGTCTCCCTGAAGGTGGCCGCCCCGCCTCCCTCAGCTGCGCTGTAAGGTAGATAGGTATCAGCCAATGTGGATGCACACGTGTAGTCCCACACGACCTGTTTACCTTCTCTCCACGGCTGCAGGGTGTATATATATATATATATATATATATATATATATATATATATATATATATATATATATATATATATATATATATATATATATATATATATATATATATATATGTCGTACCTAGTAGCCAGAACGCACTTCTGAGCCTACTATACAAGGCCCGATTTGCCTAATAAGCCAAGTTTTCCTGAATTAATACATTTTCTCTAATTTTTTTCTTATGAAATGATATAGCTACCCATTTCATTATGTATGAGGTCAATTTTTTGTTATTGGAATTAATATTAACGTAGATATATGACCGAACCTAACCAACCCTACCTAACCTAACCTAACCTATCTCTATAGGTTAGGTTCGGTTAGGTAGCCAAAAAAGTTAGGTTAGGTTAGGTTAGGTAGGTTAGGTAGTCGAAAAACAATTATTTCATGAAAACTTGGCATATTAGGCAAATCGGGCCATGCATGTAGGCTGAGAAGTGCGTTCTGGCTACTAGGTACGACATATATATATATATATATATATATATATATATATATATATATATATATATATATATATATATATATATATATATATATATATATATATATATATATATATATATATATATATATATATATATATATATATATATATATATATTATTAAATATGACCGAAAAAGTAAGATTAATAATTCTAACACGAATTTTCTCAATCTTTCGTACATTTCTTTTCACTGTTGGAGGTAAATCAAAAATCAATTCTCCAAAATTCATTTTTATTTCTAGTCTGACGCGACACGAGCGCGTTTCGTAAAACTTATTACATTTTCAAAGACTTTAGTTTACAAATACACAACTGAATAGAACTTACGCATCTCTGATTTTATATCTACATTTTAGTGAGGTGGATGGGGTGAGGTGGCATTAATAGGGTATTAATTTCATCAACACAAGACAGAACAAGAGGTGGCATTAATAGGGTATTAATTTCATCAACACAAGACAGAACACGAAACAATGGGTATTGAATAGAAGTGTTTGTAGAAAGCCTATTGGTCCATATTTCTTGATGCTTCTATATTGGAGCGGAGTCTTGAGGTGGGTAGAATATAGTTGTGCATTAATTGGCTGTTGATTGCTGGTGTTGACTTCTTGATGTGTAGTGCCTCGCAAACGTCAAGCCGCCTGCTATCGCTGTATCTATCGATGATTTCTGTGTTGTTTACTAGGATTTCTCTGGCGATGGTTTGGTTGTGGGAAGAGATTATATGTTCCTTAATGGAGCCCTGTTGCTTATGCATCGTTAAACGCCTAGAAAGAGATGTTGTTGTCTTGCCTATATACTGGGTTTTTTGGAGCTTACAGTCCCCAAGAGGGCATTTGAAGGCATAGACGACATTAGTCTCTTTTAAAGCGTTCTGCTTTGTGTCTGGAGAGTTTCTCATGAGTAGGCTGGCCGTTTTTCTGGTTTTATAGTAAATCGTCAGTTGTATCCTCTGATTTTTGTCTGTAGGGATAACGTTTCTATTAACAATATCTTTCAGGACCCTTTCCTCCGTTTTATGAGCTGTGGAAAAGAAGTTCCTGTAAAATAGTCTAATAGGGGGTATAGGTGTTGTGTTAATTGTCTCTTCAGAGGTTGCATGGCGTTTCACTTTCCTTCTTATGATGTCTTCGACGAAACCATTGGAGAAGCCGTTGTTGACTAGGACCTGCCTTACCCTACAGAGTTCCTCGTCGACTTGCTTCCATTCTGAGCTGTGGCTGAGAGCACGGTCGACATATGCGTTAACAACACTCCTCTTGTACCTGTCTGGGCAGTCGCTGTTGGCATTTAGGCACATTTCTATGTTCGTTTCCTTAGTGTAGACTGCAGTGTGGAAACCTCCGCTCTTTTCCGTGACTGTTACATCTAGAAAGGGCAGCTTCCCATCCTTTTCCATCTCGTAAGTGAAACGCAGCACGGAACTCTGCTCAAATGCCTCCTTCAGCTCCTGCAGATGTCTGACATCAGGTACCTGTGTAAAAATGTCGTCAACATACCTGCAGTATATGGCCGGTTTCAAGTTCATGTCGACTAAGACTTTTTGCTCGATGGTACCCATGTAGAAGTTTGCAAACAGGACACCTAGGGGAGAACCCATGGCGACCCCATCTACTTGCTTATACATGTGCCCATCCGGGCTCAAGAAGGGTGCCTCTTTAGTACAAGCTTGGAGTAGTTTCCTCAGAATATTTTCTGGTATGTCAAGAGGAGTACAGGCTGGATCACGATACACTCTGTCGGCTATCATCCCGATTGTCTCGTCCACAGGTACGTTGGTAAACAGCGATTCTACGTCCAACGAGGCTCTTATCCCTGTGGCCCGTGTGCCCCGCAGTAAGTCAACAAATTCCTTTGGAGACTTCAGGCTGAAGGCGCAGGGAACATAAGGAGTCAGCAGGCCGTTGAGTCGCTTCGCCAGTCTGTACGTGGGTGTGGGTATCTGGCTAATTTATTTTATTTATTTATTTATGCATATACAAGAATGTACATAAGGAATGTGAGGATACAAATATGGTAATTACAGTCTTGTAAAGCCACTAGCACGCGCAGCGTTTCGGGCAGGTCCTTAATCTAAGAAAATTTTAAGGAGGTAAATACTTCCTTAAATTATAGACAAAAAAATGATAGCATTACATGAAATGAAAAAAAAAAAGATGATAGAAAATTGTAGGTACAGTATATTAAAGCACATAGATAGCTAAGATTGATTACAATGACAGCTTGAATGGTAGTTGACAAAAAAATTGGTAGGCACAATACAGCAGAAACAATATAAGATTGATTGCAATGACAGCTTGAATGGTAGTTGACAAAAATTGGTAGTCACAATACAGCATATGGCTAGCACATAAAAGAAGACAGCAATGAACACAATGATAATTAGGTTGTTTGATATTACATAAAAAATTAGGAGATTGGGTAACACTAGGTACAGAGCAAATTTAAAGCTCAGTGTAGGAAACTAAGAAGATGAAGTTAGGTACTTTTTGGTTTTGCTTTTAAATAAGGCAAAAGTTTTACAGTTTTTCAATTCACTAGGGAGTGAGTTCCATAGACTAGGTCCCTTAATTTGCATAGAGTGTTTACACAGATTAAGTTTGACCCTGGGGATATCAAAGAGATATTTATTTCTGGTGTGGTGATAATGGGTCCTATTACATCTGTCCAGGGAGAGTTTCAGAGCATGGTTTGCATTTAAGAACAGGGTTTTGTAAATGTAGTTGACACAAGAGAATGTGTGGAGGGAGTTAATATTTAGCAAGTTTAGGGATTTAAACAAGGGAGCTGAGTGTTGTCTGAAAGCAGAGTTAGTTATTATTCTGATAGCAGATTTTTGCTGTGTGATGATGGGCTTAAGGTGGTTTGCAGTGGTAGACCCCCATGCACAGATACCATAATTAAGATAGGGGTAGATTAGTGCATAATATAGTGAGTGGAGAGCAGAGTTAGGAATATAATATCTGATTTTGGAGAGTATACCAACTGTCTTAGAGACTTTCTTAGTTATGTGTTGAATGTGGGTGCTGAAGTTGAGTCTCTTGTCTAGGAATAGGCCAAGAAACTTGCCATCATTTTTATTACTGATGTTAATGTTGTCTATCTGTAGCTGAATTGCATTTGATGATTTGCTTCCAAATAAGATGTAGTAAGTCTTTTCGATGTTTAATGTTAGTTTGTTCGTTGACATCCATAAGTGGACTTTTTTTAATTCATTATTCACAACATTATTTAGTGTATGTGGGTTGAGGTTTGAATAGATAAGGGTAGTATCGTCAGCAAACAATATAGGTTTGAGAATATTAGAGACATTAGGCAGATCGTTTATATATATAAAAAATAGAAGAGGTCCTAAGATGCTGCCCTGTGGCACTCCAACGGTAATTGGTAGAGTGGAAGAAGTTGTATCATTGATGGTTACATATTGGTGTCTGTCACTAAGATAGGATCGGATGTAGTCAAGGGCAAGGCCTCGGATTTCATAATGCTGGAGTTTAAGTAAGAGGTAGTTGTGATTAACAGTATCAAAGGCTGTATCAAAGGCTAATGATTGGCCGAAGTGGGTTTCCAGGCTTGTGTGTCTTGACATTTCCATACGCATATCCAGGTTTATATTCCCCAATGATCTTTGGCAGGTGGAGTCCGGATTTCTTGGCGTTCACAGTTTCGATTAGTTTGTTGACCTTTGCTTTTAATTCGGCTGTAGTGTCCTTCGTTACCCTTTGGAACTTAGTTTGGTCAGAGAGTATGATGTTCATTTTCGCCAGATATTCGTCTTTTTTAAGAATGACATATATTGGCGACTTGTCACCTCTCCTGACAACTATCTCCTTGTTCTCACGAAGGCTTTTAGCTGCCGCTTTGAGCTCGGGGGACAGTATGGTGCTTCTGTAATTGCCTCGATTCTTTCCTCCTTCTGCAATAAGTTCTGCTTGTAAGGTATCTTTGGTAGTGACCTTTTGTGTCTCGAGGTCGAATATGTCGTCCAACAGAATTTCCAACTCTACTTTCCGGGCCATCTCACTCGGTCTGGACATAACATACCTTATCCTTAATAACCCTCCAGAGACTGATAGGTCTTAATAACCCTCCAGAGGTTGATAGGCCTTAATAACCCTCCAGAGGTTGATAGGTCTTAATAACCCTCCAGAGGTTGATAGGTCTTAATAATCCTCCAGAGGTTGATAGGCCTTAATAACCCTCCAGAGGTTAGTAGCCATTCATAACTGTAGGCCTAATAAAAAAGGTGGTGGCACAGCTATATATTACCGAGATACATTTATCTGCAACAGTGTTATTAGTGACAGAGATGACTACTGTGAATATACTTTTGCTCAGTTTACAATTAAATCCCTTAAATCCTCTTTGACTATTGGAGCCATCTATAGATTTCCTAATACTAACATAGCTTCTTTCTCAGACAACCTAAGGAATCTTATTATAAACAACAATCTCAACAAAAACCACATCATTCTGGGAGGAGACTTTAATATTGACCTGGGTCAACAAAACTGCTCTCAAGTTGACTATTTCCTTAACAGCATGAACTCCTGTATGCTAATCCCCACTATCACCAAACCTACCCGAGTCACTCAAACATCAGCCACTACCTTGGACCACATATGGACAAACATAACAGCTCCCCTTGTATCTGGTATAATCTACGACAGAACAACTGACCACTATCCTACCTTTCTCATAGCGAACATGGACATAACTCCACCAAAAAGCAAGAAATTTTCATTTAGGCTACACAGTGAATCAGCTTTAGACAATCTTACAGAGGCACTTCACAATATTAACTGGGATTCTGAATTCATTAATACCCATGATATAAATTCATTAGCTAACCTCTTCCTCTCCAAAACTCTAAGCCTCTACAACCTTCATTGTCCCCTTCTTACAAAGCAAGTAACTGACAAAAGATTAAACAATCCATGGCTCACAAATGGCATTCTCAACTCAATCAACAAGAAACATGAATATGAAAAGAAAGTTAGGATTGGCCTAGTTTCAAGGGAAGTAGCTAAAAGGTACTCATCAATGCTTACTAGTATCATAAGAAAGGCAAAACTTGCATATTATGTGAATAGATTCAATGAAGCAAAAGGTAACATGAAAAACACTTGGAAAACTATCTCTAGTATCCTAGGAACTAAACACCACTCACATAACCAAATAAAACTCTACAAGGATGGGGATATACCGTCAACTGATGTAGAAATGGCAAATGAATTTAATAGTTTCTTTTCATCGGTTGGTGCTAATCTTGCCAGTAAAATCCCACAGACTCAGACACATATTAACACATATCTCTCAGGCAGCTATCCAAACTCTCTTCTCCTTTCACCAATCAGCCCGGCAGATGTTGTGTCCATCATACACTCTCTAAAAACCAAGGCAGGGAACACCAGTGAAATTCCGTCCATTGTGTACAAGAGAGCCTCCCATGCCCTTGCCCCACCCATAGCACTACTGTTCAACAAATCTATAGAGTGTCACACCTTCCCTGATATCCTCAAAAAAGCAAGAGTAACGCCAGTCCATAAAGGAGGCAATCCGGCGGACATAAACAATTATAGACCAATATCAAATCTACCCATTCTATCAAAAATATTTGAAAAAATTATTTACAAACAGCTCTATTCCTACCTCGTAAAATTCGACATACTCAGCCCCTGCCAGTTTGGCTTCCGGTCCCAAAAGAGTACCAATGATGCAATCATTAGTCTCCTTGACATTATCTACTCAGCCCTTGACAAAAATGAGTTTCCGATTGGACTCTTCATTGACCTAAGAAAAGCCTTTGATACTGTTAATCACAACTACCTCTTATTTAAACTCCAGCATTATGGAATCCGAGGCCTTGCCCTTGACTACATCCGATCCTATCTTAGTGACAGACACCAATATGTAACCATCAATGATACAACTTCTTCCACTCTACCAATTACCGTTGGAGTGCCACAGGGCAGCATCTTAGGACCTCTTCTATTTCTTATATATATAAACGATCTGCCTAATGTCTCTAATATTCTCAAACCTATATTGTTTGCTGACGATACTACCCTTATCTACTCAAACCTCAACCCACATACACTAAATAATGTTGTGAATAATGAATTAAAAAAAGTCCACTTATGGATGTCAACGAACAAACTAACATTAAACATCGAAAAGACTTACTACATCTTATTTGGAAACAAATCATCAAATGCAATTCAGCTACAGATAGACAACATTAACATCAGTAATAAAAATGATGGCAAGTTTCTTGGCCTATTCCTAGACAAGAGACTCAACTTCAGCACCCACATTCAACACATAACTAAGAAAGTCTCTAAGACAGTTGGTATACTCTCCAAAATCAGATATTATGTTCCTAACTCTGCTCTCCTCTCACTATATTATGCACTAATCTACCCCTATCTTAATTATGGTATCTGTGCATGGGGGTCTACCACTGCAAACCACCTTAAGCCCATCATCACACAGCAAAAATCTGCTATCAGAATAATAACTAACTCTGCTTTCAGACAACACTCAGCTCCCTTGTTTAAATCTCTAAACTTGCTAAATATTAACTCCCTCCACACATTCTCTTGTGTCAACTACATTTACAAAACCCTGTTCTTAAATGCAAACCATGCTCTGAAACTCTCCCTGGACAGATGTAATAGGACCCATTATCACCACACCAGAAATAAATATCTCTTTGATATCCCCAGGGTCAAACTTAATCTGTGTAAACACTCTATGCAAATTAAGGGACCTAGTCTATGGAACTCACTCCCTAGTGAATTGAAAAACTGTAAAACTTTTGCCTTATTTAAAAGCAAAACCAAAAAGTACCTATCTTCATCTATTTAGTTTCCTACACTGAGCTTTAAATTTGCTCTGTACCTAGTGGTACCCAATCTCCTAATTTTTATGTAATATCAAACAACCTTATCATTGTGTTCATTGCTGTCTTCTTTTATGTGCTAGCCATATGCTGTATTGTGACTACCAATTTTTGTCAACTACCATTCAAGCTGTCATTGCAATCAATCTTATATTGTTTCTGCTGTATTGTGCCTACCAATTTGTTGTCAACTACCATTTTAAGCTGTCATTGCAATCAATCATAGCTACCTATGTGCTTTAATATACTGTACCTATAATTTTCTCTCATCTTTTTTTTTTTTTTTTTCATTCCATGTAATCTGTTATCATTTTTTTGTCTATAAATTTTGCAAGTATTTACCTCCTTAAAATTTTCTTAGATTAAGGACCTGCCCGAAACGCTGCGCGTGCTAGTGGCTTTACAAGACTGTAATTACCATAATTGTATCCTCACATTCCTTATGTACATTCTTGTATATGCATAAATAAATAAATAAATAAATAAATAAACATGACAGTTTATGCCCAGATTTAGGAGAGTGACTTGGTCCTCAGTGAGGTTAATTCCTGCAAGGTTCAGGAAGCCATCTCTTGGTCGTGGAATTGCCATAGGTCCTCCATATAATGTTGTTAGTTTCTTGATAATCCTTGTTTCAGTGCTGAGGTGATGTTGGTCTGTGATGTCGAGGTGTTGTTCAATACGGGTACGGATACTTTCGTCGATGTTGCTATTTGGTATGTATGTACCTTACCTGAATAAACATATTTATTTATTTATTTATTTATTTATTTTATTTCTCCACTCGTTTGTAGCATGAAGTAGTTGCGTTTTGTTGTCTTTGATTTCATTCTCTGCCTTGTATATCTGATCACGAATCAGATCCTGGCGATATTTTATCGTGAAGGCTTGATTCCTTGCTGCTGGGTCGTGCGCTTTAATATTAGTATATTTTGGTAGCAGTCTTTCCTGTAGACATATATTATTAAATATGACCGAAAAAGTAAGATTAATAATTCTAACACGAATTTTCTCAATCTTTCGTACATTTCTTTTCACTGTTGGAGGTAAATCAAAAATCAATTCTCCAAAATTCATTTTTATTTCTAGTCTGACGCGACACGAGCGCGTTTCGTAAAACTTATTACATTTTCAAAGACTTTAGTTTACAAATACACAACTGAATAGAACTTACGCATCTCCGATTTTATATCTACATTTTAGTGAGGTGGATGGGGTGAGGTGGCATTAATAGGGTATAAATTTCATCAACACAAGACAGAACACGAAACAATGGGTATTGAATAGAAGTGTTTGTAGAAAGCCTATTGGTCCATATTTCTTGATGCTTCTATATTGGAGCGGAGTCTTGAGGTGGGTAGAATATGCATATAGAAATGTCAAGACACACAAGCCTGGAAACCCATTTCGGCCAATCATTAGCCAGATACCCACACCCACGTACAGACTGGCGAAGCGACTCAACGGCCTGCTGACTCCTTATGTTCCCTACGCCTTCAGCCTGAAGTCTCCAAAGGAATTTGTTGACTTACTGCGGGGCACACGGGCCACAGAGATAAGAGCCTCGTTGGACGTAGAATCGCTGTTTACCAACGTACCTGTGGACGAGACAATCGGGATGATAGCCGACAGAGTGTATCGTGATCCAGCCTGTACTCCTCTTGACATACCAGAAAATATTCTGAGGAAACTACTCCAAGCTGGTACTAAAGAGGCACCCTTCTTGAGCCCGGATGGGCACATGTATAAGCAAGTAGATGGGGTCGCCATGGGTTCTCCCCTAGGTGTCCTGTTTGCAAACTTCTACATGGGTACCATCAAGCAAAAAGTCTTAGTCGACATGAACTTGAAACCGGCCATATACTGCAGGTATGATGACGACATTTTTACACAGGTACCTGATGTCAGACATCTGCAGGAGCTGAAGGAGGCATTTGAGCAGAGTTCCGTGCTGCGTTTCACTTACGAGATGGAAAAGGATGGGAAGCTGCCCTTTCTAGATGTAACAGTCATGGAAAAGAGCGGAGGTTTCCACACTGCAGTCTACACTAAGGAAACGAACATAGAAATGTGCCTAAATGCCAACAGCGACTGCCCAGACAGGTACAAGAGGAGTGTTGTTAACGCATATGTCGACCGTGCTCTCAGCCACAGCTCAGAATGGAAGCAAGTCGACGAAGAACTCTGTAGGGTAAGGCAGGTCCTAGTCAACAACGGCTTCTCCAATGGTTTCGTCGAAGACATCATAAGAAGGAAAGTGAAACGCCATGCAACCTCTGAAGAGACAACTAACACAACACCTATACCCCCTATTAGACTATTTTACAGGAACTTCTTTTCCACAGCTCATAAAACGGAGGAAAGGGTCCTGAAAGATATTGTTAATAGAAACGTTATCCCTACAGACAAAAATCAGAGGATACAACTGACGATTTACTATAAACCAGAAAAACGGCCAGCCTACTCATGAGAAACTCTCCAGACACAAAACAGAACGCTTTAAAAGAGACTAATGTCGTCTATGCCTTCAAATGCCCTCTTGGGGACTGTAAGCTCCAAAAAAAAACAGTATATAGGCAAGACAACAACATCTCTTTCTAGGCTTTTAACGATGCATAAGCAACAGGGCTCCATTAAGGAACATATAATCTCTTCCCACAACCAAACCATCGCCAGAGAAATCCTAGTAAACAACACAGAAATCATCGATAGAGAGACAGCGATAGCAGGCGGCTTGACGTTTGCGAGGCACTACACATCAAGAAGTCAACACCAGCAATCAACAGCCAATTAATGCACAACTATATTCTACCCACCTCAAGACTCCGCTCCAATATAGAAGCATCAAGAAATATGGACCAATAGGCTTTCTACAAACACTTCTATTCAATACCCATTGTTTCGTGTTCTGTCTTGTGTTGATGAAATTAATACCCTATTAATGCCACCTCTTGTTCTGTCTTGTGTTGATGAAATTAATACCCTATTAATGCCACCTCACCCCATCCACCTCACTAAAATGTAGATATAAAATCGGAGATGCGTAAGTTCTATTCAGTTGTGTATTTGTAAACTAAAGTCTTTGAAAATGTAATAAGTTTTACGAAACGCGCTCGTGTCGCGTCAGACTAGAAATAAAAATGAATTTTGGAGAATTGATTTTTGATTTACCTCCAACAGTGAAAAGAAATGTACGAAAGATTGAGAAAATTCGTGTTAGAATTATTAATCTTACTTTTTCGGTCATATTTAATAATATATGTCTACAGGAAACACTGCTACCAAAATATACTAATATATATATATATATATATATATATATATATATATATATATATATATATATATATATATATATATATATATATATATATATATATATATATATAATGAGTTTTATATATATAATTAAGCCCTGATGCTAAGAAAATAGTTAGAGGGATAGAAGCCCTAAACCAAAAAATAATAAATACAGAATATGCGGTCATATTCAATGAAACATGTTTGAAAGAAAACCTGCTGCCAGTATACACCAATATATATATATATATATATATATATATATATATATATATATATATATATATATATATATATATATACATATACATATATATATATATTGGTGTATACTGGCAGCAGGTTTTCTTTCAAACATGTTTCATTGAATATGACCGCATATTCTGTATTTATTATTTTTTGGTTTAGGGCTTCTATCCCTCTAACTATTTTCTTAGCATCAGGGCTTAATTGGAATAGGAGTTCTCCAAAACTCATTTTCGTACTTTTAAGGTGAAGAAAAGAAGTGATTTACTATAGAGTGTATTACACTTATTTGTATAATTTGCACGACGTTTCGAACCTCCATGGTTCATTCTCAAGTGAACAGATCTTACAATACTAGTTGATTTTATACCCGCATTAGGTCAGGTGATAATACAATGAAGGTGAAAAACATGGGGGGATACATAAGGGATAAACATAGGGGCTGCAGAAGGCTTATTGGCCCATACGAGGCATCTCCTATCCAAACACAAAGATTAATCCAGTGTAATTGGCCTGTTATGTTGGACATTGTCTTCTGTGTTGGCATCGATATGTTCTTGTCTTGTCCTTACTCTCATGGTGGGTAGAGTAAATAGTTCCGTGATTTGGGTGTTCATGGTAGGTCGCTCTATTCTTATGTGAATTGCCTCAAGAATTTGTAATCTTCTTGAATCTTGGGTTTTGTCTATTATGCAAGTATTCTTGTTCAACATTTCTCTTGTTAGAGTAATGTCATGGGCTTGTCTCATGTGATTCCTAGGGGCACCAGATTGAAGATGGCATGTCAAACGCCTCGTCAGCTTGGTCGACGTCATACCTATGTACTTACATTGAAGGTTACATCCTTCGTGGGGGCAAGTGTACATGTATACAACGCTTGACTGCTGTAGAGGGTTCTCCGTCGGCTTCGGGCTGTTTTTGATAAGGAGTTCGGAAGTCTTCTTGGTTTTGTAGAATATTATCAGGTTTATGTTTTGGTTAGGAGTAGTGCTTTTTACTCCTTTACGGATTATTTCTTTCATTATTCTTTCCTCTTTTATATGTTCACTGTGCATGGTTGATTTGTAATATAATTTTATTGGGGGTGTTGTGGTTTCTGTTCTAGGTTCTGAATTATACCAACGGTCCAAGTGTCTTCTTATAGCAGCGTTTATTTCCGCGTTGCTATATCCGTTGTTCACCAATACCTGAGTTACTCTTTCAAACTTTCTACTCACGTTACTCCATTCAGAGCAGTGGGTAAGCGCTCGACGAATATAAGCATTGAGAACACTGGCTTTGTATCTTTGGGGGCACTCACTTCTACCGTTCAGGCATAATCCTATGTTGGTGGGCTTGGTATATACGTTGGGTATATACCAATTGATATACCAGCAATTGATATACCAGCAATCCGTACCAGCAATGTTGATTGCTGGTACGGATACTTTCGTCGATGTTGCTATTTCTCCACTCGTTTGTCGACGAAAGTATCCGTACCCGCATTGAACAACACCTCGACATCCTCACAGACCGACATCACCTCAGCACTGAAACAAAGATTATCAAGAAACTAACAACGTTATATGGAGGACCTATGGCAATTCCACGACCAAGAGATGGCTTCCTGAACCTTGCAGGAATTAACCTCACTGAGGACCAAGTCACTCTCCTAAATCTGGGCATAAACTGTCACGTTATGTCCAGACCGAGTGAGATGGCTCGGAAAGTGGAGTTGGAAATTCTGTTGGACGACATATTCGACCTCGAGACACAAACGAAGGTCACTACCAAAGATACCTTACAAGCAGAACTTATTGCGGAAGGAGGAAAGAATCGAGGCAATTACAGAAGCACCATACTGTCCCCCGAGCTCAAAGCGGCAGCTAAAAGCCTTCGTGAGAACAAGGAGATAGTTGTCAGGAGAGGCGACAAGTCGCCAATATACGTCATTCTTAAAAAAGACGAATATCTGGCGAAAATGAACCTCATACTCTCTGACCAAACTAAATTCCAAAGGGTAACGAAGGACACTACAGCCGAATTGAAAGCAAAGGTCAACAAACTGATCGAAACTGTGAACGCCAAGAAATCAGGACTCCACCTGCCAAAGATTATTGGAGAATATAAACCTGGATATGCGTATGGAAATGTCAAGACACACAAGCCTGGAAACCCACTTCGGCCAATCATTAGCCAGATACCCACACCCACGTACAGACTGGCGAAGCGACTCAACGGCCTGCTGACTCCTTATGTCCCTTGCGCCTTCAGCCTGAAGTCTCCAAAGGAATTTGTTGACTTACTGCAGGGCACACGGGCCACAGGGATAAGAGCCTCGTTGGACGTAGAATCGCTGTTTACCAACGTACCTGTGGACGAGACAATCGGGATGATAGCCGACAGAGTGTATCGTAATCCAGCCTGTACTCCTCTTGACATACCAGAAAATATTCTGAGGAAACTACTCCAAGCTTGTACTAAAGAGGCACCCTTCTGAGCCCGGATGGGCACATGTATAAGCAAGTAGATGGGGTCGCCATGGGTTCTCCCCTAGGTGTCCTGTTTGCAAACTTCTACATGGGTACCATCGAGCAAAAAGTCTTAGTCGACATGAACTTGAAACCGGCCATATACTGCAGGTATGTTGACGACATTTTTACACAGGTACCTGATGTCAGACATCTGCAGGAGCTGAAGAAGGCATTTGAGCAGAGTTCCGTGCTGCGTTTCACTTACGAGATGGAAAAGGATGGGAAGCTGCCCTTTCTAGATGTAACAGTCATGGAAAAGAGCGGAGGTTTCCACACTGCAGTCTACACTAAGGAAACGAACATAGGAATGTGCCTAAGTGCCAACAGCGACTGCCCAGGACAGGTACAAGAGGAGTGTTGTTAACGCATATGTCGACCGTGCTCTCAGCCACAGCTCAGAATGGAAGCAAGTCGACGAAGAACTCTGTAGGGTAAGGCAGGTCCTAGTCAACAACGGCTTCTCCAATGGTTTCGTCGAAGACATCATAAGAAGGAAAGTGAAACGCCATGCAACCTCTGAAGAGACAACTAACACAACACCTATACCCCTATTAGACTATTTTACAGGAACTTCTTTTCCACAGCTCATAAAACGGAGGAAAGGGTCCTGAAAGATATTGTTAATAGAAACGTTATCCCTACAGACAAAAATCAGAGGATACAACTGACGATTTACTATAAAACCAGAAAAACGGCCAGCCTACTCATGAAAAACTCTCCAGACACAAAGCAGAACGCTTTAAAAGAGACCAACGTCGTCTATGCCTTCAAATGCCCACTTGGGGACTGTAAGCTCCAAAAAACCCAGTATATAGGCAAGACAACAACATCTCTTTCTAGACGTTTAACGATGCATAAGCAACAGGGCTCCATTAAGGAACATATAATCTCTTCCCACAATCAAACCATCGCCAGAGAAATCCTAGTAAACAACACAGAAATCATCAATAGATACAGCGATAGCAGACGGCTTGACGTTTGCGAGGCACTGCACATTAAGAAGTCAACACCAGCAATCAACAGCCAATTAATGCACAACTATATTCTACCCACCTCAAGACTCCGCTCCAATATATAGAAGCATCAAGAAATATGGACCAATAGGCTTTCTACAATCACTTCCATTTCAATACCCATTGTTTCGTGTTCTGTCTTGTGTTGATGAAATTAATACCCTATTAAATACCATCTCACCCCATCCACCTCACTCAAATGTAGATATAAACAAATCGGAGATATGTAAGTTCTATTCAGTTGTGTATGTGGAAAGTCTTTGAAAATGTAATAAGTTTTACGAAACGCGCTCAAGTGTCGCGTCAGACTAGAAATAAAAATGAATTTTGGAGAATTGATTTTTGAATTACCTCCAACAGTGAAAAGAAATGTACGAAAGATTGAGAAAATTCGTGTTATAATTATTAATCTTACTTTTTTGGTCATATTTAATAATAACAATATATATATATATATATATATATATATATATATATATATATATATATATATATATATATATATATATATATATATATATATATATATATATATATATATATATATATATATATATATATATATATATATATATATATATATATATATATATATATATATTAGTATATTTTGGTAGCAGTCTTTCCTGTAGACATATATTATTAAATATGACCGAAAAAGTAAGATTAATAATTCTAACACGAATTTTCTCTATCTTTCTTATGTTTCTTTTCACTTTTGATGGTAATTCAAAGATCAATTTTCCAAAATTAATTTTTATTTCTAGTCTGACGCGACACTTGAGCGCATTTTGTAAAACTTATTACATTTTCAAAGACTTTAGTTTACAAACACACAACTGAAACTGAATAGAGCTTACACATCGTCGAGGTTTATATCTCCATTTGGGTGAGGTAGATGAGGTGAAAAACGAACTTTCAACAATGGGTATTAAATTCCAACACAAGACAGAACACGAAACAATGGGTATTGAATGGAAGTAATTGTCCATATTTCATATTTCTTGATGCTTCTATATTGGAGCGGAGTCTTGAGGTGGGTAGAATATAGTTGTGCATTAATTGGCTGTTGATTGCTGGTGTTGACTTCTTGATGTGTAGTGCCTCGCAAACGTCAAGCCGCCTGCTATCGCTGTATCTATCGATGATTTCTGTGTTGTTTGCTAAGATTTCTCTGGTGATGGTTTGTTTGTGGGAAGAGATTATATATTCCTTAATGGAGCCCTGTTGCTTATGCATCGTTAAACGCCTGGAAAGAGATGTTGTTGTCTTGCCTATATGCCTATATACTGTTTTTTTTAGGCTTACAGTCCCCAAGAGGGCATTTAAAGGCATAGACGACGTTGGTCTCTTTTAAAGCGTTCTGCTTTGTGTCTGGAGAGTTTCTCATGAGTAGGCTACTATATATATATATATATATATATATATATATGCGAACAAGCCTGAATGGTCCCCAGGACATATGCAACTGAAAACTCACACCCCAGAAGTGACTCGAACCCATACTCCCAGAAGCAACGCATCTGGTATGTACAAGACGCCTTAATCCACTTGACCATCACGACCGGACATAATGAGGTGATAGCCGAGGCTATTTGAACCACCCCACCGCCGGCACTCGGATAGTTATCTTGGGCATAGCATTTTACCAAATCACCTCATTCTTTGGGGCAACACGTGAGGAACACAAATGCGAACAAGCCTGAATGGTCCCCAGGACATATGCAACTGAAAACTCACACCCCAGAAGTGACTCGAAGCCATACTCCCAGAAGCAACGCATCTGGTATGTACAAGACGCCTTAATCCACTTGACCATCACGACCGGACATAATGAGGTGATAGCCGAGGCTATTTGAACCACCCCACCGCCGGCACTCGGATAGTTATCTTGGGCATAGCATTTTACCAAATCACCTCATTCTTTGGGGCAACACGTGAGGAACACAAATGCGAACAAGCCTGAATGGTCCCCAGGACATATGCAACTGAAAACTCACACCCCAGAAGTGACTCGAACCCATACTCCCAGAAGCAACGCATCTGGTATGTACAAGACGCCTTAATCCACTTGACCATCACGACCGGACATAATGAGGTGATAGCCGAGGCTATTTGAACCACCCCACCGCCGGCACTCGGATAGTTATCTTGGGCATAGCATTTTACCAAATCACCTCATTCTTTGGGGCAACACGTGAGGAACACAAATGCGAACAAGCCTGAATGGTCCCCAGGACATATGCAACTGAAAACTCACACCCCAGAAGTGACTCGAACCCATACTCCCAGAAGCCACGCATCTGGTATGTACAAGACGCCTTAATCCACTTGACCATCACGACCGGACATAATGAGGTGATAGCCGAGGCTATTTGAACCACCCACCGCCGGCACTCGGATAGTTATCTTGGGCATAGCATTTTACCAAATCACCTCATTCTTTGGGGCAACACATGAGGAACACAAATGCGAACAAGCCTGAATGGTCCCCAGGACATATGCAACTGAAAACTCACACCCCAGAAGTGACTCGAACCCATACTCCCAGAAGCAACGCATCTGGTATGTACAAGACGCCTTAATCCACTTGACCATCACGACCGGACATAATGAGGTGATAGCCGAGGCTATTTGAACCACCCCACCGCCGGCACTCGTGTGCCGGCACTCGTGTTATTTGTGTTCCTCACGTGTTGCCCCAAAGAATGAGGTGATTTGGTAAAATGCTATGCCCAAGATAACTATCCGAGTGCCGGCGGTGGGGTGGTTCAAATAGCCTCGGCTATCACCTCATTATGTCCGGTCGTGATGGTCAAGTGGATTAAGGCGTCTTGTACATACCAGATGCGTTGCTTCTGTGGAGTATGGGTTCGAGTCACTTCTGGGGTGTGAGTTTTCAGTTGCATATGTCCTGGGGACCATTCAGGCTTGTTCGCATTTGTGTTCCTCACGTGTCGCCCCAAAGAATGAGGTGATTGGTAAAATGCTATGCCCAAGATAACTATCCGAGTGCCGGCGGTGGGGTGGTTCAAATAGCCTCGGCTATCACCTCATTATGTCCGGTCGTGATGGTCAAGTGGATTAAGGCGTCTTGTACATACCAGATGCGTTGCTTCTGGGAGTATGGGTTCGAGTCACTTCTGGGGTGTGAGTTTTCAGTTGCATATGTCCTGGGGACCATTCAGGCTTGTTCGCATTTGTGTTCCTCACGTGTTGCCCCAAAGAATGAGGTGATTTGGTAAAATGCTATGCCCAAGATAACTATCCGAGTGCCGGCGGTGGGGTGGTTCAAATAGCCTCGGCTATCACCTCATTATGTCCGGTCGTGATGGTCAAGTGGATTAAGGCGTCTTGTACATACCAGATGCGTTGCTTCTGGGAGTATGGGTTCGAGTCACTTCTGGGGTGTGAGTTTTCAGTTGCATATGTCCTGGGGACCATTCAGGCTTGTTCGCATTTGTGTTCCTCACGTGTTGCCCCAAAGAATGAGGTGATTTGGTAAAATGCTATGCCCAAGATAACTATCCGAGTGCCGGCGGTGGGGTGGTTCAAATAGCCTCGGCTATCACCTCATTATGTCCGGTCGTGATGGTCAAGTGGATTAAGGCGTCTTGTACATACCAGATGCGTTGCTTCTGGGAGTATGGGTTCGAGTCACTTCTGGGGTGTGAGTTTTCAGTTGCATATGTCCTGGGGACCATTCAGGCTTGTTCGCATTTGTGTTCCTCACGTGTTGCCCCAAAGAATGAGGTGATTTGGTAAAATGCTATGCCCAAGATAACTATCCGAGTGCCGGCGGTGGGGTGGTTCAAATAGCCTCGGCTATCACCTCATTATGTCCGGTCGTGATGGTCAAGTGGATTAAGGAGTCTTGTACATACCAGATGCGTTGCTTCTGGGAGTATGGGTTCGAGTCACTTCTGGGTGTGAGTTTTCAGTTGCATATGTCCTGGGGACCATTCAGGCTTGTTCGCATTTGTGTTCCTCACGTGTTGCCCCAAAGAATGAGGTGATTTGGTAAAATGCTATGCCCAAGATAACTATCCGAGTGCCGGCGGTGGGGTGGTTCAAATAGCCTCGGCTATCACCTCATTATGTCCGGTCGTGATGGTCAAGTGGATTAAGGCGTCTTGTACATACCAGATGCGTTGCTTCTGGGAGTATGGGTTCGAGTCACTTCTGGGGTGTGAGTTTTCAGTTGCATATGTCCTGGGGACCATTCAGGCTTGTTCGCATTTGTGTTCCTCACGTGTTGCCCCAAAGAATGAGGTGATTTGGTAAAATGCTATGCCCAAGATAACTATCCGAGTGCCGGCGGTGGGGTGGTTCAAATAGCCTCGGCTATCACCTCATTATGTCCGGTCGTGATGGTCAAGTGGATTAAGGCGTCTTGTACATACCAGATGCGTTGCTTCTGGGAGTATGGGTTCGAGTCACTTCTGGGGTGTGAGTTTTCAGTTGCATATGTCCTGGGGACCATTCAGGCTTGTTCGCATTGTGTTCCTCACGTGTTGCCCCAAAGAATGAGGTGATTTGGTAAAATGCTATGCCCAAGATAACTATCCGAGTGCCGGCGGTGGGGTGGTTCAAATAGCCTTCGGCTATCACCTCATTATGTCCGCGTCGTGATGGTCAAGTGGATTAAGCGTCTTGTACATACCAGATGCGTTGCTTCTGGGAGTATGGGTTCGAGTCACTTCTGGGGTGTGAGTTTTCAGTTGCATATGTCCTGGGGACCATTCAGGCTTGTTCGCATTTGTGTTCCTCACGTGTTGCCCAAAGAATGAGGTGATTTGGTAAAATGCTATGCCCAAGATAACTATCCGAGTGCCGGCGGTGGGGTGGTTCAAATAGCCTCGGCTATCACCTCATTATGTCCGGTCGTGATGGTCAAGTGGATTAAGGCGTCTTGTACATACCAGATGCGTTGCTTCTGGGAGTATGGGTTCGAGTCACTTCTGGGGTGTGAGTTTTCAGTTGCATATGTCCTGGGGACCATTCAGGCTTGTTCGCATTTGTGTTCCTCACGTGTTGCCCCAAAGAATGAGGTGATTTGGTAAAATGCTATGCCCAAGATAACTATCCGAGTGCCGGCGGTGGGGTGGTTCAAATAGCCTCGGCTATCACCTCATTATGTCCGGTCGTGATGGTCAAGTGGATTAAGGCGTCTTGTACATACCAGATGCGTTGCTTCTGGGAGTATGGGTTCGAGTCACTTCTGGGGTGTGAGTTTTCAGTTATATATATATATCTATATTATATATATATATATATATATATATATATATATATATATATCTATATATATATATTAATATATCAATATATATATATATATGCGAACAAGCCTGAATGGTCCCCAGGACAATATGCAACTGAAAACTCACACCCCAGAAGTGACTCGAACCCATACTCCCAGGAGCAACGCAACTGGTATGTACAAGACGCCTTAATCCACTTGACCATCACGAACCGGACATAATGAGGTGATAGCCGAGGCTATTTGAACCACCCCACCGCCGGCACTCGGATAGTAATCTTGGGCATAGCATTTTTACCAAATCACCTCATTCTTTGGGGCACACGTGAGGAACACAATTGCGAACAAGCCTGAATGGTCCCCAGGGCAATATGCAACTGAAAACTCACACCCAGAAGTGACTCGAACCCATACTCCCAGGAGCAACGCAACTGGTATGTACAAGACGCCTTAATCCACTTGACCATCACGACCGGACATAATGAGGTGATAGCCGAGGCTATTTGAACCACCCCACCGCCGGCACTCGGATAGTAATCTTGGGCATAGCATTTTACCAAATCACCTCATTCTATGGGGCACACGTGAGGAACACAAATGCGAACAAGCCTGAATGGTCCCCAGGACAATATGCAACTGAAAACTCACACCCCATAAGTGACTCGAACCCATACTCCCAGGAGCAACGCAACTGGTATGTACAAGACGCCTTAATCCACTTGACCATCATGACCGGACATAATGAGGTGATAGCCGAGGCTATTTGAACCACCCCACCGCCGGCACTCGGATAGTAATCTTGGGCATAGCATTTTACCAAATCACCTCATCTTTGGGGCACACGTGAGGAACACAAATGCGAACAAGCCTGAATGGTCTCCAGGACAATATGCAACTGAAAACTCACACCCCAGAAGTGACTCGAACCCATACGCCCAGGAGCAACGCAACTGGTATGTACAAGACGCCTTAATCCACTTGACCATCACGACCGGACATAATGAGGTGATAGCCGAGGCTATTTGAACCACCCCACCGCCGGCACTCGGATAGTAATCTTGGGCATAGCATTTTACCAAATCACCTCATTCTTTGGGGCACACGTGAGGAACACAAATGCGAACAAGCCTGAATGGTCCCCAGGACAATATGCAACTGAAAACTCACACCCCAGAAGTGACTCGAACCCATACTCCCAGGAGCAACGCAACTGGTATGTACAAGACGCCTTAACTCACTTGACCATCATGACCGGACATAATGAGGTGATAGCCGAGGCTATTTGAACCACCCCACCGCCGGCACTCGGATAGTAATCTTGGGCATAGCATTTTACCAAATCACCTCATTCTTTGGGGCACACGTGAGGAACACAAATGCGAACAAGCCTGAATGGTCCCCAGGACAATATGCAACTGAAAACTCACACCCAGAAGTGACTCGAACCCATACTCCCAGGAGCAACGCAACTGGTATGTACAAGACGCCTTAATCCACTTGACCATCACGACCGGACATAATGAGGTGATAGCCGAGGCTATTTGAACCACCCCACCGCCGGCACTCGGATAGTAATCTTGGGCATAGCATTTTACCAAATCACCTCATTCTTTGGGGCACACGTGAGGAACACAAATGCGAACAAGCCTGAATGGTCCCCAGGACAATATGCAACTGAAAACTCACACCCCAGAAGTGACTCGAACCCATACTCCCAGGAGCAACGCAACTGGTATGTACAAGACGCCTTAATCCACTTGACCATCACGACCGGACATAATGAGGTGATAGCCGAGGCTATTTGAACCACCCCACCGCCGGCACTCGGATAGTAATCTTGGGCATAGCATTTTACCAAATCACCTCATTCTTTGGGGCACACGTGAGGAACACAATTGCGAACAAGCCTGAATGGTCCCCAGGGCAATATGCAACTGAAAACTCACACCCCAGAAGTGACTCGAACCCATACTCCCAGGAGCAACGCAACTGGTATGTACAAGAACGCCTTAATCCACTTGACCATCACGACCTGACATAATGAGGTGATAGCCGAGGCTATTTGAACCACCCCACCACGGCACTTCGGATAGTAATCTTGGGCATAGCATTTTACCAAATCACCTCATTCTATGGGGCACACGCTGAGGAACACAAATGCGAACAAGCCTGAATGGTCCCCAGGACAATATGCAACTGAAAACTCACACCCAAAAGTGACTCGAACCCATACTCCCAGGAGCAACGCAACTGGTATGTACAAGACGCCTTAATCCACTTGACCATCACCGACCGGACAATAATGAGGTGATAGCCGAGGCTATTTGAACCACCCCACCGCCGGCCACTCGGATAGTAATCTTGGGCATAGCATTTTACCAAATCACCTCATTCTTTGGGGCACACGTGAGGAACACAAATGCGAACAAGCCTGAATGGTCCCCAGGACAATATGCAACTGAAAACTCACACCCCAGAAGTGACTCGAACCCATACTCCCAGGAGCAACGCAACTGGTATGTACAAGACGCCTTAATCCACTTGACCATCAACGACTCGGACATAATGAGGTGATAGCCGAGGCTATTTGAACCACCCCACCGCCTGGCACTCGGATAGATAATCTTGGGCATAGCATTTTACCAAATCACCTCATTCTTGGGGCACACGTGAGGAACACAAATGCGAACAAGCCTGAATGGTCCCCAGGACAATATGCAACTGAAAACTCACACCCCAGAAGTGACTCGAACCCATACGCCCAGGAGCAACGCAACTGGTATGTACAAGACGCCTTAATCCACTTGACCATCACGACCGGACATAATGAGGTGATAGCCGAGGCTATTTGAACCACCCCACCGCCGGCACTCGGATAGTAATCTTGGGCATAGCATTTTACCAAATCACCTCATTCTTTGGGGCACACGGTGAGGAACACAAATGCGAACAAGCCTGAATGGTCCCCAGGACAATATGCAACTGAAAACTCACACCCCAGAAGTGACTCGAACCCATACTCCAGGAGCAACGCAACTGGTATGTACAAGACGCCTTAATCCACTTGACCATCACGACGGACATAATGAGGTGATAGCCGAGGCTACTTGAACCACCCCACCGCCGGCACTCGGATAGTAATCTTGGGCATAGCATTTTACCAAATCACCTCATTCTTTGGGGCACACGTGAGGAACACAAATGCGAACAAGCCTGAATGGTCCCCAGGACAATATGCAACTGAAAACTCACACCCCAGAAGTGACTCGAACCCATACTCCCAGGAGCAACGCAACTGGTATGTACAAGACGCCTCAATCCACTTGACCATCACGACCGGACATAATGAGGTGATAGCCGAGGCTATTTGAACCACCCCACCGCCGGCACTCGGATAGTAATCTTGGGCATAGCATTTTACCAAATCACCTCATTCTTTGGGGCACACGTGAGGAACACAAATGCGAACAAGCCTGAATGGTCCCCAGGACAATATGCAACTGAAAACTCACACCCCAGAAGTGACTCGAACCCATACTCCCAGGAGCAACGCAACCGGTATGTACAAGACGCCTTAATCCACTTGACCATCACGACCGGACATAATGAGGTGATAGCCGAGGCTATTTGAACTACCCCACCGCCGGCACTCGGATAGTAATCTTGGGCATAGCATTTTACCAAATCATTATGTCCGGTCGTGATGGTCAAGTGGATTAAGGCGTCTTGTACATACCAGTTGCGTTGCTCCTGGGAGTATGGGTTCGAGTCACTTCTGGGGTGTGAGTTTTCAGTTGCATATTGTCCTGGGGACCATTCAGGCTTGTTCGCATTTGTTCCTCACGTGTGCCCCAAAGAATGAGGTGATTTGGTAAAATGCTATGCCCAAGATTACTATCCGAGTGCCGGCGGTGGGGTGGTTCAAATAGCCTCGGCTATCACCTCATTTTATTTTATTTTATTTTATTTTATTTTATTTATGCATATACAAGAATGTACATAAGGAATGTGAGGATACAAATATGGTAATTACAGTCTTGTAAAGCCACTAGCACGCGCAGCGTTTCGGGCAGGTCCTTAATCTAAGAAAATTTTAAGGAGGTAAATACTTGCAAAATTATAGTCAAAAAATGATAACAGATTACATGAAATGAAAAAAAAGATGAGAGAAAATTGTAGGTACAGTATATTAAAGCACATAGGTAGCTAAGATTGATTGCAATGACAGCTTGAATGGTAGTTGACAAAAAAATTGGTAGGCATAATACAGCAGAAACAATATAAGATTGGTTGCAATGACAGCTTGAATGGTAGTTGACAAAAATTGGTAGTCACAATACAGCATATGGCTAGCACATAAAAGAAGACAGTAATGAACACAATGATAAGGTTGTTTGAAATTACATAAAAATTAGGAGATTGGGTAACACTAGGTACAGAGCAAATTTAAAGCTCAGTGTAGGAAACTAAGAAGATGAAGTTAGGTACTTTTTGGTTTTGCTTTTAAATAAGGCAAAAGTTTTACAGTTTTTCAATTCACTAGGGAGTGAGTTCCATAGACTAGGTCCCTTAATTTGCATAGAGTGTTTACACAGATTAAGTTTGACCCTGGGGATATCAAAGAGATATTTATTTCTGGTGTGGTGATAATGGGTCCTATTACATCTGTCCAGGGAGAGTTTCAGAGCATGGTTTGCATTTAAGAACAGGGTTTTGTAAATGTAGTTGACACAAGAGAATGTGTGGAGGGAGTTAATATTTAGCAAGTTTAGGGATTTAAACAAGGGAGCTGAGTGTTGTCTGAAAGCTGAGTTAGTTATCATTCTGATAGCAGATTTTTGCTGTGTGATGATGGGCTTAAGGTGTTTGCAGTGGTAGACCCCCATGCACAGATACCATAATTAAGATAGGGGTAAATTAGTGCATAATATAGTGAGAGGAGAGCAGAGTTAGGAACATAATATCTGATTTTGGAGAGTATACCAACTGTCTTAGAGACTTTCTTAGTTATGTGTTGAATGTGGGTGCTGAAGTTGAGTCTCTTGTCTAGGAATAGGCCAAGAAACTTGCCATCATCTTTATTACTGATGTTAATGTTGTCTATTGTAGCTGAATTGCATTTGATGATTTGCTTCCAAATAAGATGTAGTAAGTCTTTTCGATGTTTAATGTTAGTTTGTTCGTTGACATCCATAAGTGGACTTTTTTTAATTCATTATTCACAACATTATTTAGTGTATGTGGGTTGAGGTTTGAATAGATAAGAGTAGTATCGTCAGCAAACAGTATAGGTTTGAGAATATTAGAGACATTAGGCAGATCGTTTATATATATAAGAAATAGAAGAGGTCCTAAGATGCTGCCCAGTGGCACTCCAACGGTAATTGGTAGAGTGGACGAAGTTGTATCATTGATGGTTACATATTGGTGTCTGTCACTAAGATAGGATCGGATGTAGTCAAGGGCAAGGCCTCGGATTCCATAATGCTGGAGTTTAAGTAAGAGGTAGTTGTGATTAACAGTATCAAAGGCTTTTCTTAGGTCAATGAAGAGTCCAATCGGAAACTCATTTTTGTCAAGGGCTGAGTAGATAACGTCAAGGAGACTAATGATTGCATCGTTGGTGCTCTTTTGGGACCGGAAGCCAAACTGGCAGGGGCTGAGTATGTCGAATTTTACGAGGTAGGAATAGAGCTGTTTGTAAATAATTTTTTCAAATATTTTTGATAGAATGGGTAGATTTGATATTGGTCTATAATTGTTTATGTCCGCCGGATTGCCTCCTTTATGGACTGGCGTTACTCTTGCTTTTTTGAGGATATCAGGGAAGGTGTGACACTCTATAGATTTGTTGAACAGTAGTGCTATGGGTGGGGCAAGGGCATGGGAGGCTCTCTTGTACACAATGGACGGAATTTCACTGGTGTTCCCTGCCTTGGTTTTTAGAGAGTGTATGATGGACACAACATCTGCCGGGCTGATTGGTGAAAGGAGAAGAGAGTTTGGATAGCTGCCTGAGAGATATGTGTTAATATGTGTCTGAGTCTGTGGGATTTTACTGGCAAGATTAGCACCAACCGATGAAAAGAAACTATTAAATTCATTTGCCATTTCTAAATCAGTTGACGGTATATCCCCATCCTTGTAGAGTTTTATTTGGTTATGTGAGTGTTGCTTAGTTCCTAGGATACTAGAGATAGTTTTCCAAGTGTTTTTCATGTTGCCTTTTGCTTCATTGAATCTATTCACATAATATGCAAGTTTTGCCTTTCTTATGATACTGGTAAGCATTGATGAGTACCTTTTAGCTACTTCCTTTGAAACTAGGCCAATCCTAACTTTCTTTTCATATTCATGTTTCTTGTTGATTGAGTTGAGAATGCCACTTGTGAGCCATGGATTGTTTAATCTTTTGTCAGTTACTTGCTTGGTAAGAAGGGGACAATGAAGGTTGTAGAGGCTTAGAGTTTTGGAGAGGAAGAGGTTAGCTAATGAATTTATATCATGGGTATTATTGAATTCAGAATCCCAGTTAATATTGTGAAGTGCCTCTGTAAGACTGTCTAAAGCTGATTCACTGTGTAGCCTAAATGAAAGTTTCTTGCTTTTTGGTGGTGTTATGTCCATGTTCGCTATGAGAAAGGTAGGATAGTGGTCAGTTGTTCTGTCGTAGATTATACCAGATACAAGGGGAGCTGTTATGTTTGTCCATATGTGGTCCAAGGTAGTGACTGATGTTTGAGTGACTCGGGTAGGTTTGGTGATAGTGGGGATTAGCATACAGGTTCATGCTGTTAAGGAAATAGTCAACTTGAGAGCAATTTTGTTGACCCAGGTCAATATTAAAGTCTCCTCCCAGAATGATGTGGTTTTTGTTGAGATTGTTGTTTATAATAAGATTCCTTAGGTTGTCTGAGAAAGAAGCTATGTTAGTATTAGGAAATCTATAGATGGCTCCAATAGTCAAAGAGGATTTAAGGGATTTAATTGTAAACTGAGCAAAAGTATATTCACAGTAGTCATCTCTGTCACTAATAACACTGTTGCAGATAAATGTATCTCGGTAATATATAGCTGTGCCACCACCTTTTTTATTAGGCCTACAGTTATGAATGGCTTTATAACCAGCTAAGTTGTAGAGTTGGGTATAGTCTTTATTTAGCCAAGTTTCTGTTAAAATAATGAACGATAGGTTAGTACCTAGTGCTGTGAGTAGTGCATTTAAATCGTCAAAATGTTTACCAAGTGATCTAACATTTTGGTTATAAACTGATAGATAGGTGCTATTTTGGAGTTTGTTTTTAGCCTGGTGTGCTGTGAAATACTTGCAATAATGATGATCAATGTGCTGGTTGGTATAGATATGAGACAGAAGATTTTGATCAGGATCAATATCAGTGTGCATAGAGATGCAGAGGGATCACGATACAAGATACACGATAAAGCAAAACACAAGAATAAGAGCAGATACAATAAAATAGTAACAATTTAGAAGTAAAATAAAGATCCAATAGATAGCCAGGGAGGACACAGAAGTTACATAAAATAAAACACAAAAAATCAGTAGAGACTGACAATATAAATGTAAAATAAAAAATAATAAGAAAAATAATAATCATAAAAAAATGATCTTGAAGATAATTAGCTTAGTAATGGTTAATTAACAGGGTAATAAAAAACCCTAGGTTTAGTGACAAGGGGATTAACTAAGAACAAATAATTAAGAGTATAAAACAGGCAAAGATGACAAACAAAAAATAAAGTAAAAATTAAAATAAAAATAAAAATAAACACCTTTGGAAAGGAAAGGCAGAGCTTAAGTACACTTTGGTTGTATGTGAGACTACAAATTATGTTCTGGTTATTCAGCTGATATCCCACAGTCATCCAGGAAAGAAGTGAGGTGTGCTTCAGTGGTTATGACATAAGTTTTTCCAGAGTCAGTCTTCCTAGCTATTATTTTACCATCGCGCACAAAACAATGTTTAATAGCAGTGGATCTATTGCGAATTCCACGTAGTTTAAATAAGAGATTTTGTCTGAATCTGGTAAGACATTCGTTCACATAAACCTTGGATTTCATAGCAACTGCAGCAGTGATAAGGTCTGACTTGCGGGAGCAGCTATCTAACTTCACGCGTATCCTTCTGTTGTTTGCACCAGATGATTTGGTACCCACTCTATAAGCTGACTTAATGTCTCTTGCTTCGATTGAATAATTCAACTTAGCACGCAATTCCTGGATCACGATGGCAGTACAGTCTTCTCTGTCAGTTTCATGGGGAAAATCCTGTGATGAGATGATGACAGAATCAAGGAGCTTAAGTTGGTCTGATTCGTCTTGGGTTGCAGTGTGTTGCTGTTGTAGGGAGTTAAAGTGGTTCTCTAACTTTTGTAACATCTCTTCTTGCTTCTTAGAGGTTTCTGCTGGTTTAAAGTTAGTAACCGAAGTCTGAAGAGAGCTTAATTCATGTTCAAGGTGGCCGACTCTGGCAGACAGATCTTGGTTAGCCTTGTGCATTGCCAAAGCATCACTCTGAAGCTTCATTATCAGGTCCGACTGCTCTCGGATTATAGACTTTTGGTCATCATGTATTTGAGTCAATAATCTGTGGGGTGGGGTGGTTCAAATAGCCTCGGCTATCACCTCATTATGTCCGGTCGTGATGGTCAAGTGGATTAAGGCGTCTTGTGCATACCAGTTGCGTTGCTCCTGGGAGTATGAGTTCGAGTCACTTCTGGGGTGTGAGTTTTCAGTTGCATATTGTCCTGGGGACCATTCAGGCTTGTTCGCATTTGTGTTCCTCACGTGTGCCCCAAAGAATGAGGTGATTTGGTAAAATGCTATGCCCAAGATTACTATCCGAGTGCCAGCGGTGGGGTGGTTCAAATAGCCTCGGCTATCACCTCATTATGTCCGGTCGTGATGGTCAAGTGGATTAAGGCGTCTTGTACATACCAGTTGCGTTGCTCCTGGGAGTATTGGTTTGAGTCACTTCTGGGGTGTGAGTTTTCAGTTATATATATATATATATATATATATATATATATATATATATATATATATATATATATATATATATATATATATAATATACATATATATATATATATATATATATATATATATATATATATATATATATATATATATATATATTAGTATATTTTGGTAGCAGTCTTTCCTGTAGACATATATTATTAAATATGACCGAAAAAGTAAGATTAATAATTCTAACACGAATTTTCTCAATCTTTCGTACATTACGCTTCACTGTTGGAGGTAAATAAAAAATCACTTCTCCAAAATTCATTTTTATTTCTAGTCTGACGCGACACGGGCGCGTTTCGTAAAACTTATTACATTTTCAAAGACTTCACAAATACACAACTGATTAGAACTTACGTCTCTCTGATATTATTATTTTTTTTTTTTTGAGATATATACAAGAGTAGTTACATTCTTGTACAGCCACTAGTACGCGTAGCGTTTCGGGCAAGTCCTTAATCCTATGGTCCCTGGAATACGATCCCCTGCCGCGAAGAATCGTTTTTTCATCCAAGTACACATTTTACTGTTGCGTTAAACAGAGGCTACAGTTAAGGAATTGCGCCCATTAAATCCTCCCCGGCCAGGATACGAACCCATGACATAGCGCTCGCGGAACGCCAGGCGAGTGTCTTACCACTACACCACGGAGACTGAGAGAGAGAGAAGGGGGAGAGAGAGAGAGAGAGAGAAGGGGGAGAGAGAGAGAGAGAGAAGGGGGAGAGAGAGAGAGAGAGAGAGAGAAGGGGGAGAGAGAGAGAGAGAGAGAGAGAGAGAAGGGGGAGAGAGAGAGAGAGAGAAGGGGGAGAGAGAGAGAGAGAGAAGGGGGAGAGAGAGAGATATCTACATTTGAGTGAGGTGGGAAGGGTGATGTGGCATTAACACAAGACAGAACAGGAGGGGATATTAATAGGGTATTAAAAGTATCAACACAAGACAGAACAGAAACAATGGGTATTGAATAGAAGTGTTTGTAGAAAGCCTATTGGTCCATATTTCTTGATGCTTCTATATTGGAGCGGAGTCTTGAGGTGGGTAGAATATAGTTCTTCCCACAACTATATTCTACCCACCTCAAGACTCCGCTCCAATATAGAAGCATCAAGAAATATGGACCAATAGGCTTTCTACAAACACTTCTATTCAATACCCATTGTTTCTGTTCTGTCTTGTGTTGATATTTTTAATACCCTATTAATATCCCCTCCTGTTCTGTCTTGTGTTAATGCCACATCACCCTTCCCACCTCACTGAAATGTAGATATAATATCAGAGAGACGTAAGTTCTAATCAGTTGTGTATTTGTGAAGTCTTTGAAAATGTAATAAGTTTTACGAAACGCGCCCGTGTCGCGTCAGACTAGAAATAAAAATGAATTTTGGAGAAGTGATTTTTGATTTACCTCCAACAGTGAAGCGTAATGTACGAAAGATTGAGAAAATTCGTGTTAGAATTATTAATCTTACTTTTTCGGTCATATTTAATAATATATATATATATATATATATTATATATATATATATATATATAATAATATATATATATATATATATATATATATATTATATATATATATGTCGTACCTAGTAGCCAGAACGCACTTCTCAGCCTACTATGCAAGGCCCAATTTGCCTAATAAGCCAAGTTTTCATGAACTAATGCTTTGCCGACTACCTAACCTACCTAACCTAACCTAACCTAACATTTTCGGCTACCTAACCTAACCTAACCTATAAAGATAGGTTAGGTTAGGTTAGGTAGGGTTGGTTAGGTTCGGTCATATATCTACGTTAATTTTAACTCCAATAAAAAAAATTGGCCTCATACATAATGAAATGGGTAGCTTTATCATTTCATAAGAAAAAAATTAGAGAAAATATATTAATTCATGAAAACTTGGCTTATTAGGCAAATCGGGCCTTGCAAAGTAGGCTGAGAAGTGCATTCTGGCTACTAGGTACGACATATATATATATATAAGCCTATACTTGCATAAACCACAAGTGAAGATTAACAATCTTTGGACTTGTGGTTTATGCATGTATAGGCTTATAGCATGGACACGAGTTCTCTCACATTAACAGTGGCTTGATGAAAAAACGTATAGTAACCTCTCACTTGTCTAGTGCTATCGGGAAGTGGAGATATTTGAGGTGTATATATATCTCGAAGTCTCTACTTCTTTTGTAGGGTCTGATGGTGTAGTGGGTTAAGGCGTACTAGTTATGGCAGCTACTGGAAGGTAGTTGTGCTTTCTGGGTTCGAGGCCCACTGGTGGGTGTTGTCCAAAGATTGTTAATCTTCACTTGTGGTTTATGCAAGTATAGGCTTATAGCATGGACACGAGTTCTCTCACATTAACAGTGGCTTGATGAAAAAACGTATAGTAACCTCTAACTTGTCTAGTGCCCTCGGGAAGTGGAGATATTTGAGGTGTATATATATCTCGAAGTCTCTACTTCTTTTCTTCGAAGTAGAGATTCTTCTTCTTTCTTTTCTATATATTTCTCGAAGTCTCTACTTCGCGAGAAACGAAAACGACGACGTCTGACGCGGTTGAGTGCACGCTACGCTCCTCACTCTAAGCTGTATATCAGCCCTTAAACTATCGCCAGATGATGTAGACCGCCACCCACAGGCAGCTAAGTACATGGAGTCCAAGCATGTTATAGCAAAACCAAAGTAACCGACCAAAATCAACTCATTCCATCTCAAATAAGTTTCAAAACATTCCTCTACGGCTGTGAGTACCAGTGCATGCTGCCGCCACCGCGCTGCCTGACGCAAGTTTCTTCACAAAATATACCCCCAGTCCATTCTAACCAATCATGTCTCCTAAAAATATGACTGTGCAGGGAAATAAGGACAACAAACCCCTTAACAAGGCATCCATCCTGGCCAACTCTAACAATATTCGTGTTTCTCCATCTGGAAGCTCTGGGGTCCGGGGCGACGGTGCTGCCCTCCCCTCCACCCCATTGAGCAAGTTGAGCAAGGGAGCAGAGTCCTCTCAACCCTCTCCTATGGACATGCTAGCATCCCAGTTTAAGCAACTCAAGCGAGCTTCCGGCCCTTCAAAGGAATTCGCAAACTGGACCGAGAATCAGTGGTTCAAAAAGTTGTGCCATGTCCTCGAGTCTCAAAATACTATCATCTTGAGTCTTCTAAATGAGAATCTAGCGACCCGCGCTAATCTCCAACAACAACAACAAGAAATAACCCTCCTCCGCGTGGATATTAGAAACTGCAAGGCTAGCCAAGACCAACTACAGCATGATTTAAATGATCTCCGTGAGGAAAGCAACCTTCTGAAAACTGATGAAGCCATAAAAAAACAGGAGGAAGCTCTCAGCAAAATGACTGCATGTATCAGTACATTTTCAGCCCAACGTTCCGTCTCCCAGGATGAACAAGACCAGCAAAAGCTGTTAGACTCTGTTATCGTCAAACCTTATCATTGTGTTCATTGCTGTCTTCTTTTATGTGCTAGCCATATGCTGTATTGTGACTACCAATTTTTGTCAACTACCATTCAAGCTGTCATTGCAATCAATCTTATATTGTTTCTGCTGTATTGTGCCCACCAATTTGTTGTCAACTACCATTTTAAGCTGTCATTGCAATCAATCATAGCTACCTATGTGCTTTAATATACTGTACCTATAATTTTCTCTCATCTTTTTTTTTTCATTCCATGTAATCTGTTATCATTTTTTTGTCTATAAATTTTGCAAGTATTTACCTCCTTAAAATTTTCTTAGATTAAGGACCTGCCCGAAACGCTGCGCGTGCTAGTGGCTTTACAAGACTGTAATTACCATAATTGTATCCTCACATTCCTTATGTACATTCTTGTATATGCATAAATAAATAAATAAATAATAAATAAATAAATAAATAAATAAATCGTGTCGTCCCTAGATATACTTTTGTGTTTGATCCCCCACAATATCTCTGTAATCAATTTGAACGTTAGATCCCTAGGTAAACACTTCGATGATGTTAGTGCCTTGATTGAAGCTATTGACAATAAATTCTCTTTTATTATACTTACTGAAACATGGTTGAAAGAGGATACTACTCAACTCTTTAACATGCCTAACTACTCAGCAATTCACAACTGTCGTCAACTTCAGAGAGGTAGTGGCACTGCTCTTTACTACCACCAAGAACTAACATGCTTAAAAGAAATTAGAACTAGAGACTGCTATGGGGAGTATATCTTCGCCAGCTTCAGAGTCAAGGGTGCCGAGTCTGTCCTGTCTGTGGGTGCAGTTTATAGAATTCCTAACACTGATGTGTCCGAATTCAACTCAAACCTTAGAAATCTAATACTTGATAACAGACTGAACAAAAACCACCTAATTATCGCAGGGGACTTTAATATTTTTTTTTTTTTTTTTTTGAGATATATACAAGAGTTGTTACATTCTTGTACAGCCACTAGTACGCGTAGCGTTTCGGGCAGGTCCTTAATCCTACGGTCCCTGGAATACGATCCCCTGCCGCGAAGAATCGTTTTTTCATCCACGTACACATTTTACTGTTGCGTTAAACAGACGCTACAGTTAAGGAATTGCGCCCAGTAAATCCTCCCCGGCCAGGATACGAACCCATGACATAGCGCTCGCGGAACGCCAGGCGAGTGTCTTACCACTACACCACGGAGACTGCAAACCTCTGTTGACCTCTGCGAGCCAGAACACCCTACTGCTGTTAGCTTCCTCAACTGTATGAATTCCTGCTTCCTCATACCCTTAATCACTAGACCTACTAGAATCACTGATAGCACTGCCACGACTCTAGATCACATCTGGACAAACATAACCTCTCCGCTTACTTCTGGTATAATCACCGATAGCACTACAGACCATTACCCCACCTTTCTCTTAACTAACATTACCAAACCACCTCTTGAGTCAAGAGAGATACGTTTTAGACTACACAATGAAACTGCTATAGACAATTTTATAACTGCTGCTGATAATGTCAACTGGGAGTCCGAGTTAGGTAACATAGAGGACATCAACCTAGCAGTGCAATCTTTTCTTCAAAAAACTCTTAGCCTTTATAATACCCACTGTCCTATGCTACTAAACAAGTCACAACCAAAAGGGTTAACAATCCCTGGCTTACAAAGGGAATACTTAAATCTATTAATAAAAAACATGACCTTGAGAAGAAGTATAGGTTAGGAATTGTCTCCAAAGATTTCTCAAAGAATTACTCATTATTGCTATCTAAGATAATTAGACGAGCCAAAACTAAATACTACGAAGATAAAGTTACCCAAATAAAGAGCAACATTAAACAAACTTGGAGAACAATTTCACAAATATTGGGATCAAAGAAGTCTTTAAATAACAAACTGACTCTCCTGTCTAATAACGATGGTCAGCTTTCAGCCTCTGATTCTGCTATTGAGTTCAATAGGTTCTTCTCTTCCATTGGTTCATTCCTTGTTAATGATATCCCATCTTCCAGTACTGACATTAAGGACTATCTTACAGGTAACTATCCACAGTCTCTGTACCTAAAGCCTATTAATTCCACTGACGTCAATGAGATAATCCTTTCCCTTAAAACCAAGTCTGGTGCCCTTGAGGAGATACCAACTTTAATCTACAAAAAAGCCTCCAGATCTTTAGCCACTGCTTTTGCTTTGCTCTTCAACAAGTCACTTGAACTCCAAATCTTTCCAGATATTCTAAAAAAAGCGAGAGTAACGCCTGTCCACAAATGTGGTGATCTCACAGATGTTAACAACTACAGACCTATATCAATCCTGCCAAACTTGTCAAAAATTTTTGAAAAACTAATCTATAAGCAGCTTTACTCATATCTAGCCAAACTCAATATACTTATCCCTTGCCAATATGGCTTCAGACCCAAAAAAGCACTAACGATGCACTTATTAGTATGCTTAACTCGATTCATACAGCTCTTGATAAAAATGAGTTCCCTGTTGGGTTATTTGTGGACCTGCGTAAAGCTTTCGATACTGTCAACCACCAAAACCTTCTTCTTAAATTACATCATTATGGAGTCAGAGGTCACTCCCTACAATACCTCAAATCCTACCTTACTGACAGGCTCCAATGTGTTTCTGTGAATAATACAATTTCTCCCACCCTACCCATCAACATTGGTGTTCCCCAGGGCAGCATACTTGGCCCTCTCCTCTTTCTCATCTACATTAATGACCTTCCAAATGCCTCCCAACACCTCAAACCAATTCTATTTGCTGACGACACAACCTTCATTTACTCCAGTCCTGATCCCCTTGCTCTATATGCCACAGTAAATACTGAGTTAAATAAAGTCCATCTGTGGCTAACTGCCAACAAACTCACCCTTAACATTGACAAAACTTTCTATATTCTGTTTGGTAATAAATCCTCTAATCAAATAAGTCTCAAAATAAACAATACCCAAATTTGTAACAAATTAGATGGCAAATTCCTTGGCATTCTCATTGACCACAAGCTGAATTTCCAGGGACACATTCTAAACATATCAAAAAAAGTTTCAAAAACTGTGGGCCTTCTTTCTAAGATCAGATATTATGTACCACGCCCTGCCCTGGTGACTCTCTATTACTCCCTTATCTATCCATATCTCAACTATGGTATTTGTGCTTGGGGCTCTACTACCCAAAATCACTTACGTCCTCTAATTACTCAACACAAAGCTGCTATTAGGACAATATGCAATTCTGGCCCCAGACATCACTCGGTTCCCCTACTCAAATCTCTGAATATGTTAGACATTAAGTCACTGCACATTATCTCATGTGTATCATACATATATAAAACGCTAAACTATAATGCCAATCCTGATCTCAAAAGCTTCATAGAAGGTTGTAACAGAACCCATGAGCACCACACCAGAAATAAATACAGTTTTGATATTCCTAGAGTACGACTTAATCAAACCAGAAATGCTCTACAAATCAAGGGGCCCAGAATGTGGAATGACCTTCCCAACCATGTTAAAGACTGTACCTCTCTCAACCAGTTTAAGTTAAAAACGAAGCTATACCTAATAAATTCCCTGTAACCTACCTTACCCCTCTGTTGTCAACCCATGTATGTTTTTTGTTTTTTTTTCTTTTTTTTCAAATCAACGCTGTTTGAATGTAATTTTCTGTAATAATTTGTAATTGTATTTGTGCTGCTTTTTCAACAATGTTCCCCCCTCTTTCACCTCTTTTTTTATTTTTTGTTCTCAACACATTTTATTCTTTTTACCCATTAGTTTTAAGCTTTAGTCATTAATGTTTTTCCTGCCCGAAACGCTTTGCGTAATAGTGGCTTTAGGCATTGTATGTACTAGCTCTATCTATAAAGCCAACAAACTTTGTAAAATCTCTTTATGTATGTACCTTACCTAAATAAAAATTATTATTATTATTATTATTATTATATACCTGTGGAACATGAAGGTGAAAATTGTGTCGAAATAGCTCAGGATCTCTTAAAAAACAAATTGCAGCTCATTCTAAACAAAACTGACGTTATTGCCGCCTACAGAGTAGGCAAAAAGAATCCATCATGTCAAAACCAACGGAAAATTCGCCTGAAGCTGTCTTCCCAGTTCACGAAATCCCATCTAGTCCGGACAGCTGCATTCCAACGGAAGGGATTATACATCAACGAGTGCTTGTCTAGGAACAGACAGCAACTCCTCTACCGCCTGCGTCAAATCCGTCAACAAAACCCAGATGCGATTCATCAGTGCTTTGTTAGAGATAGGCTGATAAAGGTGAGAAAAACCGCAGAGGGCAAAATGTTCACAATTACTAAAGAAGAGAACCTCAACACTTTCCTCTCCCAATGTGGTTTGTCTGACCTCATTATCAATCCCAGTGAATTAACTTAATTAACCCCCTGTCAACTAGTGGGGCTAGGTTTCCTAAGTCTCCTTGTTTCATTTTCTGACTTAATTTTTAACTTACTCTTAACTAGTCATTTACTGATATTATTTAATTGAGTGCATTAATAGTTCTTCAGGTCTTATTAATTATACAGTCATAACTGAACTATTATAGTTAATAATCATTAGCTTAAATTTGCCTATGCTTATTATTCAACTTTTCTTTGATTTCATTTATTACCTAGGTTGCCTAGCCTCGCCATGCTCCCTTACTCCATTGTACCCCTGGCTTTGCCTGCATCTCAAATTGCAAATTGTTACTTACAGTGTACCTGAGAGTACTTGTAAGCAATCTACCTCATTTTTCATTTTTTGCTCAATTTGTTTTTGTATTGCTTAGTCTTGTTTATATTTTTGTTTTTATGTCTATATCTTGTGTTTTGTATAGTCCATGTTTATATGTTTTTTCTTTAATCTCATTTATTACCTAGGTTTCCTAGCCTAGCCATACTCCATTACTCCATTGTACCCCTGTAAGCCCCTTTTGTATTTGTTTTGTACAGTATTGTGTACATTTTTTAGCCCTATTTTATAGCTTATTTCTACCTTGTAATTTGCCTTTCTTTCCTTGTTTTTCCTGCAATCAGCTTTTTTTATGCAGACAAGTATAGACCCAGAACTTAACCTCTTATCCACTATCTATGACAATAATCACTTTAATGATCTAAATTGCAGATATTTTGCAGCACATGATGTAAACAATGTATTAACTCATGATCACAATATCTCTGTAATCAATTTGAACGTTAGATCCCTAGGTAAACACTTCGATGATGTTAGTGCCTTGATTGAAGCTATTGACAACAAATTCTCTTTTATTATACTTACTGAAACATGGTTGAAAGAGGATACTACTCAACTCTTTAACATGCCTAACTACTCAGCAATTCACAACTGTCGTCAACTTCAGAGAGGTGGGGGCACTGCTCTTTACTACCACCAAGAACTAACATGCTTAAAAGAAATTAGAACTAGAGACTGCTATGGGGAGTATATCTTCGCCAGCTTCAGAGTCAAGGGTGCCGAGTCTGTCCTGTCTGTGGGTGCCGTTTATAGAATTCTTAACACTGATGTGTCCGAATTCAACTCAAACCTTAGAAATCTAATACTTGATAACAGACTGAACAAAAACCACCTAATTATCGCAGGGGACTTTAATATTGACCTCTGCGAGCCAGAACACCCTACTGCTGTTAGCTTCCTCAACTGTATGAATTCCTGCTTCCTCATACCCTTAATCACTAGACCTACTAGAATCACTGATAGCACTGCCACGACTCTAGATCACATCTGGACAAACATAACCTCTCCGCTTACTTCAGGTAAATCACCGATAGCACTACAGACCATTACCCCACATTTCTCTTAACTAACATTAGCAAACAACCTCTTGAGTCAAGAGAGATACGTTTTAGACTACACAATGAAACTGCTATAGACAATTTTATAACTGCTGCTGATAATGTCAACTTGGAGTCCGAGTTAGGTAACATAGAGAATCAACCTAGCAGTGCAATCTTTTCTTCAAAAAACTCTTAGCCTTTATAATACCCACTGTCCTATGCTTATAAAACAAGTCACAACCAAAAGGCTTAACAATCCCTGGCTTACAAAGGGAATACTTAAATCTATTAATAAAAAACATGACCTTGAGAAGAAGTATAGGTTAGGAATTGTCTCCAAAGAATTCTCAAAGAATTACTCATTATTGCTATCTAAGATAATTAGACGAGCCAAAACTAAATACTACGAAAATAAATTTACCCAAATAAAGAGCAACATTAAACAAACTTGGAGAACAATTTCACAAATATTGGGATCAAAGAAGTCTTTCAATAACAAACCGACTCTCCTGTCTAATAACGATGGTCAGCTTTCAGCCTCTGATTCTGCTATTGAGTTCAATAGGTTCTTCTCTTCCATTGGTTCATCCCTTGCTAATGATATTCCATCTTCCAGTACTGACATTAAGGACTATCTTACAGGTAACTATCCACAGTCTCTGTACCTAAAGCCTATTAATTCCACTGACGTCAATGAGATAATCCTTTCCCTTAAAACCAAGTCTGGTGCCCTTGAGGAGATACCAACTTTAATCTACAAAAAAGCCTCCAGATCTTTAGCCCCTGCTATTGCTTTGCTCTTCAACAAGTCACTTGAACTCCAAACCTTTCCAGATATTCTAAAAAAAAGCGAGAGTAACGCCTGTCCACAAATGTGGTGATCTCACAGATGTTAACAACTACAGACCTATATCAATCCTGCCAAACTTGTCAAAAATTTTGAAAAACTAATCTATAAGCAGCTTTACTCATATCTAACCAAACTCAATATACTTAGCCCTTGCCAATATGGCTTCAGACCCAAAAAAAGCACTAACGAGGCACTTATTAGTATGCTTAACTCGATTCATACAGCTCTTGATAAAAATGAATTCCCTGTTGGGTTATTTGTGGACCTGCGTAAAGCTTTCGATACTGTCAACCACCAAAACCTTCTTCTTAAATTACATCATTATGGAGTCAGAGGACACTGATCCTTACAATACCTCAAATCCTACCTTACTGACAGGCTCCAATGTGTTTCTGTGAATAATACAATTTCTCCCATCCTACCCATCAACATTGGTGTTCCCCAGGGCAGCATACTTGGCCCTCTCCTCTTTCTCATCTACATTAATGACCTTCCAAATGCCTCCCAACACCTCAAACCAATTCTATTTGCTGACGACACAACCTTCATTTACTCCAGTCCTGATCCCCTTGCTCTAAATGCCACAGTAAATACTGAGCTAAATAAAGTCCATCTGTGGCTAACTGCCAATAAACTCACCCTTAACATTGACAAAACTTTCTACATTCTGTTTGGCAATAAATCCTCTAATCAAATAAATCTCAAAATAAACAATACCCAAATTTGTAACAAATTAGATGGCAAATTCCTTGGCATTCTCATTGACCACAAGCTGAATTTCCAGGGACACATTCTAAACATATCAAAAAAAATTTCAAAAACTGTGGGCATTCTTTCTAAGATCAGATATTATGTACCACACCCTGCCCTGGTGACTCTCTATTACTCCCTTATCTATCCATATCTCAACTATGGTATTTGTGCTTGGGGCTCTACTACCCAAAATCACTTACGTCCTCTAATTACTCAACACAAAGCTGCTATTAGGACAATATCCAATTCTGGCCCCAGACATCACTCGGTACCCCTACTCAAATCTCTGAATATGTTAGACATTAAGTCACTTCACATTCTCTCATGTGTATTAAATCCCTGAATATGTTAGACATTAAGTCACTGCACATTCTCTCATGTGTACTATACATATATAAAACGCTAAACTGTAATGCCAATCCTGATCTCAAGAGCTTCATAGAAGGTTGTAACAGAACCCATGAGCACCACACCAGAAATAAATACAGTTTTGATATTCCTAGAGTACGACTTAATCAAACCAGAAATGCTCTACAAATCAAGGGGCCCAGAATGTGGAATGACCTTCCCAACCATGTTAAAGACAGTACCTCTCTCAACCAGTTTAAGTTAAAAACGAAGCTATACCTAATAAATTCCCTGTAACCTACCTTACCCCTCTATTGTCAACCCATGTATGTTTTTTTTTTTTTTTTTTTTTTCAAATCAACGCTGTTTTAGTGTAATTTTCTGTAATAATTTGTAATTGTATTTGTGCTGTTTTTTCAACAATGTTCCCCCCTCTTTTACCTCTATTTTTATTTGTACTCAACGCATTTTTTTCTTTTTACCCATTAGTTTTAAGCTTTAGTCAGTAGTGTTTTTTCCTGCCCGAAACGCTTTGCGTAATAGTGGCTTTAGGCATTGTATGTACTTGCTCTTATCTATAAAGCCAACAAACTTTGTAAAATCTCTTTATGTATGTACCTTTGCCTAAATAAAAATTATTATTATTATTATTATTATACATATATAAAACCCTAAACTATAATGCCAATCCTGATCTCAAAAGCTTCATAGAAGGTTGTAACAGAAAACATGAGCACCACACCAGAATTAAATACAGTTTTGATATTCCTAGAGTACGACTTAATCAAACCAGAAATGCTCTACAAATCAAGGGGCCCAGAATGTGGAATGACCTTCCCAACCATGTTAAAGACTGTACCTCTCTCAACCAGTTTAAGTTAAAAACGAAGCTATACCTAATAAATTCCCTGTAACCTACATTACCCCTCTGTTGTCAACCCATGTATGTTTTTTTTTTTTTTTTTTTTTCAAATCAACGCTGTTTGATTGTAATTTTCTGTAATAATTTGTAATTGTATTTGTGCTGCTTTTTCAACAATGTTCCCCCCTCTTTTACCTCTATTTTTATTTGTTCTCAACACATTTTATTCTTTTTACCCATTAGTTTTAAGCTTTAGTCATTAATGTTTTTCCTGCCCGAAACGCTTTGCGTAATAGTGGCTTTAGGCATTGTATGTACTAGCTCTATCTTTAAAGCCAACAAACTTTGTAAAATCTCTTTATGTATGTACCTTACCTAAATAAAAATTATTATTATTATTATTATATATTACTATTATTTTGTAGGGTCTGATGGTGTAGTGGGTTAAGGCGTACTAGTTATGGCAGCTACTGGAAGGTAGTTGTGCTTTCTGGGTTCGAGGCCTACTGGTGGGTGTTGTCCAAAGATATATATATATATATATATATTATAATATATATATATATTATATATATATATATATATATATATATATATATATATATATATATATATATATATATATATATATATATATATATATATATATATATAGGGCGTCAGTATCATGGTGTGAGGATCTACGTGGGGAACTCTGCCCTCAATATCTTTAACCTGTATGCTCCTTGTGATAAGTTTAATTATACTGGCTGAGGCAAAGTGAAATTGACACCAGTAATTCCATCTATCATCATACTATCGTGCAAGAGGAGCCACACATCTATGGATCATCCTATAAAATCAGCAGACTTCTAGATGTTACTACTGCTCGGCTTAGACTCGGTTACAAGTATCTCCGGGAATTCTCATTAGCTGCTGATGTAGACCTGACCAAATGTAAACTGTGTCAACAAAATTATTCGCACACCCTCCGTCACTATGTGATGGAGTGCGAAAAGATACGTGGATTTAGAGACAATTCTATAACCAATGTTCCAGCGATGTGTCAATATTTCATTCAAAATGATCTGCTACCAGAAATTTTAGCCAAATATCCCCAGTTTGCTAACTGTAGGTAGTAACTAAGTGATTGTAACCTATCGACCGCTGCCCACTGGATGGGGGGCGGTGTGCTGGACAAACATATAAATTTTGACACTAGCTCTCCACATATGTCAGTTGCTTAATTTAGAACCTGTACTTGAGGTCGATCTCGAACCCATTATTATGTGACGACTTATATTGAATTTTGTAACTAGCTCATCAAGAGTGTAACTTGCTTAGCTAAATGAATTGTGGGGTTCAGTCCCTGAGCCCATTATGTGCCTCTGTAGCCCTTTCCACTACCGCCCACAAGATGGGTATGGGGTGCATAATAAATGAACTAAACTAAACTAAACTAACTTCCTATCTGTATTCAGACTGAGCCTAGCATCATTATAGGTGATTATAACGCTAGGCATAGAAATATTGGTAATTCGCAGTTCAGTAATCGTAACGGCTACCAACTGGTGTCACTATTAGGTAGCCACGATACCTGGTTGATACCTGGTTGATGGGGTTCTGGGAGTTCTTCTACTCCCCAAGCCCGGCCCGAGGCCAGGCTTGACTTTTGAGAGTTTGGTCCACTAGGCTGTTGCTTGGAGCGGCCCGCAGGCCCACATACCCACCACAGCTCGGTTGGTCCGGCACTCCTTGGAGGAATAAATCTAGTTTCCTCTTGAAAATGTCAACGGTTGTTCCGGCAATATTTCTTGTGCTTGCTGGGAGGACGTTGAACAACCGCGGACCGCTGATGTTTATACAGTGTTCTCTGATTGTGCCAATGGCACCTCTGCTCTTCACTGGTTCTATTCTACATTTTCTTACATAACGTTCACTCCAGTACGTTGTTATTTTACTGTGTAGATTTGGTACTTGGCCCTCCAGTATCTTCCAGGTGTATATTATTTGATATCTCTCTCGTCTTCTTTCTAGTGAGTACATATGGAGTGTTTTGAGACGATCCCAATAATTTAGGTGCTTTATTGCGTCTATGCGTGCCGTATATGTTCTCTGTATTCCCTCTATTTCAGCAATCTCTCCTGCTCTGAAGGGGGAAGTGAGTACTGAGCAGTACTCAAGACGGGACAACACAAGTGACTTGAAGAGTACAACCATTGTGATGGGATCCCTGGATTTGAAAGTTCTCGTAATCCATCCTATCATTTTTCTGGCTGTCGCAATATTTGCTTGGTTATGCTCCTTAAACGTTAGGTCGTCAGACATTATTATTCCCAAATCCTTTACATGCTGTTTTCGTACTATGGGTACATTTGATTGTGTTTTGTACTCTGTATTATGTTTAAAGTCCTCATTTTTACCGTACCTGAGTACCTGGAATTTATCACTGTTAAACATCATGTTATTTTCTGATGCCCAGTCGAAAACTTTATAATATCAGCTTGAAGTTTTTCAATGTCTTCAGCCGAGGTAATTTTCATACTGATTTTTGTGTCATCTGCAAAGGATGATACGAAGCTGTGACTTGTATTTTTGTCTATATCCGATATGAGAATAAGGAAAAACAGCGGTGCAAGGACTGTACCCTGAGGTACAGAGCTTTTAACTGCACTTGGACTAGATTTTATATGGTTGACCGTTACTCGCTGAGTCCTGTTTGACA